>NW_027529438.1:547801-584759 GCF_008692635.1 Crocuta crocuta
GATCTTCCCTCCCCCCCGCCCCCCCCTCCCCCCTTCAGACCCTGTAACCACGTCTCTAACTCGACATATCCTGAGACTGCTTTTTGCCAGGCTTTTCCTCTTCATCCGGTCCTTCATATACTGAATGCTTTCAACTATTTCTTGTCTCTTGGGCCTGCTTTCTTCCAACTAAGTCTTTCTGAAACTTGTAGCTGCAAGCAAGCACCACTTCACCCCTACTTTACCTTCACACTCAACCCATTTTCCAGAATCTTTGTCTGACCAGAGCCCGGGACAACCTGCTTGCCAGAGACAGGCGTTCGGATAGTTCAAGAATTGCATCTTCCACATTAAAAGAATAGGTTGGGGGGGGGGGGGCCTGAGTGACTTGATTTTTTAAGTATTGGAATCCTGATTTGGCTTGGGTCATACGTGATCTTGTGGTTTATGAGGTTAAGCCCCGTGTCGGGCTCTAGGCTGACAACTCAGAGCCTGCTTGATATTCTCTCTCTCCTCTCTCTGCCCACCCCCCCAGCTCATGCTCTCTCTCAAAATAAATAAACACACACTTTAAAAAATTTAAATATTGTGTTCTTTCTACCACGTTTCACTTGAAAGATGAAATTCTGTGTTTTTTTTTATAGTTTTTAAATGTTTGCTTTATTTTTGAGAGAGAGAGAGAGAACAAGCAGGGGGTGGGCAGAGAGAGGGACAGAGGATCCAATGCAGGCTCTGTGCTGACAGCAGAGGAGCCCGACACGGGGCTCGAACCTGTGAACTGTGAGATCGTGACCTGAGCCAAAGTTGGATACTTAACCAACTGAGCCACCGAGGTGCCCCCGTTTTTTTTTTTTTAATGTGTATTTATGTATTTTGAGAGAGAGAGAATGTGTGTGTGAGGGAGGGGCAGAGAGAGAGAGGGAGAGAGAATCCCAAGCAGGCTCCATGGCTGATAGCATGGAGCCAAATGCAGGACTTGATCTCATGAACCATGAGATCATGACCTGAGCAGAAATCGAGAGTAAGATGCTTAACTGACTGAGCCACCCGGGTGCCCTGAGAGAACACAGTATTTACAAAAGTCAAAAGAATTTCCTAAGCTTGACTCCACACAATAACTGTGACTTTAGGAACCAGGCTGTAAAAAGACACTACTGTTGGCCTTACAGAGTAGCCAGGGGGCACGGTGAGTAACCTCTAGCACTGAGACAGGGCACGCACTCCCGGTTGAGATTTGGCCTTCTTTGGGTGCCGTTCCGTAGGCTGCACATTTCACTGCTTCTAGGAATCACCTGTGGGTCTTGTTAGAGATGCTCACGCCTGGGGCCCCTCCAGCTCCCGAGGCTCTGATTCAGAAGGTCCACACAGGGTCTAGAAATCGCTGGGTGTGACAAGCCCCGCAGACAAGTGCCTGGACCCTTTGAGCTACCCCTGCCGCAGGGGCTGGACATCTCAGACCCCGACTCCCTCCACTGATTCCCTTCAGTGTCCCCCATGGCTGATTCCCTCTAAACTGGGCCCAGTGTGTCTTCTGAGACTATGCTAATACACTAAATACAGAGATTTCTCCAACTCGGTCCGATAGTGCTTAACATTGACTTTAACACCTTCCTCGTACCACACTCTTGCCCTAATCAACAATTTCTCTACCTTTATCTATTTCTATTCCTTTTTGCCATTAGGCAGAGTTACCTGAATGGGGGTGCTTAGTGCAGCTCTCACTCAATTCCTTCAGAAACTGAATACTTTCTGGCCTTTTGGGATTAGCTGCCTGGATGATACAGTGTTGGCTTTTGGCAGTAAGAGGACTATATCTTGGCTGAACACTAACTCAAAAGGCCTTCCCTGTTACAGAGACCATCATGACAGCAAGATAAATTCTCAAGTCCTGATATCCAACATCCCTTCTGACTGCATCCCCCTGTGGGCTTGCTCTTAATAATATTTCATACCTGCTTATAAACAAGCTATAAAAGCATGTTGTAGACTATCGGGTGCTATACACATGGGAAATTTCCTTACCGTTGCCTATATAATTGCAAGACCTTTCTGTGATATAAATGCCTGAGAACAGAACAAGGTGGGCTTTGCCTAAGTCCTCCTTTGTGGCATCTCCATGCCCAGTGGATCTTGCAACGGGACAAAATAGTGGTTTTGCTGCCATACGGAGCCCACGGCCTGGCGCTCATAAGTGAAAACCCCATCAAATATAACAGATACTAGCCTTTATGTAAATATAGCTCTACAAGTGGTGAGGCCTTTGGGCTGTGTGGAGGGTAATGGTGACGCCCCAGACGTCATCATTGGCCCGTCCTGCTCAGCTGCCAGGGATGATAATCTGCCTCCTTCAGCCACTGGAGGGTATATTTAGAGCCTCTTCCCCAAGAGTGAGCTGGATCTGAAAATAGATTGCTTGGCCTGCGCGCGATTGGGCGGCAGCCTCTAAATCTACACCTGAGTGTATGTAGCCAGTAGCCAGGTCAATACACGTCTACTCAACAGAATGCAAATGCCAGTGGCCTGGTCTTGGGGGCTGGGCTCTACTCTGGGGTCTCTTCTTGCCTCACGGGACTGGAGTGGGTCTTCCTGAGGTCTTGCACTGACATCCACCTCTTTGGCTGTGACTCCTTGGATCTGGACCCAGTCTGGATTAGACTGTCCCACATTTGAACTCCTGGCCCTCTCTGGAAGGGACCAGATGTTTCCCTCTGGTCTCCGCTCTGTGTGATCACAGTTGTTCTGTGTCCTGAGAGCTCCCATGTGCTTTGCAGCTGTGGTCGGGCTGTTTATGACAGGGAGGGTTTTATGACCATCATTTGACGGGGGACCAAGGCACCGAGTCATCCATGTAACTGTTTTTTTCTACCTTGAGGATTTTATGACAATGTTATTTAGTTTGGAGTTAAGGGCGGTTAAACGTTACCCTTAATTTCATAGCTTATGTCCCCACGAGAGCAGGGATAGAGTCTGTCCTGGTCATAGTTGTAATCTTAGCATCCATCAATAAGCATTTATTAAGCACTCACTGTGTACAAAGCAAAATGCTAGATTCTTTGATATTATAAAGATGAAGAAGATGTTGTCCCTATACTTAAGAAGAAGGCTCTGATTTAATAAGTAATTATGATACAAAGGGAAATTAAACTAGCGCCGTAATAAATATTTAAGCAAGTTTTTTTGGAGAATGGTGGAAGTATTAACTATTTGTAAGGGCAGATTGATGGAGGAGACAGCCTTTAGGTAGTGCCTTTATTTTATTTTTTATTTAGTGTTTTATTTATTTCTGAGAGAGAGAGAGACAGCGTAAGCAGGGGAAGGCCAGAGAGAGAGGGAGACACAAAATCTGAAACAGCCTCCAGGCTCTGAGTTGGCTGTCAGCACAGAGCCCCACGTGGGGCTTGAACCCACGAACTGCGAGATCATGACCTGAACCAAAGTCGGATGCTTAACCGACTGAGCCACCCAGGCACCCCTCTTTTTTTAAGGTTTATTAATTTTGAGAGAGAGAGAGAGAGAAAGTGGGGGAGGAGAGAGAATCCCAAGCAGGCTCCATGCTCAGTGGGGAGCTGGACGTGGGGCTCAATCCCACAATCCTGGCACCTGAGCTGAAACCAAGAGCCAGATGCTCAACTGACTAAGGCA
The DNA here is from genome assembly GCF_008692635.1 of Crocuta crocuta. Lineage (NCBI taxonomy): Eukaryota > Metazoa > Chordata > Mammalia > Carnivora > Hyaenidae > Crocuta > Crocuta crocuta. The sequence continues at coordinate 551,423 of NW_027529438.1, forward strand.
CGTAGGCGCCCCAGGTAGTGCCTTTAATGAGTAAGATTTTGATGGCAGAGGGGGTGGGGTGTGAGCATAATACCAGCAAGCCTCAAGGCAGTATATGCTAAGTCCACACAGCGGCCAGCCTCAGCCGCCATATATCCTGCTAAGAACTTCTTGGGTTCGTAAGTTCCAACTGTGGGTACCAGCAAACGGGCAAAGTGGATCTTCCTGGTTCCTCGGAACTATCCTGGGACGCGATTTCTCATTTTTTGCTGATGAGTCCTTCTTAGCTTCTGGTTAAAGGAAAGTTCTCTTTCTTTAAGTAAGTATTTCCCAAATTCATCTTAGCTGCGCATTGAATCACCTGGGGTTCTGTAAGCAGTTCCAAAGCCTAGACCCCAACCCCAAGCCAATTAAGTAATCTCTGGAGGTGGATAAAAGCTTCTGTAATTTTTTTTTAAGCTTCCTGAGTAATTCTAATGCCAGGTTTGGGAACAACTCCCTTAGGGCAAATTTGACTCCCCTGGTCTCGCTAGTAACTGGAATAATTAGCTACGATACAAACTGGTTGCAAAGCCGTGGATGACACCTTACAGGTAGAGTGTGGGCCAATGACACATCTGAGGCCTTATGGAAATGGCTCACTTGTGGGTGATAGCTGAGACAGTTTTAAAGCTGCTCAGTGCTCTTTCTTAAAAATTTTTTTAAGAAAAATTTATTTTTTATTTTTTATTTATTTCTGAGAGAGAGAGAGAGACAGCGTGAGCAGAGGAGGGTCAGAGAGAGAGGGAGACACAGAATTGGAAACAGGCTCCAGGCTCAGAGCTAGCTGTCAGCACAGAGCCCGATGTGGGGCTCGAACCCACAAACTGTGAGATCATGACCTGAGCTGAAGTTAGATGCTTAACCGAATGAGCCACCCAGGCGCCCCTTTCTTTCTTTCTTTCTTTCTTTCTTTCTTTCTTTCTTTCTTTCTTTCTTTCTTTCTTTCTTTCTGTCTGTCTTTCTGTCTGTCTTTCTGTCTGTCTGTCTGTCTTTCTTTCTTTCTGTCTTTTTTAAATTTTTAATGTTTTTTATTTTACTCAGTGCTCTTTCTGACTCAGGCACCTCATTTCTGTCCTCGGAGGCTCTCAGTCGCCACGACAGATGTATTGTAGGAATGCCAGGATCAAGCCTGTCCGCACATGGTGAACGGCTCCAGGAGAAGGAGCCCGTGCAAATGAAATTTGGGTTGTAAAAAACTGTTGGAGCCTGGGAACGCTCACCTCCTCATGCCTAGTGCCCTGGGAGAGGTCAGCATAATCAACAAATATTTATTCATTCATTCATCAGTAGTGCAGTTACTGGGTTTCTATTAGGCGTGAGACTCTGTTGTGAAGGCGGTTGGAGCTACAGAAATGACTCATGCTCTGATGCCAGTTATTTAGGGTTTCCTGTCTAGTAATTGGGCTTTTCAGACGCATTCATGATGATCATACAAGAAGGAACATGTTTAGCGACTCAAGAATGGTTCCAATCGCAGGCTGTGGGACTCGGGAGAGAGTGGTTCAGACAGAGGGCCACCTAAAATTGCCCACGAGAATGGCCTTGGGGAATGGTGACATTCAGACAGAGAATGGAAAGAGGGGGAGGCTATTGTGAGCAGAGGGGCAGAATGAACACATCCACGATGATGGATTACTGGGGTGGCTCCATTGGGAAACAGCGAGTTATCTGAACTTGACCAGCAGGTGAAGGGGAGACAAAGCCAGGAAGGGAGGTTTCTAGCAGCACACAGTTGACATGGCATGTTGAGCACAGAATCAGGGGTGAGACTTTGCACACACAGAACTGTTGGAGGCTGGATCCTCTAAAGAGGAGCCCCAAACATTGTACTCACTGGCTTCTTGAATACACTGAGCTCATTCCTTCCTCAAGGCTATTAGCTCTATTGGTATACCCTCCCTCCACCTTCTCCTTTCTCCCCAACTGAATCTTATTCGTCCTTTAGATCTGAGTACAACTGTCATTTCCTCAAAGAAGTCTCCCTGACCTTTCAATTTAAATTAGATTTCCCTGCCAGAGTCCCTCATCTCATCCAGTTACTTTCCGTCAAAGCACTTACCATGGCTTATAATGATATATTTATGTCTGTGACTATTTGTTTGATATCCATCTCCTCCATCAGCCTGCATACGCTCCATGAGGTCAGGGACTTGATGTATCTTGTCTCATGGTGTATCCCCAGTGATTGAGAGGCAAGACGCTCTCAGTAAGTATCGACTGAATGGTAATTGAATGAGTGAGTGACAGTGAAGGGAGAAAAAAACAATATGGAAGTCAGAACCTCCCACCCCGCAACACACAATACTAGAAACACATTGTTATTATTATTATTATTTTTTAATGTTTTTATTTTATTTTTGAGAGAGAGAATGTGATTGAGGGAGGGACAAAGAGAGAGGGAGACACAGAATCTGAAGCAGGTTCTGGGCTCTGAGCTGTCAGCACAGAGCCCGACGTGGAGCTCAACCCCAAGAACTGTGAGATCATGACCTGAGCTGAAGTCGGCTGCTCAAGTGGCTGAGCCACCCAGGCCCCCATAGAAACACACTGTTGATAAGAGAAGGATCAAAGTCTAGTGAAAGACATGATGGCTGAGAGTCAGAATTGGGGGCCTGGTTTCTATACTCATTTCTGTCGCTTCCTAGTTGTGAGACTGCACCTGAAATCAGACTTCTGAGAGTAGCTACCGTTCCTTCTCTGACTTCACAACCTTGGATTCGAACGCCTCATTTATAAAATAGGGTAGCGTGCTCTGTCCTGTTTAACTCTCATATTTGGGGAAACACATTGAAACTTTACATGTTATTATGCAGGTGAAGCACTACATAAATATAAAAATATTAATCGATATCATTAGCGTGGAGTTATTGGTGTCTAAATTTTATATCTAATAAATGGCTTTGGTTTTTTATGTGTATTTACTGCAAAATATTATTTTCTGTTGCCATTGGTCAGAAGCGCACACACACACACACACACACAGACCAGCGGTAAAGCTATATCCTTTTATTACCAGGGTGAATATGAGATATGCTGAGTCTGTGTCAAACATACTAGTGAAAACACATGCCCTTTTCATTTACTCAAAGGCACTAATGGCTTTAATAAAAGCAGAACATATCACTTAAGAGGAATAGATAATTAGCCTTGACAAGAAGTGAGCTCAGAATTCTTATGAATGAATTAGCTAATTCCCACTATGGACATCAAGTCTTTGGGTTTTCATTTGACATCCTAGTGAGAATCCAGTAACAGCTGGAGGCGGTGGAAAGCCTGAAGTCAGTGGGGTTGTCTGGGAAGGGCTGATGTTGTTATGTCCATAATGGTCTTAGACAAGACACAGTGGTGCCCGCAAAAAACGTGGATTAGAAAGAAAAGCCACGTTCATGTTTCTCGTACTTGAGGCAAAGTGTATGGCTTGCTATGGAATGTTAAATCCCATGGAAGGCATCACAAGGAAAACATGCCGGGATATTTTGGTATGAGTGTATCTAGCATGTTTTAAATGCGAAAGCACTTATTGAGCACCTCCTGTGTTCTAGCAGTTATGTGGAAAAACCATTTATGTGGCAAGCGGGTGGGAGAAGGTGAATGGCGTGAGCAACGGAGCGGGTGTCAGGATGGACACACTTGCTCCCAGAGTGAGCAAAGTAGCCAGACCAGAAGGGCCCACTGGTGAAAGGAAAGAAAAAAGAACAGCAACAACAAGCAAATGAACAAGAACATATGACTTTCTCATATGTGTATAGAACACTCTAGAGTGTAAAACAAAAATCCCCAAACCAAACCCAAACATGGCACATATACTCCTCTCATCACCTTGGATCAGGAGACACAAGCCGCAGACACGTCAGGGAGGTGAGGGGTGTGGTTATTTCCCCCCAGAGAATACATGAGCTTGCCCAAGTTCACACAGCTGGAGGGTGGGGGGGCTGGTGGCCGCTCTCCCAGGGCACGTTCCTCCGGGTAGAGCTTCAATGGTAAGGATTTTGGTCTTTATTCTGTGAGGAAAAGCAGACAGGTACCTAGCTTAGCAAAAGGGGAAGAAAATAGAGTCTCCCTCAAACTGCTGACTGAGCATCTTGACACCGACCTTGAACAAGGCTCTAAGGAGCACTTTTTTATTTTTTTATTAAAAAATTTTTTTAAATATTTATTTCTGAGCACACGTGAGAGAGAGAGAGAGCATGAACAGGGGGAGGGGCAGAGAGAGAGGGAGATACAGAATCTGAAGCAGGCTCCAGGCTCTGAGCTGTCAGCACAGAGCCTAACGTGGGGCTCAAACCCATAAACCATGAGATCATGACCTGAGTTGAAGTGGGACGCTTAACTGACTGAGCCACCCAGACACCCCAAGGAGAGCTATTTAAAGGATGGTTTTTGAATACTTGGAAGGACCCTTGCCAGTGCTTGTTCACCAAAAAGCCAGTTGGGCCAGAATAACTCATTTCTTTCTCGGGCAGGCGCATCTAGTACCAAGCGTACTTTTGTAAGATGCTTGCTTCAGATACTCCTGTGGATAAAACGGACCATTGTGGAATGCGTGGTGGATTCATTTGCATTTAATTTTAAAGCTGAAGGAGATTTGGGAACTCATCTGGCCCTGTTCCGTCATTTTACAAATGAGTAAAAAGAAACAAGGGATAAAGGGACCTGCCTAAGTTACATTATCAGTCGTCAAAATAGCAGATACATATTGAGTGTTAATTATGTGCCCGGCATACTCTAAGTGATTAACACGCATGGACTTAGTAATCCTCATAACAAACCTACGTGGTCACCCAGGCGCAGGGAGATTCAGTAACTTGCCAATATTATGAGGCTGTGAGCGACAGAACGGAGATTTGTACCCAGCAAGGCTGAGCTGCTTCCTCTGCAGACACAGCCTCTCAACTAGTTGCTCTATGACTAGTGTTATCTGAGCAAAGGGTCGTGGAGCTAACAGACGTCCTGGTGGTGGGCTGTAAGATGTCCTTCCTATGTCCTTTCCAATATTTTTGTCCACGAGTTAGACAAAATGTAGAAACAGTTCATCAGATCTTCAGGAGTCATGAACCGGGGGTGGGGGTTGGGGAGGGAGACAAACCCACTGGACGGAAGAAGCAGGACCCGGGAGGGTGCTTCAGGGTGATGAATGAACCCAAATATTTTCATTGCAGGGGAATATAGAACAATATTGCCTGTGGATCCCCAAACCAGTCGCCCAAGAATAGGCTGGGGAATGTGTATAAGGGAGAATACAACTGGGGGAGGGGGGGGGGTGANCCGTGTTTACGCTGGTTCTCAGCCGATGCCCTGAGTCCAGCACCCAGCCAAGGGAGCCCCAGGCGCACCAGCCTTCGGTGACAGCCTGCACCCATCTTCCTCTTTCCCGACCAACTTTTGCTCTGATCTTCATCTTGGCCTTTCTCCTCCCTCATCACCCAGGTGCCCTTCCCATCTCTGGGCCTTTATTCTTAAGGGTTTTTTTTTTCTTTCCTGGGTTCTCTTAGCATTTGAATCCTGATTTTTTTTTTCCTTGGGGCCTTGAATTGGCTCGGGTCTCTATGTGCCATGTGGCATCTGGGGCAAACACCTCACCCGGTCTCAGCCCCTCAGAGCCCAGCCCACGCCCCGGCTGGGTGCCTTCCGACAGCACCTCCGCTGCCCTGCTGACAGACCCCACGAAGAGGAGATCTGGGTCATATCTGATGTGTTGTATTCAAGTCTAGCCGACCTCCCTCCATGAGGGTCTCCATACATTGAAGTCTGTTCCTAGAAAAAGAGTAGGTTGTGGCTAGGCTGGAATTCTTGGTGATGCATGGAGGGGTTGAAAGATGCAAGAGTGTCTAGAGAAGTCGGTTATCGGCACGGGAGATTGATCTGTGAATTTGCAGAAGGTCCCGCCGTGAAAGACTCCACGGGCTCCTCCGCTGTGGCTGCAGGGATCTCCCCAAAGCCTGCTGGCAGCAGCTGCAGAGAAGGCAGATTTCAGCTCAATAAAAAACTTCCTTACGGTAAGAGCGATCCAGAAATGGAATGGGATAGTAGTGAGCTCCCCATTATCGGAGGAATTCAAGCAGTGGCTCGTCAGGAAAGCTGTGTAACAGCTCCGAACAGCAAAGGGATACTTAGGCTCTTAGATGTGTAGCTGAGTTTCACCCACGAGAGTCTCTGGTTTTGTGACGACTCCGTGGTGTTTTTTGAACAGGTGGCTTGATGACAGCGGCATATAAGGTGATTGTGTGGCTTCAGTGACCCACCGCCATGTCTAGCCAGAGTGTCCTCCCTCCTTGCACACTCTCCGTGGGAGCGAGCGCTGGCTCCCAACTGCACCTGTCTGCTTGCCCGGCTGCAGCCCAGACAAATGTTCCTGGCCACCCCGAAGGGATGCTTGGGCTGACTTTCCACAGCTGGGGATGCAGTCTCGCACTTTCCCAATGTTGCAATTACGGAAGGGGATCTGTTCTCTCTTGTCTCCCCCCGCCCCCCCCNTCCTCTTCCCGGGATAATAGGAGTGAATCAAAGCATCAAGAGCCCCTGGTGGCGGGCGCGCCGTGCGTGGTTACTGACAGGCACCAGCTGCCGCGCAGCCCGGACGCGCTATGTGGCCGCTCCGAGCGACAGGCGGATTCCAGACTAATCCCGGAGGGCTGGCCCAGCCCGAGCTGCCCGGGCTGCGAGGAAGCGATGACCACTCCTGTTAGCCCAAGTTGAAGGCAGCCAGGCTGCGCTCCGGAGCCTGGGAGGCCGTGCTTTTCGGAAAAGGCAAGAGAGAGAGCGAGAGAGCGAGCGAGAGCGAGCGAGAGCGAGCGAGAGAGGAACATGAACTGAAGAGTAAACATGTATGGGAATTATTCTCACTTCATGAAGTTTCCCACAGGCTTTGGCGGTGAGTGCTGCACTTGGGCCCCGGGGCTGGGGGTCGGGGCCTGGCTGGACAGAGCCCCCGGGGGATCCCGCAATGTGGACAAGCGCAGGGTGGTGCGTTAGCAGGAGGGCATGGATGTAGATAAGCGAGCGCTGGTGTTTCCCCTGTGAGTGTGTCTGGGCTGTGCAGGAGGGAGGGAGGGAGAGGGGATGGTCAGAGGTGAGGGTCTGTGCAGATCTGCATGAGGGAGCAGAAGGGAGGGCGTGCAAACATTCTAAGGAGCCTTCAAACCCACCTGCTTGAGAATCTGTCTGAGACCCAGACGGAATAAGAGCATTGTTCGAAGCCAGTGTGTTTGTGTGGGTGTGAAAAGTGCAAGAGTCAAAGGGAATTACTATGATGTACCTATTATCCAACTGGTCATGAGAAAAACGTGAGTGAGGCTTTGCCAGTCGGTTAAGGGTCCCTGGGATACTTCGTAAGGAGGGCGTGCTTGTTTTATTTAAAAGCAAATCTCCCTATAATTGGATTTTTGCAAAGAAAACGTAGCACTTTCATTTGCCAGGGTGTTTTCCTTCCTCTGCGGTCTTCCCTTTTGATTTGCTAATAGCCTCGCGCCCCCTCCCTGAAGCTGCCCCCAGTGCCATCGCCAGGGTCCGGCTGTCACTTGTACTCTGAGGGTGGGATCTGGGGGCGGGGGTCTGGGCTCTTGGAACTGGGAGACTGGAGATCTGAGTTGCCAGCCAGGCAGGGGAGCCCTGGGGCACCCTCCACAGGGGCTGCCTCAGTGGGAGACCTGGGGCTCCGTCCATTCAGCGGCAGAAACTGCCCGGCCGCCCAGCTTTGAATAAACGGAACCAACAGCTGACCAGCTGGCCTCTCACTTGTCAGCCGGTGGCACGTAGCTTGTGTTCTCGGGAGCCGAAGAGAAGCTTTCGCCCTGCGGATGCTGGCAGACAGGACAAAGCAGAAATTCTTGTTAGGTCTTGAGAACCGCCAAGTCCCTGCTCTCCCGACCGACCCCCTGCGTGGACAGATCAGCAATTCATCTGAGGGCTAGGGAGTAAAGCTTGCCCGCTTCGCCGGGCAGAAGCCTCTGTGAGGCGTGGAGGGGCCTTGCAAGGTGGATGTGGGTCCCTGCCCAGGAGGCGCGGGGCCAGGGGGCTTGCTCGGTCATTTAGGGCGCACTGGGTAGTTTTGTGAGCAAAGCATGGTGTTAGGTTCTGGGAAGACAGATGGGAAGGAGACAAGGTAGGCTTATTACACAGACGCGTTGTAATATTTCTTGCTGTGTGTTCTCTCGGAAGCAGGAGGAGGCTGTTGCTGGGGCACACCGGGTGGGGGGCCACGGAGATGTTCCTGGAAGAGGTGATGGTTAAATTACTGGGGTCAATCTTGTGATCTGACCCAGTTAGAGTGGTGGCCAAGGCTGTGACCGGGACATCTGATCTCCGGTTTATAGTTGGGTCCTGGGTGTGAAAAGCCTTCTCAGCTCCCATCTTGGTCCCATTCACAGCTGAGAAACACTTTTTCCTTTTCCTTCTGAATTCAGTTGGCTGAGGACCGTGCTTGTCCGTGCGATTCTTGGCGCCCTCCACCCCCCCCGGCCCCCGCCCCCACCAAGGTCTGTGAGGTCATGGCTTCATGAAAGCCATGGAAACCCCTGAGACAGTGGGAGCGAATGACAGGGTGGAAGGTGGAAAGGTCTAGGGAGGAAGCTGAGAGAAAGGCTGGATAAAGAGGGTCTATCCCCAAATTCAGCGGGGGCTGCCTTCTGGAATCTTGGAATGTTAGCCTTCCTAAGGAACCTCGGAAGAGCTTCTGAGACCCCTCATTTTACAAGGTGGAAACTGAGGTCTCCAGAAGGCAAGGACTCATCTAAGGTTATGTGGGGTTGAGTGGGAGAGAAAAGCCCCTGACTCAAACTTACCCTAATACTCCCTCAATCTAAAAAAAGCACGAGAGAGAGAGAGATATTGAGAGCTGTACTTGGTTCATTTACTAGCTGTGTGACATTCCACAGGATATTGAACCTCTCTGAGCCTCAGTGCCTTCACCTCTAAAATGGAGTTGATCAGCCCAGCATCGAAGTATTGTTTGGAGAATTAAATGTGCTAACACTCGGCAAAGCAGCCCTATAGTGTTGTCCATATATTGGGTACTTAATAAAAGTTAATGTTTTCACCCCCTCCATTTTGCTCGAGGTAGTAACAGGCAAATTCATGTAAAAATCCAACATTCCTGTAGAATAATGAATTAGGAATCTGGGGAAGTAAAATTCAAACCACAAGGACCCACACACTTTGTGGGTCCAGATTTCAGCATGGTGGAAACTCCAGTATTGAGCGTCGTAAGTAGGGTTCAGACGAAAGGAAGCGAGCACAGCCATGGAGGCTGATAGGACCCAGGAACAGAGCCAAGAGGGCAATGAGGTTGTTGAACTGTCTCCCTCTGATGCGACTTTTCCTTGTTCCTGATGGAGGAAGAGAGTGATTTTGTTTAGTTCTGTTGATGTTTTCCATTTGGTTTGCACGCGCCCGTGGAGAGGCTGCTGAGATGTTGAGCGGAAGCTCAGCCCCCGCTACGGGGAGGTCTGTCTGAGAACTTGCCTGTGGTGAGGGAGAAACACCCCCCCCCCTCCTCGCAGGAACGGGGGAAACTGAGGACTGCGGTGGCTGTCACCTGCACCCTCAACACGGAGAGCCGCCCTGGACACATGCAATGATTTGGCACACGCCCCTCTCCCCCCCTGCCTTTTTATATATTAACAAATGGAACTACAAGCAGCTCCTGCGATTTGCATGAGGCTCTCCGGGGACCCAGAGTCACCCTTGGGAAATAACACAAGGGTTTGCGTCTGAGGCTGTGCTTACCAGATGTGAGATCCTCAGCCCCTCAGTGAATAAGGGACTGGCCAAGCTGCCGAAGGGTGGCGACTCCCTGGGCAGCAGTGACCTCCCAGAGGTGCCCAATCTCCATGCTCCTGGCCCTGCCCTGTGATGAGGAGAGAACCCTTCTCTCCTTCTCTGCCAAGTCCTGGCTTTTCCAGCTGCTCAGGAAGAGATTTGTTTGGATGAGACAGTCGCTACCTCGAAGAAGACGGCAAGGCAAAGCCTGTAATTCCCCCACCCGCTTGTGCGGTAATCCTCAGGGCGACAAGTTGATCAGGAGATGGGACGTGGGGAGGGGACTCAGCAGTTCAGTCACCGGGCACGCTGGCCGCGGCACTCGTGAAGGGCCAGCTACCCTCGTAAGCATGTGCACTCTCAGCTCGTTCAGTCCTCAGGACAACCTTCTGAGTAGCCACCGTGATTATCACACTCCTGTTACAGACGAGGAAACTGAGGCATTGCACAGTGAAGTAACTTGCTGAAGGTCTCGTAGCTAGAAAATAGCCCTGCTGAGGATTTAACGTTTATTTATTTTTGAGAGATAGAGAGCGAGTGAGGAAGGGGCAGAGAGAGAAAGAGAGACAGACAGACAGACAGAATCTGAAGCAGGCTATAGGCTCTGAGCTGTCAGCACAGAGCTGGCGACGGGGCTCGAACTCGGGAATGGTGAGATCATGACCTGAGCCGAAGTCGGACGCTTAACTGATCGATCAGGGGACCTCTGGAGCATAATTGGTGCTTCTCCTGGAGGCCTGCTGATTTGCAAGAGCCCTGCCCAGCTGACCTTGAGCATTTGTGTAGAACACTGCTTCTTACCCAAGAATAGCCATGGTGGGGTGGTTTGGACATACGGGTACACATGAGCACATGTGTATGAGTGGGGGGAACAATACAATGTGTGTGGATGTGGGAGAAGGGTGTGTGTGTGTGTGTGTGTGTGTGTGTGTGTGTGTACAGATGTGTGCCCCGGAACATCATTTTCCCCTCCGCAAATGTGTGGGTGGCTATTGGGGACCCTACCATGGACATAAGTGGTTTGGGTTTATGTAGGAAGAAGTGACTGTTTATGAGACTTAGGAAGGAACATATTTAGTGTAAACTGTTTCTGAAACATTTACAATCTTACCAGGAGATAGAGAGCTGAATAGCAACTGGGGAAAGAAATCGTGCAAAGAGTTATCTAAATCCTCCACCTCTTCCTTCCCCTCATTATGTAGCTTCTGGAGCCACGGAGAACTTCGCCACCACAACTGGGTGGCTGGGTTGTCGCATGCTCCCAGAGGAAGCAGGCCTTTTCCCTGCTTATTTGAAAGAAGACTCAGAGGCGCAGGGAGTGCAGAAGTTTATTTTCTAACGGGCCTGGGTTTGGGCGGCTTTCAGGAGGCTGCCCCGGGTCCTGGCTCAGTGATCTTCAGAAAAGAGTAAGAGTAATAGCTCATATTTATTAGGCACCTACTGTGTGCCAGACCCTCTTCCCCGGATATGGCAAACATCATCTCGTTCAATATTCTCAAGGATCCTTGGAGGTCAGGCACTATTATTATTACCATCCCCATTTTACAGATGGGAATGTAGAGCCTCGGGGAGGTTCAGTAAACTGCTCAAGGTCACCCGGCTGGTAAGGGACGGACCCAGGATCCAAATCCAGGCAGGTGCAAAGGCTGCTAGGGTTAAGCCCCGTGTTGTGCGNTGCCATATTCAGGTTTTAATTTAATTTTTATTTTTTTTAATGTTGATTTATTTTTTGAGAGAGAGAGACAGAGTGTGATTGGGGGAATGGCAGAGAGAGGGAGGCCCAGAATCGGAAGCAGGCTCCAGGCTCTGAGCTGTCAGCACAGAACTTAACGTGGGCTCAAACCCATGAGCTGCGAGATCATGAGCCGAGCCGAAATCAGACAAAATTAACCGACTGAGGGGCGCCTGGGTGGCTTAGTCGGTTAAGCGTCCGACTTTCGCTTAGGTCATGATCTCGCGGTTCGTGGGTTCGAGCCCCGCGTCAGGCTCTGTGCTGACTGCCAGCTCAGAGCCTGGAGCCTGTTTCAGTCTGTGACTCCCTCTCTCTCTGACCCTCCCCTGCTCAAACTGTCTCTCTCTCTCTCCTAGAAATAAATAAAACATTAAAAAAATTTAAAAAATAAATTAACCGACTGAGCCCCCTAGGCTCCCCTGTTCTTACTCTGTGCTCTTCGCAACTTTCTTAGGGATCACAGTGCATTTCCCGGACCCTGCACAGTTGCAGCAGTGAATAAAATGACGGGGTGGGGGCAGGGAGAGTGGGCACCCGAAGGGACTAAGAAAATAAAAATCAAAAAATGTTCCAGGTGAGGGATATCTGGGGGGCATAGTTGGTCCAATTTCAGCTCAGGTCCTGATCCCACAGTTTGTGAGTTCAAGCCCCGAGTCAGGCTCTGTGCTAACAGCTCAGAGCCTAGAGCCTGCTTCTGATTCTGTCTTCTTTTTCTCTCTACTCCTCCCCTGCTCTCTCTTTCTCTCTCAGTTTTTCAAAAATAAATAAATGTTGAAAAAATAATTGAAAAAAATTTCCAGGTGGACCCCACTTTATTCCAGCATGTGGAACCCTGTTTTACATTCTAGGATGCGATTCAGCAAACTTTTCTCTGAAGAGCCAGATAGAAAACATTTGGGTCTTTGCCGGCTACAGGGTCTCTGGGGGAACTGCTTGGATCCTGGGTGGGGGGAGAGTATAATTAAAGTCGCATACACTAAGGCACCGGGATGTGCTGTGTCTCAGGATGTTTGCTGACCCCTAGGAAGTCGTTCCGGAGAAGTTTTATCACCATTTCTGAGTGGTCTCTGGTTTGCAGTGTTGTGCGATCATTAGCTCTGAACAGCCCCTCCCCCAGCTTCCCTGCCACAGAGCGGCATCCTCCGAGGTGGACCGAGAGAGGGCTGTAGGTCTGAGGGCCACCCCTTAGTGACAGGTGAGGACCCTTGGGGAAGCAGGTGTGGCTTGTGGTCTTGCAGTTGCTTGTGATCTTCAGACTGGGTTTCCCTGGGGGCCCCCTGGGGTGGCAGGAGGCGCGGGATGGGGGGTGGGGGGAGCCACAGAGAGCCCTCCTACCCTTTGGTAAAATAACTCAATACTACTTATCGCATAGGGTCAGTGTTAACCTTCCACAGTGTAGGGGATTAATAAAGCAAAGCCTGGACACACACACAGTAAAAGGTCCCTTTTCCCATTTCAGAAAATTTGGAGACTATAGCTCTAAAGTATGGAGGTTTTCCGAGGGGAGGTGTGCCTGTCCCGAAAGTGTCAGATGGCACATGGTGACACGCTGACAAAGCGAAGACAGACACGGATTCTGTGCCTGTTCCAGAAAGTTCTAAGATCTGTGTTAAGGCCGGGAGATCTGGCAGGAGGAGTCCTGACGTGGGACCTCCAGCCCCTCCGGTCTTCAGGAGACCCTGGCCCCCAGCCAGTGACTTTGATGAGTCCTCAGGCAACCTTGCTGCATTTATCAGATGCTGTGGCTGAGAGAGGGGGAGGGAGACGGGGAGTCTCTAGGTTCGAAATCAAGCTCAAATTCCTGATGGGGATTCAGAATTCAACATCTGAATTTAAAAAATGGAAAAGCTCGTGATCTTTAATTCAGAAAGTGTTGACAAGAAGTCAGAGGAGGGGCCAGGAACGCGCTGAACATGTATGTTGGGATGTTTCTTCTGGGCTGGTTTGCCTGGGTTTTGTTTCTGTGACTCAGTATCTCCTTCGTCCCTCCTTTGCTGGTCGTCAGTGTCATGTGCGGCAGTCTCTTGGAGAGTTTGGGGCTCAAGGTACCTGTGTTTGCTCAGTCCCAGCGATGAGGGGAGCAGAGCAAAGGTTAGAGATCATCATCAGGGAGAGAACATTCTAGACCATTCTGGGAATGCCATCTAGTTGTTCAGCACACACTGGTGAAGTATCTGGGTTGTGCAAGGCTTGTGCAGGACACCGAGAAGTAGAATCCATCCCTTGTCCTGAAGGAATGACAAACAAGCTACAAGCTCTGAAGTCTGCATGATGTTTGGAGATGATTTACTTCTAGAAATGTTTCTTGGGACTGAGGTTCAGTGAATGGGTCCAAGGAATTCAGGCATTTAGAGCCTGAGAACAAATGATGCTATGATAATGTGTATTTATTTTTGAGAGAGAGAGACAGAGTGTGAGCGGGGAGAGGCAGAGAGAGAGGGAGACACAGAATCTGAAGCAGGCTCCAGGCTCTGAGCTGTCAGCACAGAGCCCAATGCAGGGCTCGAACCCATGAACTTTGAGATCATGACCTGAGCCGCAGTTGGACGCTTAACCGACTGAGCGCCCCAGAAAGCCGTCCATATTTTGAGGTTAGGGAGAGCAGATCTGAAAAAGAAGTCCAGAGAGACAGAAACAGGGATTGAGGTCCTGGGTTCAAGCACTGGATGTGGACAAAATTGATGTTCAAGGACTTTAGGAACAAGGGGTGAGGTGGGAGCATCCTCAGCAAATGGCTGAAACGCTCACTGGCCGTGTCCTCATGGACCAAACTGGCACACTGTGGACCAGTATATGGGGCTGGTTTAAAGGGACAGGCAGCTCCTGGTTAGTGGGGTCCCTGTTCCAGGATCCTCAGGTCCCTCTTACGAGTGAGACACAGCCTGATATCCACCTGCACCGTCAAGGTCCCTAACTTGGTCCTGAGTGGGAAAGGTGGTATGCAAGCAAAATGCCATTAATGACATGCAGAGAAGTCGACAAAAATTGTGCCAGACTAAAGTCACATTCTAGGTCTATAATGATTCCCAACAAGCACTTGAAAAGGTCACTTTATCATCCTGAACCCGTTTTTCTAACTCTGTCTAATGGGGATCATTTCTGCCCTACTGACTAGTCTGAGTCCGTTTGAAGCTTATGTGAAATAGACAGCGGACCCCAGGAGAGACCACTCTATCCGTAGCACCTCACCTGGGGTCTGGCACATAATAGGCACTCAACAAATATTTTTTTTGACTATGGCTGAGCCAAAAACTGACATGGAAATAAATAGCACATAGTTATAAAGAGTTTATGAGTGTAAGATGGTACATAGTACATGGAATGACCTTGAACCTGGGAGTCAGAAGACCCAGTGTTTTGGCCTTGAGCCAGTCACACAACCTCTCTGGGATTATTTTCTCTTCTCTAAAATAGGGTGGTTCTTCAAGTCCTGAAAGTCTGGCTTCTGACCCCAAACAATATTGCCTTATTAATTTATGACCTACTTAATTTGGAAAGGTGATTAAATTGGTCGTGGTATGAACTAGTTTCCATTTGCTCATTCACCAAAAAAAATAACCAAAGAAAGGTTTGTGGGACAAATAAGATGGTAGAAGTGTTGCCCTATTTAAGTTACATCTGTTTTCAAGCAATTTAAAAAGCCTAGTAGGAGCATCATTAGCATATTAACGGGGTGTTAATTACAAAAGAGCCTTTTAAAGCAGATTTTATAAAATCTCCACTTAATAACCATTAGCTTGTGGTACTCGAAATACAAACTCTTCACGTGCGTTACTTGGAAGTAATAAAATTGTAAATTAAAAGTAATCTGCCAACTTGTCACGAATTTAGACTGACTTTTTTTCCTCTCAATTGATCGAAATGAGTAAGGTTTTGCTATAATTATATATAATGCTGGTAATAATGAGGCTGATTATCAGTCTTTGCCTGCTTTTCACTACCTCCATCATTGCAGATTTTAGGGAAGGTGGGGTGGAAGGGGCTGGGGGTACAGGGGGCAGAGTGGAGGGAGAAGGAAGAAGGGATGCCACGGGGCCCTCCCCTCCCCCAAGCACCGGAAGAGGCAACCCCATCCTCCACCCCCCACCATGAGCAGCCGGGAGCCCCCCCTTCAGGGACAGCAGGAAACCTGAGGGCTGTCCTGTGAGGCTCTGAAAAATGGTAGGGCAGAAGGCAGGCAACGGATCAGCTGCTGGTCTCTGTGTCCCCACACTGCTGCTCAGGGGCCGGGGTGCTGAGCCCTTTGTCACACTCTTTCCATTTCTATCACGTTCCCTTTTTTTCCCCATTGAGAAACCCAGAAAACACTTCCGTAGCAGAGAAGGCTTCTCACAGAAAGATGTGCCTTCTGCTTCTTTTTTCTTTAATGCGTTTTTGTTTTTTGTGTGTGTGTTTTTAAAAAAATTTTTTAATGTTTATTTTTATTTTTGAGACAGAGAGACAGAGCATGAGCACAGGAGGGGCAGAGAGAGAGGGGGAGACACAGAATGTGAAGCAGGCTCCAGGCTCTGAGCTGTCAGCACAGAGCCTGACGCAGGGCTTGAACTCAAGAACCGCGAGATCATGACTTGAGCAGAAGTCGGATGCTTAACGGACTGAGCCCCCCAGGCGGCCCTAGATGTGCTTCCTGCTTCTGCTCCTTATTCCCTGGGAGTTCAGGGTCTCCCGCCTGGGGTTGGGCACCTGTTAAAATGTAGATCTCTGTGCCCGTACAGCACCTTCCTGCCTAGCGTCAGGGTGGCTGTGAAGCACCGAGGTTTACGTGCAGGTGCTTTTGAACATGCTGATCATGACTCGAATGTAAGAGGTGTGTACCAGCTCGGTGGCATCTGAGTGCCCGTCTACCGCAAAAGGGAGGGGAAAAGTCAGGCCGAGCCGGGACCCTGCTGGAGGGAGTCCTGGCCAGCTAGGAGCTGTGAGGGGCCTCAGTCAGGATGGGGAGGGTCCTAGTCAGAAGGTGCCAAGGTCAGGGGTGCCTGGCTGGCCTGGTTATGGAACACGAGACTCCTGACCTCAGGGTGTGAGTTCCAGCTCCATGTTGGCTGTTGAGGTTACTTAAACAAATAAAATAAAATCTTTAATGAAAAAAAAAAAGTGTCAGGATCAAAGTCAAAGTCTAGAGAGAGGCTGCAGGGAGGTTGGGTTGGGGAGGGCAGGGCAGGGAGAGCCGTCTGTACAGCTGGTCTGAGGACTGACGGATCCGCTGCGGATCCGCTGCTTTCCCTTCTCCGTTCAGGTACCAGTTGTCTAACTCATTAGTCACATTCCCTCGGGCGCTCTATTTAATCTCTTTGTCTCCCAGCTTCCCATCTGTCCAGTAGGGAGAGGCACACCAACCCTAACTGGGATTGTAGGTGTGAAATGCGTCCGTATACGCAAAGCGTTGAGACCCATGTCCAGCTCGTGGCAAGTGCTCAGTGAATATTATCTGTTGTTGTTGTGAGTCTGTTAGTCATCAAAGGAGGCAACGATTCAAGTGTCAGTGGAAGTGTCTTCCTGTAGCAAGGCTCTGCCTACCTCGCTCAGCAGCCTGCTTGCGTCTTATGAGCCAAGAGGCGGAAGGGATGTGTGAACGAGTTTCCCTTAGATTAGGAAGAACGAGCCTGTGACTCTGGGGCTCCTGCACCATGTCCCTCCCCTGGAGACAAGGAGGCGGGCCTGGGTGTGCCCTTGTGCCCAAGGCGGAGGGGGTTAAATGGGATTGGGTCCTGCCATGCTCCCTTGATATAAATGGAGAGTCCTGACTCTCAGAAACAGCACATCTTTACCTCTATCCCCTTCCCTGGAGGGGTGTGTTTACCAGTATCGGTGATTCATTCCAACTTCCCATTGCATCCAGCAAAGGCTTGTTACTGCCGGCAAACTACCAGGCACAGCAGCAAACGGGTGGAAACACCAAGCCATTTGCTCCCTGGTCTGGCCAGTCAGAAAGACTCGTGCTTGACATTTCCCTTTCATTGGCTGAGGATGAGTTGCTAAGCAACTTCCTCACCTTGGTAAGAATTCTGTCGTTCCGAGTACCCGGGGCTTCTCTTTCTCAACAGCACCACCCCCCAACACATACCCGCAATTCCTTACTCAGAGATTTTAGTTTTGGTAAACACCAGGGACATAGATTTCTTATGCAAGTGATTTCTCTCTTTTTTTAAAATTTTATTTATTTATTTTGAGAGAGAGAGAGAGAGAGAGAGAGCATGAGTCGGGGAGAGTTGGAGAGGGAGGAGAGAGAGAATCTCAAGCGGGCTGTGTGCTGTCAGCGCAGAACCCTACACGGGGCTCGAGCTCATGAACCATAAGATCATGACCTGAGCTGAAATCACTTAACTAACTGAGCCGCCCAGGTGCCCCTCTGCAGTAATTTCTGCTGGTGGGCTCTATAGGGTTATATTCGTTAACAAAAAATCACCCCAAAGTGGATCCCACCCCGTCGTCTAGGATGTTTTGAGCATCTGCTGTGTCCCAGGCACAGTGCTGGGCACCACAGTGCGAGTTGTGAGCAACAAGGGATAGAAATGGAAAGCGTGTGACACCTAGCACGACACCAGACGGTCAGACTGGAAGTCACGTGGAGGACCTGCGTGTGGCAGGCTGGATTACTGGGCGATCTGGGGGACTTGGGGGAAGGGTGGAGTGGCTGGGGGCATGGGGGTGCTCCGGGCTCAGAGCAGTGGCTATTTACTAGCTGATTCAGAAAATTCAATATTGTAAACAACTGGTATGTCTGTACCAGCGTATGGCAATAAGCATCCTTAATGGAGCATTAACTGTCGGCCTGGCTTTGGCTAAGCCCTGGACATACGTGATCTTCTACAATGGCCCTCAAGCCAGACACGGCCCCTCCCCGACAGCATCTACAGGATGGTAGTTTATTGCACCTGCTACCCCGGGCCCATGCTCCCAGGTGCTGTGGTCAGTCTGTTCATGTAGGCATGTGTGTCTCCGTTTTGGGTGAGAAAACCATGACTCAGAGAGATCAGCTTCCTTGCTCAAGTTTACAGGCCTGAGGACTTTTTGGCTTCAGAGTCTCGTATTGCACACGGACTCTGTCCTGGACCCCGACGTGCCGCAACGTACACACAGACTTCAGGATTCACTGGAATCATCACAGTGCAGGCGCCCCGAACAGCTTGGGTTGCTGGTGACGCTCAGCATCTCAGACTGAAGGTCTAACGTTGTCCAGGTGCCGATGACAGGGGCCCCTCAGAAAGTGGTCCAGATTCAGACCATGTCAGATCACTGGGACCCACGCTTCATCTGTGAGATGCCGGTGGGCCGCCTCCTACCCCCGTGCTCACGGAGCCGCGCCGTGAGGGGTCTTGGAGACGCCTGGACAGAACGAGGCCCAGAAATATGAACGGTGTTTTCTTAGATGTTGCCAAGAGAGGAGAGATTTCTGAGAGAGGGCACTAGCCCTTTCCCATCAGATGAGTCGGTTTGTATTTAAAAAATCACTGCGGAGCAAAGAGAATCAGCTCTGCGGAGCAGAGGGTTTGCACATTTCCCCAGCATCCGGCGGTGGGGACGGGTCGGCTGTGGCTAAGGGGGACCAGGAGGGTGTGGGTCAGGGCAGAGCAAGGCTGCAGGGGTGCGGGGCCGGGGCGGAGGGGGCTGACGGGACAAGTAGAAGCCCTAGAGGAAACTGTGGCCCTGGATCTGGACTAGAAACCAGGGTTCTGGAAAACGTGTGGCACCTTTTGGCACTGGCTGCGGCTGCCCCGTGGCTACGAGAAAATGGGGAGAGGGAGAGAGGCCGATCAAAGTGTCCTCGACAGCTACGCTCTGGTGTCTGTTAGTGAGAACGGGTTACGTTTCCACTGAGAAACACTTTTATCATTAGAGGTTTTCTTTCCACCTCTTCTTTAAATGTTTTTGTTTATTTTTTAGAGAGAGAGAGAGAGAGAGAGAGAGCGAGTGAGCATGAACAGGGGAGGGGCAGAGAGAGAGGGAGACACAGAATCTGAGGCAGGATCCAGGCTCTGAGAACCAGACAGCACAGAGCCCGGACTCCGGGCTCAAACTCGTGAACTGCGAGTTCATGACCTGAGCGGAAGTCGGATGCTTAACCAACTGAGCCACCCGAGCGCCTCTCTTTCCACCTCTTCTAAAAGCAAAGCTATTCATGTCAAAGAACCACTGAGTCATGGGAGAGGCAAAGAACCAAAATGCGATCATGTAAGATGTTATCTGTCTTTTTGAATTTTATTGAGAAAAAATTTTTAAGTGTTTTTATTTTGAGAGAGAGCGAGAGTGAGAGCGAGAGCGAGCGAGAGAGAGAGAGAGAGAGAGAGAGAGAGAGAAGGGAAGGGGGAGAGAGGGAGAATCCCAAACAGGCTCTGCGCTATCTGGCTGTCAGCCTGGAACCCGATGTTGGGCGAATTTTTTTTTTTTAAGTGCAGTTTTAAAGTAGCCCACCTCTTCCCCATCACTGACTCAGCAGAAACACACTACATTCAAGGCCGTTGCAAACCAAGCTTTAACTCTATGTCCTTCTGTCTCAGCCATGCACCATTCTTTTTTTTTTTTTTCAATGTTTGTTTATTTTTGAGAGACAGAGACAGAGCGTGAGCAGGGGAGGGGCAGAGAGAGAGCGAGACACAGAATCTGAAGCAGGCTCTGGGCTCTGAGTTGTCAGCACAGAGCCGGATGTGGGGCTTGAACCCACAAACTGTGAGATCATGACCTGAGCCAAAGTCAGACGTTTAACCGACTGAGCCACCCTGGTGCCCCGGCCATGATGCACCATTCACAACATGACTGAGCAGTCAAGGCATATTCTGATTGTCCTAATATTTAGTATTATTAAAATAAAAGCAATATACTTTTCATTTCAATCGCTCTCATCTCATCTCGTTTTATTCTTAGGACAACTTGTGAGTTCCCCAAAGTCCATGTTTTCTATATTTTTGTGCAGGTCAGTGTTTCTCTTACCCATCACCCCTCTGCCCTCTCTTCCCATGATATTCCATATACAGAGTACCCTTTGTCCTAGGTCAATTTACTCTCTTTTTGAAAACTTAAATAGCTATTTTTAGAAAGGTAATCTTATACAAAAATAGAAGCACAGTCATCTGCTATAAATAGAAGGAAACAGTAAAAATAATCCTAAAACGATTAGTATTTTGTATTGCCCACACACCACTTAAAATACCCCCAAAGGTGTCCGTCACCACCGTGTTATAGGCTGCACACCTTGGGAACTCTTGGGTCGAGAAGTGCATGTGAAGCTGTGTGGCTTCTGTCTGTCCCACTCTCTGGGCCTGCTGTTGGGGTACAGGACTGAAAAAGCACGGGCTCTCTGAGACCCATGCAAGCGGAATAAAAAGGAGAGTAGCGGGGTCCTTTGGTCTGAAGCTGAAGCCAGAAGGGAATGGAGAGGGGGTTGGACAGCCACTGTCCCAGCAGAGAGCAGGGCTCCTGGCCCTTCAAGACAGGCTGGCTTCCAACTCACCTGTCACATGTTATCTTAGTAACAGGCTCTAGATATACATTGGCCTCTGTAAATGTCACAGCCTTCCAGGGCCTCAGAAGAGTCTAAAATTGTTCTTTCCAATCAGTGGCCATCTGGGAAGATTTTTGGTTTTTCTGGCTTGAGTTCTTGGAAGCTGCCCTTTTCTCTCTCTCCTTCAGATAAACTTTCAGCTTGAGATCACTTCATAATTGAGTCATCTTGTACTTTGTGATATGATGGCTCTCCAAATCATCCTTCCTGTCCTTGACGGCATGCACAGGAGAGAGCATGGGCTTCAGACTGACAGCTTGAATCTAGGTTCTGTCACTTATTACCTGGGCAGTACCGGGTACCACGCTCGGGGTGGGGAAGCGAAAATGGACACTTCTCTCCTTCTCTCAGTTTAGTGGAAAAGACAGGGAGATAAATAAATATGGTGACACAGTAGAATAAGTGCTAAGATAGGAATAAACACAAGCTGTTATTAGAAAACAGAAAAGTACACCCAGCTAGTCCAGGGAACACCAGGGAAGTCTTCCTGGAGGAGGTGACACTTGAGTTAGACCTTGAAGGAGGAATAAAAACTTAATAGAAATGGAGGGGTGAGCAAATCATCCTGGAACAGAGGACAGCAAGGGTGGGGTGGGGGTAGGCTGAGTACCTGAAATGGTCCTCACAGGCTTACAGTCAGGATGAAATGAGTTCATGTATGGAATTTGCCTAATGCTATTCAGGATACATGATATGTGTCTGACATGTTCATTTGAACCCCTTTGCTACTCCTCCATGGACCCCTGGAATGTGGTTCATCCTCAGCTGCACTACTGAACTTTTTATAACGTTTATTTATTTTTGAGAGAGAGAGCAGGAATAGGAGAAGGGCAGAGAGGGTGAACAGAAAGCGAAGCAGGCTCCGATATGTCAGCACAGAACCTGACGCGGGGCTCGAACTCACGAGCTGTGAGATCATGACCTGAGCCGAAGCCGGGTGCTTAGCTGACTGAGCCACCCAGGTGCCCTGTCAACTGCGCTACTTAGAACAGGGTGATTGGGATTTATCTGTTCGTGAGACGTGTGTCCCTGATCAATGCAGACTCCCTGTGTCGGACAGCAGGAGGGTCAGAGCTTCTTTGGATGTGGGACTGACTGTTCTCTCCACAGAGGGACCTCAGGCTTGTTAGCAGAAGCTCAAGAGAAACTCTAGGCTGACATTTTTTTCCGGTGGAGTCTTTATGTTTAAGAGTAGTTGCACCGAGAAAACATGAAGTCAAGAAAGTATATCCACCCCCGTGTTCATTGCAGCATTATTTACAATCCCCAAGATGTGGAGGTAACCGAGCTGTCACCATGGAGGGGATAAAAGTGGTATCTGTGATGGAATGTTATTCTGCCATCGGAAAGAGTGAAATCTCGTCGTCTGTGATAATACGGACGGACCTTGGGGGATTATGCCCAAGTGAAGTAAGTCAGACAGAGGAAGCCAGATCGTGTATGATCTCACTTATGTGGAATCTAGTAACAATAATTAAAGAACACTGAGCTCATAGCTCCAGAGAACAGATTGGTGGTTGCCAGAGGTAGGGTTCGGGTGGGACAAATGGATCAAGGCAGTGAAAAGCTATAAACTTCTACTAACATAAATAAGTCCTGGGATGTAATGTACAGCATGGTGACTCTTGTTAATAATACTGAACTGTATATTCAAAAGTTGCTGGGAGTAGATCTTAAAGGTTCTCATCACAAGGAAAAGAATTTCTGGGGCGCCTGGGTGGCTCAGTTGGTTGAGCATCTGACTTTGACTCAGGTCATGATCTCACAGTTCAGGAGTTCGAGCCCCGAGCCAGGTTCTGTGCTGACAGCTCAGAGCTTGGAGCCTGTTTGGGATTCTGTATCCCCCCCTCCTCTCTGTCCCTCCCCTACTTGTACTTTGTCTCTGTCTCTCAAAAATAAACAAAACGTTACAAAAAACAAAAAAAATTTCTATCTGTGTGTGGTGACAGATGTTAACTAGTCTTATTAGTGGTGATCATTTTGCAATATAAACAAATTATGTTTATGTCACATTACGTTACACCCCTGAAACTAATATAATGTTGCGTGTCAATTATATCTCAGTAATGAAACAATAATTCTCCATTTATACTTCTGACGTGCTCTGCTGCCCCCCAGCATTCAAAGGGGTCACATCCCCCCCCTGTATCTTTCTCCTAACACTACCCTTCGTGGCCCCTCATATCTCCCAAGGCTTTGGAAAGCATCCTGAATGTAGAAGATACTCAAGAGATACTTATACTCAAGAGATACTCCTTGAGTGAACAGTGATAGTGCAAGGAAGTAGCTCTGTGACACAGGGTGAGCTCCTCTATCATTTTTCCAGTCTCTTCTTTGCTGCTACGGATTCCGAGGTGTATAGCTCCTCTCTTAGGGTGAGAATGTTCCGTGCTGGGCGCCTGAGATGACAGTAGGGCACCCTCTTTCTCTGTCATCATGAGCTGTGACTGACCATAAGGGAGCTTGCTGTCAACTCAACCTGGGAAAAATGGTACCAGATATCCACGTGCCCAGGGGCTGTTCCGTGGACCCCTGGGACCACAGCTCCCTGTGCCTCGAGGTAGGAAAGTTTGGACCTGTCTGCACTTGCCTTCCGGGGCTCCTGTGGCCACGAGGCCATGTGCATCCGTCCTGAGTCTTCTTCCCGGGGTATAGAGATAGGCAGGGCAAGAACTTCATGGGCACAAAGCTGCAAAAGATACAGGCAATCAAGGGCATGACAATGGCGTCTGCTGTCCTATTGTCATGGTGGAGTGTGACTCCTGATGGCAGGGACGGTGTTCTCTTGGGCTCTGAATCCCCAGCGCCTGGAATAGTACCTGTACCTTAGTCAGTGTTCACTGCACGTGAGTGAACGAAAGTCTCCTGACCGGCAGGCTCAGCCCTGCCCCGACTCTCAGAGCAACAGGAGTGTGAAGCCGGGAATTCGGGAGCAGCTGGGCACCTGTTCGCTTTACCTCCACATGGGGGTTTGGAGTTGACTCACCTTCCCTGGCTGGCTGGCCCCAGCTGCCGTTTCCCAGGCCTGGGGGCTCATGGGCTGTGCCTTTTGTGGCTCTGGCTATGGATGGGACACAGTCTAAGGTAGATTCCAGGCGGGCAGCAGCGAAGTAAACTGTGGATGGGAGTTCTGTCCTAGAGAAGGCCTTCTCCCTCTTTCTTCTTCATTTGCCTTTATTCTACCCACTCAGTAGGGGTGTGAGCACCTGGGGTTCACAGATATGCAGTGGGGCTGGAAGGAAGCAAGATGGGGGTGGGCTCTGTCCTCATGGCGGCCATCTCTGTGCCCCCCAGTCTGCCATCATCTATGTTCTTCTCCTTACAGGNTCCACGTCCATGAGCCCGTCGGCAGCCTTGTCCACAGGGAAGCCAATGGACAGCCACCCCAACTACACGGACACCCCAGTGAGTGCCCCACGGACTCTGAGCGCAGTGGGGACCCCCCTCAATGCCCTGGGCTCTCCATATCGAGTCATCACCTCTGCCATGGGCCCACCCTCAGGAGCACTGGCAGCGCCTGCAGGAATCAATCTGGTTGCCCCACCCAGCTCTCAGGTAGGTGCCCAGCCTCCAGTGGGACTTTCCAGCCACCTTATATGGTGTCACCCATGCCAGTCCTGGAGCCGAGCTAGCATTCGGTGGGTGCTTCATGTGTACTTTCTGGGTCGTCTCTGCAGACGTGTCTCCTGCAGGACCTTCATTAAGGGTGTCCTTAGGCAGGACAGCCCCTGAGAACTGATGAGGCCTCATGGTCAAGGGAACTGTGGCCTAAAGGCCACCCCTGTGGCTTAATGGTTCAGCCCTGGCGCTGATCTCACCATTTCTGAGGGCCGTTTGTCATCCTTGGGACAGACCCCATCTGTTCTTCTCAATCCAGTAATGAGTGTTTTTCAAGTCAGTGAAGTGCCTGGTGCTCTGTTCCATGCCTTGGGGGGACACGGAAATGCTCAGGACACAGTCTTTGCTCTCCAGGAGCTTATAGTTGAGAGGGGAAATGGGCAGGGATGGCACACGGATAGATAAATCCAGAACACAGCAGACTGTGTTATCTACATGTTGTCTCTGAGATAGAGGAAACTACTGGAAACTCAGGAAGGAAGGAAGCCACACCCAATTCCTAGCGCTTCTGCCACAACAGAGGAGAGGAGGCGTGTGCATGGTGGACACTGCTGTGGGGTGGCCGGTTGCCTCTCACTTCCTTCTAGCAGGGTCACAGTGAGCTCATCAACCTTCCCTTCTTGTAATGGTCAGCTGTTGCTGCAATGATGCTGTGTAACAAACAGTCCCCAAGTTGTCACGGTGCACAAACATACACCTTTTTGTTGTTGTTGTTCCTCACTCACAAATTGATGTTGGCTGGGATGGCTCTGCTTCAGATGGTGGGAGCTGGGCTAGGCTGCAGGCTGGTTGTAAGCCTGCTCCTCGTGTCCCAGGCTAAAGGAGCTACTTGGGGCATGCTTTTCTCGCGGTGTCGCACAGGAATGCAAAATCAAAACAAAATCAGAAAGGTACAGCGAAGTCTTTGCCCACATTGTGCCCTCTGGCATCCCCTTGGGATAGAAACTGTGGCTGACAGAGTCGCAGGGCAGGGAAATAGGTTGCGCCTGTTTTAACAGGAGGTACTACAGGACACAGTGCCAAGGCTGTGAAGAATTAGGAGCAAGAATCCCATCCACCATGTTCTCCACTTACGGGCATCTCCTTTTTGGGCTGGCGCCATCTTGCTCCAACCACCAGCACAACTAGAGGCAGAATCAGTAGGTCCTGAAGCTTCCTTGGGATTTGTAGTTTTGGAGAGGAGGCAGGACTCCTCTGGGAGTTGGGTCAGTCTTTCTACCACAGAGAGAACTTCGAGACTGCCTCTAGACCATCCCTTTCAAGAGGCTCCATGTGCTTAAGGTCTGAAAGCAAAGCCATGTGGAGTCACAGAACTCTAGGGCGAGTAACAGCTCCAGAAAACTATCGATCCAGGGATTCAAGAATCTGGAGAAGACCTTGGGGATCATTGAGTATGGGATTGCAAGAGCGAGGGCCAGGTGCATCTAGGTCAGCGGGGCGGGTGGGGTCTACAGGGAGCTGCCCTCTTCCATTGAAGCCATTCCAATTCAGAGATGTGACGCTTGCACAGGCCAAGCAAAGTACTTCTGTGGTTCACATCTGGCTGGCCCTTTGCACCCCAATTTGTCATCTGATGGTTTCACCTATAGGATCTTCTTCTGAGTGTATGTTTCTCCTCTATCCCATAGCTTGGCCCTTGGGGAGCTGGTAAAAGCCCAGCTGAGAACCACTAATTCTGTCTAAGCCCCCACCCCACAAATGAAGTAACAGAGCTCAGCTCAAGTAACGCGCCCAGCCTCTCACAGCCAGTCAACGGCAGAGCACGGGTTCAAGCCCAGGTGCCATGACCCCCGCTCTGTGTTCATGATATTGCATTCACCTGCCACTGTGGTGTGTGCTGACTCAATCTGTGACCCTGAGATCTTCTGTTGGCTGCCAAGCATTAAAAGGTGGCCCAGTTGGTTAAGTTTCCAACTCTTGATGTCGGCTCAGGTCACGATCTCTCAGTTCTTGAGTTCGAGCCCCGCATTGGGCTCTATACCAACAGCGCAGACCCTACCTGGGATTCTGTCTCTCTCTGCCCCTCCTTTGCTCACTTGCTCTTTCTCTCTCTCAAAACAAACAAATAAATAAATTTCTTTAAAAAATAAAAGATGACTAATCAGCGCTCCTAAGGTGTCTCATATGGAATGTGGCACATCATGCGGGTAAATTTCAAGGCAGTGTCCCCTGGGCTAAGGCAGGTGCAAGGGCAGAACTGAAGGAGCAGAACAAAGGGACTCCTGAGCCTCCCAGGTGTGTGTTGCAGGAGGGGAGTGGGGACGAGACGGCCGTGGGGGATGGGCAGGTATTTACGCCACTCTCACCTACTGTGGCCAGCAATGCTGGTGACATGTAGCCTTCAGAATGTGAGGCTCTGAAGAGATTGCTTTATTCATGTTCTTCCTGGTGAATGGACCCCAGGAAGGCAGGTCGTAGCCAGTAGGCTAGAGACAGAAGGACACGTTGAAGTTCTGGGCGAAAAGGAAACTCTTGCACGGGCGTTCATGCTCACTCACATAACTACACATGAGGACCGACTGTGTGCCTGGCGGTACTTGACGCTATCGTAGGTTCTAGGGAAAAGCACAGAACAAGGCGGCTAACGTCTTTACTTTCACGGTAGCAGGCAAGACCAAGACCAAACAAACACACGCGATAGTTTCACGGAGCAATCGTTCTATCTGCGAAGAAGTGAGGCAGGGTGAGGTGATAGACAGTGACAGGGCCTGTGGGTGGGGAGTGGGCAAGTCACCATCCTTCAAGGCTGCTTTTAGCAACCATGCTCCGGTCTGATTGAGCCAAACCTAGCCGACACGTTCAGCTCCACAGCCGTGCGAGCGTCAGGGCCGCTCGCTATTCCTGGACTGTATGTCTGTACAGAGGGATTGGGGTTGAAAGGTCAGCTGAAAGCTCTGGTCCTGGCCAACTGGGCTGTGTGCACAGGCCGAGGCCAAGTTTCACTCCGGGAGCTATATTAAGCTTGCCAAGCTCTGGGGGAGCTCAGCAGCCCTGGGACACTGAACAGTGTCGTGGGCTCAGGCTCTGGACACGGCAGACACATTCTGCCTAATCAACCGGATGACTCAGGACATCTAGACCCCTAGGTGTTAGCTGCAGTGAGTTGGACTCTGAACCATCTGGATAGACTGTCTATGCATCCCGCCTTCCTCTCCCAGGATGGGTCTGAGTGGGGCTCGCACGGGAAACATGTTCCTCCTGTGACCTGGGTCTAGGGTAAGTACAGTTGTGGGGGAGGGGAAGGGGCTGCTCTGGTGTGGAAGCAGCAGACAGTGTCTCCCCTTCCCTGCCCTGTCGCTCTGGTGTTTGAGCTTTTCTTTCTGCTCTTGTTGGGTTTTCATTTGTGAGGAGTAAAGAGAACTGAATGGATACTATGGAGGTGGGGACTGTATAACCTTTTGCAAACCACTTAAACTTACATCTATCTCAGTTCCCTTTTCTCTTTTTCGAGGTAACACACTTTTCCCTTGGCTACCCTACAGTGGTATTTATGAATGTTACAGGGGCTATGGATCTGAAAAATCACTTCTTAAGTGCTCTAAGGCAGTAAAGTGGCATTATTATTATAATTATTATTATTATTAATTATACCTAGGTGATATTTTGCACCTCAGTGATTTACATTCTACCCCTATGGGATCTTTGATTTCAAGGTACTTTCTTGCTGAGAGGTTCTAGAAAAGTTCATTTCAATAAGCATTCACTGAACCAGGCCCTGGAAGTAAAAAAAAAAAAAAAAAATTATAAGGCTCTGTCTCTGCTGTGGGGTCCCCGGCTGGCTCAGTCAGCAGAGTGCACCACTCTTGATCTCTGGGTTGTGAGTTTGAGCCCCATGTGGGGTGTAAAGATTACTTAAATAAATAAAACTTAAAAAAAAAAAGGAAAAAGAATCAGGCCCTGCTCTGGGGAGTATTTCAGTCAAGGGAGCAATTTCCAGAAACACTAACTATGTAGTTGGGAAGATATTTATGTGGCTTTCAGGCAAAATGATTGAGGCCACATTTTCCTGATTCTGTGTGTGTGTGTGTGTGTGTGTGTGTGTGTGTGAGACATCTGCTGCCTACACTTGGACGCAAGCCCTGAAAGTCCTTCGAAGGCCCCCACCTCTTTCTCAGACTTGGGTTCTGTCCCTGATAATTCCTGTCCCGGTAGTGATTGATAACTGAATCACTTTCCTCTCAGATTTTTTATAGAGAATACTTAAATAATAAAAATTACAAATGTTAGAGTTGGAACAGACCTTAAAGTTGTCTTGTTTAATGATTTAAAAAAATTAAGCCATGAAGTCGTTTCTTCAATAGAAAGCATGTTTGGAAAGCTAATGTTTTCTTTTCTTTTCTTTTTTTTTCAAGTTTGTTTATTTATTTTGAGAGAGAGAAAAAACATGAATGGGGGAAGGGCAGAGAGAGAGAATGAGGGGGGAGAGAGAGAGAGAGAGAGAGAGAGAGCGCGAATCCCAAGCAGGCTCCACACTGTCAGTGCAGAGCCCGATGTGAGGCTCAAACTCACTAACTCTGAGGTCATGACCTGGGCCTGCCGGCCCCTGAACCGACTGAGCACCCCCAGGTGCCCCTAATGTGCATGTTAAATCCGAACAGGTATGGGTGACCTGGGGCGGGGGAACCGAAGCCTTCTTATTCACCCCCCCCCCCCCCCACCCCTGCTGCCATGCCGCACGCACACACTCTGAGTCGGAAAGACCACCGATCTAGTCTGTAGATGAGGTGATGGGGTCTCTAACACAGTGACCTGGTCAGGACCACGCGATGAGCAGGTGGCTGGTCTCCACCAAACCCAGGGCTCCTCTCTGCCCGGTAGCAGGTGCGTCCTCCTTACTCATCATGATAAGATTTCCACTGGATTAAAGGAGCACCGGGTGCCTGGGTGGCTCAGTCGGTTAAGCATCTGACTTCAGCTCAGGTCACGATCTTGGGGTTTGTGGAGCCCCGCGTTGGGCTCTGTGCTGACAGCCTGGAGCCTGCTTCAGATTCTGTGTCTCCCCCTCTCTCCCTGCCCATGCTCTGTCTCTCTCTGTCTCTCAATAATAAATATAAAATAAAGAAGCGTCCCCCATACAGAGTTGGCTCCCTAGGAAAAGTGCCTGTCCGTGACCTGGCACGCCGGCCACATATCTGCATTGAGTGGGATAATTTTGGCTGAGAGCAGCTCAGAAATGTGGGGCCTGATGTTCCGGGATGGCTCCAGAGCACCCAGAAAGCATCTGGTCCCGGGCTGAGAGTCTGCAAATGGAAGCCAGGCCAGTCAAGTGTGCTTCTACCCTGTTCTCACGGAGCAGCCAGCCGCCTGGTGAATCCCGGCTCTAAAGTGCTCACTTCTGTGGAATGGCTTCTAATGCAACCAGACAGCCCAGCGGGGGGCCTCAGGGGGCCAAGCAGCTAATGGGTTTGCACGCTGGCGGGGGCCGTCTGTCCCGCCTANCGTTTCCGCCCCCCCCCCCCCCCCGCCCCCAGCTGCTTCCCCTGACCCAGGAAGAGAAGGGGTGGAGAGGGGCTGCTGGCTCCCAGCGGGGAGAGACTGGGCTCCTCACCAAGGAGGGGGGCCAGGAGGCTGAGAGGCTCTGAGGGTCGCCTGCCACAGCCGGACAGACTTTGTGGAAAGGGGAGTGACCCGGGAGCCCAGTGCTGGAGCTCTGGCCCGCGAGCCCGGCACCTAATCCCCCGGGGCAGCTCGGACGGCCTGGGGCGGCTCCCCCCCAGGCTCGCCTCGTGCTGCCCCTCATTGACCTCCCCGAGGCAGGGTTTCCAGAGCAGGGTTCCTCGGCCCAGAACCTCCCATGGCTGCTCGTAATTGCTTCTCAAGATTAGATCCACTCTCCTTAGCTGGGCAGTCAGGCCCCAGGCTCTGCCACCGCCTGGGCCCCAGCCCGGCCTCCCACCCGTGCACCCCACGGGCACCCCGGGGCTTCCCCTCAGGCCTTTGCTCTCAGACCCTTTAGCATATGACAGCCCACCCATATCTTACCCACTTTTAAAGGAGGTCAATGGGGCGCCTGGGTGAGGGCTCAGTCGGTTAATCGTCCGACTTCGCTCAGGTCATGATCTTGCGGTTTGTGGGTTCAAGCCCCGCATCGGGCTCTGTGCTGACAGCTCAGAGCCTGGAGCCTGTTTCAGATTCTGTATCTCCCTCTCTCTCTCAGAAATAAATAAAACATTTAAAAAATTAAAAAAAAAATAAAGGCGATCAAGTCCTAGCAAGGCCACCACCTTCAGGAAGTCTTCCCCACATCTCCGTTGCTCGGGGTCTTGCCTTCCTAAACCGTCCCAGCTGACTTTTAATCTCGTCCATGGCCAGTTATTTGAGGCGGTCCCGGCATCTTCCTCCTTTCGGGATCCCCGCGGTGTTTCTGAACAGGCACGCAAATAAGCCGCGTGAGGGCCCAGTGTCCTCACCTAGAAGATAGGATGATGCCCTGGGGTTGTTGTGAGGATTAAGAGAGCAGGGAGAGGCCGGGTGAGCTTTCTGTGGACAGTAGGGCTACTGTTCGGTGACCGCTGTGGGCCGGACGGAGCCAGCGAGGCTGGTTCCAAGGGCCTGTGGCTGTGGGAGGAGAAGGTGAGCGAGCGCCTCCTGAGCCTCAGGTGACGGTGGCCTCCTCATGCCCACGCTCGTTCTTCTGCATCTGAGGATTTGGGGACACAGGCTTCTCAGGCAGCCAAAATGCTTCCTAACATGTCTCCATTGCATGGGTGGGTCTGAGTGGTTAGTATCCGTGTCAGTGAAGCACTCAAGAAAAGTTGTTGCCTTGGATTTACATCAACAGAAACCCCCTCAACTGATTTCTTAAAAATCAAGACACATCGGAATATGTCTCTTACCTGAAGTAATGGTAATGTAGTATTATGACAGCATTAAATATTAATTTTCTGACCAACCTGAAATGGAATCATTTAACCCCTTTGGTGAACATGGCCTTATTTACTACAGAATTCCTAATACCTAGTAAGCCGTTGGCTTACAATAAACACTAGAATTCTTGTCTTGACCAACCAGATTTTATGGGAATGATAAGGACCACAATTGTTAGACCCCTGTTGTGTGCCAGGCACTGTGATGGGGATTCTACATCATTATCTCATCGAATCCTCCTGGTGACTACGTAAACTAGGTCTTACTAGGCTCGTTTTCCAGATAAAGAAACAGAGGGCGGAAGAAGACTAGTAACTTCTTTCAAGTCATGCAGCCAATAAGGGCAGCCTGCGAGTGAGTCCCAGCTCGGTGGGACCCCCAAGCCATGTTTTCCCCACCATACCAGTGATTCTGCGCCCTGGCTGCCCATTAGCATTACCCAGGAAGCCTGAAGAGAGGTCAGTACCAATGGCCGTTGGACCCATTCACTCACAAAATTTCTGGGTGTGGAGCCCTGGCGTCAGTTTTTGTTCCAAGCCCTCATGTGTACATCCAGGGTTGAGAACCACCACATGACACCAAAACAAGCCAAATACTGGATACAAGTTCTAGATGTCCTGTCTTAGCCTTGTATAGAAAGGGGGGAGGGGAGAGGAAGAGAGAGAGTTCTCCTGTCCCGTGTGTGTTTTCATCCTTCATACAAATTAATTTTAAAAAATTCCTGGTGACTTTGACTTCAGAGCAAGAAGCCGAAGGCTGTCTTGTCTTTTCTGCATCCCATATAGCACTTGACCCAAGCTTTTGCCCACCCCCTGTGCTCAATAAATATTTGCTTAGTGGATTGAAAAGCTGGTAAATTAAAAAGGAACCTAACTCAGGCTGTGTTGTGTTTTATGTTTTATTGATTACTCCTTCTGTCCCAAAGGTCTTGAATAGAGAAACAAATCCTACCTATGGTTTAGTTTGGGAATTACAGTCACTTCGGTGAGACAGTATGATTCAAAATTCACGGGGACCATACAGAAGTCTGGAATCTCTCTTAAACTCCCAGATCCGTACCAGGTGCCTCTGCTGGACATTTAAACATACTCCCCACCACCTTTGTTTGTGTTTATTTAACTAAGTGTTTTTCATTTTTGCACATGCCCTGACTCTTCATGAGAATGCGCAGTTTTGAGGCAGTGCTTAGACTGTTGAGCTGTGCGCATGGACACTGAGAATTTCTGCTAATTGGATGACCTAGTCATGTTCATTTAAGATTTCTTTGATGAATTCAGAACACTTAGCAGCTTCGTGGTGATCTCCCAGACACTGGGGGACTTGGAGGTGGTGGTGGTGGTGAGGAGCTAATGTGAACATGTGGTAAAGGACGGGGGGATAGGAGGCACATAAAATTCATTTCTTCAGCCGTCCAAACACACCGCCTCCCCATCCCGCATGCTGGGACCACGTCAGCCACGGGGAGGACATAGCAGCCCGTCTCTGACTGTGTGGATTTTCCAGTTTCACAGGAAAATGATCTGTTTCATACATTCAGGTTCAAAGCCACCAGCTGGGGCTTTCTGCCCAACTTTTTTGGTGCTACTGGAATAATTTGGACATTTGGCTTGGCATCTCTGTGGATTCCTTTAGATGACCACTACTCATATCTTCTCTTCTGTTCTATGGTAAACTCCTTAAGAGTATGCGTTTCTTTAAAAAATTTTTTATTTTTTTAAGAGTGTACATTTTTAGACCTTCCCTCTGTACCCCAGCGCCTGGCACAGTGCCTGCATGGTAAGTACTCAGTGAGTGTCTGTTGATTGACTAAATGAATGGATTTGCGTTTTATTCTTGGTTTCTTG
>NW_027529438.1:584814-585106 GCF_008692635.1 Crocuta crocuta
TGCAGCACTGATGGATAGACAACCAGTAGTCTTACAGAATCTAAAAACACACAGCTGGTCTTGTCCTAAGCGTGTCTGAAGTGCGTCCTGGGTGGATTTCTAGCTCTAACGAAACACATGAGTAAAATGAGTAAAAGCCGAGCACTCGATAATGTGCTGTGATTTTCAACTGAGGTTTTGGTGTCTAGAAATGACTTGGCTCCTCTGTGCCCCTTTTTCCCTTCCCTCCCTTAAATTCATATCCCCCCCGGGCAGTTTTGGATACTCTGTAGTTGGAAACTGCTTCTTGAAA
>NW_027529438.1:585168-591386 GCF_008692635.1 Crocuta crocuta
GATACCCCTGTTGCTTTTGGTCTCAGGCATTGGGGCTGCCCTGGCTCTGTGTTTTATTGCGTGTTTTCTCTTGCAGCTAAATGTGGCCAACAGCGTCAGCATTTCAGAGGACATCAAGCCCTTACCCGGGCTTCCTGGGATTGGAAACATGAACTACCCGTCGACCAGCCCCGGGTCTCTGGTTAAACACATCTGTGCCATCTGCGGGGACAGATCCTCAGGTACATGTGGCAGCAGACGTCACTCTCAGGTGTGGGGGTCCCAGAGATGGTGCCCTGCTCCACTGCCCGCCTGGTGCTTTGTACCCAGTGGGGGATAAAAGGGGCCTTTTCCATTGGTCCAGCTCAGGGCCCAGGCTATACATTTCTGTCACTGGGTTCATAGCCTGAAATCTGGATGAATTTAAAGTTTGATTTAGGTTTTAAGGGTTGGGTTTACAGGAAGCCCCTCTGTGGAGCTACCGTGTGGCATGTGTATCTGGGACAGAGAAGCTGTGCTGATTAGCAGGTGTCTCTTTAATTGTTTTTATTTTATTTTTTATTTTTTAATGTTTATTTTTATTTGAGAGAGAGAGAGAGAGAGAGAGAGAGAATGAGTGGGGCAGAGGCAGAGAGAGAGGGAGACACAGAATCTGAAGCAGGCTCCCTGGCCCTGAACTGTCAGCACAGAGCCCACTGCTGGGCTCCAACTCAGGAACTGTGTGATCATGACCTTGGCTGAAGTCGGACACTTACCTGACTGAGCCACCCAGACGCCCCTCTTTAATTGTTTTTAAATGTTTATTTATTTATATTTAGAGAGAGGGGGAAGGGGCAGAGAGTGAGGAGAGAGAAAGTCCCAGTCTACTCCCTGTCAGCGCAGAGCCTGACTCAGGGCTCGAACCCATGAACCACGAAATCATGAACTGAGACAAAAATCAAGAGTCGGACACTTAACCACCTGAACCACCCAGGTGCGCCTCCCTCCCCATAATCTTTATGTCATAAGCCTGCATCTGTAGAGATCAAATACTAATTTATTCCTCCAACAGGCAGTAGCATTTAGAAAATCTGTAACTCCAGTTCCTCATCTATGGTGAAGGAGAATACTTTTCAGTGGGGCTCCCATGTCCTGGGGCCTCAATTATGGGGAAATATTGGGAAAGCTGAGGTTTTCTCTCCCCTACTAGATAATACATAACAAGCATAAATATTTTTATTTATTATGTATACTAATGTCTTGAATGGAGACAGAACGTTTTGCTTAACTAAACACAAGAGTTGCCTTAATAAAATCAATGTAAACAAAATCTTGGGTCAGGACTTTTCTAATGATGCTCTCTGGAAGTAGCCATTCCAGAGAATGCCTTCCAGCGAGAAGACACGAGGAAGGGCATATTTACTCTGCCTTAGTTTTGTTCCTGGGATCAAGCCTGCGTTCCGGGCTGGTTACTCTTTGCTGTCCCTCCTGGTATGTTANGGCTTTTTTGAATGAAAGTTCCAAGTAAACACAAAGACAGTCTCTGCTACATTCATTTTCTCTTTCCCCGTGAGCAGGAAAGCACTATGGTGTGTACAGTTGTGAAGGCTGCAAAGGGTTCTTCAAGAGAACCATCCGGAAAGACCTCATGTACACCTGCCGGGATAATAAAGACTGCCTCATTGACAAGCGCCAGCGGAATCGCTGTCAGTACTGCCGCTACCAGAAGTGCCTGGTGATGGGCATGAAGAGGGAAGGTGAGGTCCCGGTCCCCTCGGGGGAGACTGGTTTGCGTACAAATCACGGTATAAATCCTCACAAGTTCTCGAGGACCGTGGCTGAGTGTCCCCTGCCTGGGCAGCGTGCACCCCAGAGCACAGAGAACAGCATCACTCCCTCCTCCTCCACGTTCATCCATCCTGCTCTGGAGCTCGGGGGATGGTCCCCCAACCGGACCTTCTACCTGGCTCTTCCAAGTGCCTGGAAGCCAGTCTTCGAGTTGGTCTCTGGGTTCTAGATGGAGTGTCAGTGCCTTTTTTGGGAGGAGCTGGCTTCTCGCCTCTAATCCTCCCTGGGGAAGGCTGCTGGAACCCTCTCTCTAGGCTTTTATAACCCGGGGCTGCTACAGATCCTCTGAGATAGGTGTACCCCGCGGTCTTCAGGGGTTGTTGGCATTGCCAGTAATCAGACTCAGCCTCCTCATTCAGAGAGACCAGCATTTGTACATTTTTGCCTTTTCAGTTTACAGTGCGGCTTAGCTGGGCTGGTATGGAGTGAAAAAAAAATCTGCAAGTGCTTTCTGTTCATTTAGAGAATCGAAAAGTCTTTCTGTTACATAATGGAAAGAAATCGAATTGGGCAGTTGATTAACACATGAACTCAAGGAAGTACACAGCGTACATGGTGATCTTACTAGATTTCAGAGTGAAGAAGTCCTTTCTCTGTCTAGGAAATGGGAACAAGGCATTTAGTCAGTCGTAGGAGTCTCCTCATTCTTGAAGAGCTTCTTTTCTCTGAGGAGAGGGAAGCTGACTGAAAGGGTCAACAAAGAGAAGGTTCTTTGAGCCCCTTCTAGG
This sequence comes from Crocuta crocuta, assembly GCF_008692635.1. Taxonomy (NCBI): domain Eukaryota; kingdom Metazoa; phylum Chordata; class Mammalia; order Carnivora; family Hyaenidae; genus Crocuta; species Crocuta crocuta. The sequence goes on from NW_027529438.1 coordinate 587,703, forward strand.
AGAGAATGCTACCAAGAAGGAAAGAAGTGACAGGCTTAGCATGTCTGAAGTAGATGGAGGGGGCCCTTCAGTATAATTAATAGCGCTCATTGTTCTATACCAGAGGAAACCAGTGTGGACTGGGGAGATGAGTTTGCCAAGGTCCCAGAGGTAGGTGATTAGCCTGAGGGGTCTTTGTACTCCCAGATCAGAGCCCATCTTGAGTCTCCCCTCCTCCCAGGGCGCAGAGGGGCTCTGGAATGAAGATGGCCCTCACTCTGTTGTGTGACAGCAATCTCAAGTGAGCGGACCCAAACCTGGGCTCCTAATAATCTGCGCTCTTCAGCTGTTTGTCTCTCAGTCCTCTCCATTTTAGGAAATAGCCATTTTTTTCAGTTGCTCAGATGAAAAACCAAGGGGCTCCTTTTTCTTCCATGTGGGTGAGGAAACCTTGTCTCTTCTTCAAAATATGTCCAGAATCTCACCATGTCTCATGACTCTAATGCGACCAGCATAACCCACACCATTGTTACCTTCTGTATTTACCTACACAGGCTCCTAAGAACCCTCCTCCCCATATCCATCTTTGTCTCCCTACATTCTTCAAAGCAACCAATGAGGCTTTGAACAAGTGGGTGAGGTCAAGCTCTTCCTGCGTCAGAACCCTCCAATGCCTTCCCTTCTTACTCAGAAGAAAGGCAAAACCTTGGTTATGACTTCAAGGTTTTACATGGTCTGACTGTCCCTGTCTCTTTGGTCCAGCCTTGCTGGCCTCCAGGGATGCTCCTTCTCAAGGAGCTTTGCACTTACAGCCTCTCTGCTTTGAGTGTCTTCTTCCCAGGTACCTTCATGACTCCCTTCTCTACCTCCGGACCTTTACTCCATTGTCACCTGTCTAGAATTGCATCAGCCACCCAGGACACTTCCTAGTCCCTTTCCTGCAGTGGTATCACTGTCTAACATGCTTACTTATTTAGTCTACTCTCTGTTCCCACCAAGGCAAGATTTTTTTCTGCTTCTCCCCTGACTGCTCTATCACCAGGGATCAGCACAGAGGAGGCACTTAATACATAATTGCTGAATGAATGGTTGTGTACTTTAAACTGAAGATTGGAATCAAAGTTTTAGTAACGCAGGAGCTTTTAAAAGGACTCATCCCTCCATCATCCATCCATCCATTCATCCATCCATCCATCCATCCATCCATCCAGTATTAACTGAGAGTGCCTGCTTCATGCTCATGTCATCCTTACTGTCAAGGAGTCAATGTTCTTACAGTTCAGAACACATGATGAGAAAAATCAGCTGGTGGAGGCCGTCTTCTTTTCACGAAGTTAGAATTGATAGTCCTCATATCTTCTGCCACCATGATGGTCAAACATAAAGTTAATGACCCCAAAGAACGACTTGCATCAGCAAGAGTTTGTTTACTGCAGGGGTCATTTTTGCCTCTCAGGACAGATAAGTTTCAGGTTGACTTGGAAAAATAATAATTTTCCTGATGCTGATGAGATTGAGTTAAGGGAAGGTGAAAGTCTTCAGTCAGAGAAGCCACCAATTCTCTTGCTTTACAATCTGTCTCTCAAAACTCAGTCTTGGCAGCCCGCAGCTCTGTACGGTCAGACTGGTTGGTACACAGGTCCCATGGCGGGAAGTGTGTCTCTTCCATTAAAGAAAAAGCAAGTCAGAGAGGAATATGTGAGTTTTAAGGGCCTGGGCAGTCCTTCCCTTAAACTTAGCATTATTCTGATTCTTTAATGGGCAGGTTTCTAGTTTTGGCTTCTCCATTTTTGAGAAGAATGTGGAGAAATGAGGAGTGATGAAAAGCTGAGTAGTAAAATGTAGGAGGGGAAAGGGGCTCCTAGAGAAATTTCTGAAGGAATTGGTACTATTTACCCTGATGAAGAGAAGGCAAAGGGGTGAATCAATTCCTCATCCTACTGTACGAAGGGCCACTTTCAGAAAGCTATCTGACAGCCTTTCCTTCACCCCTATCATTTCTGACCTCAATTTACAGAACTGGGGGCTCAAGTTGGACACTGCCTTGAAGACAAGAATAATAAAATTCTAGAACAGTTAGTTGAGAGAAACTATTGAATTTATACTCCTGGAGAATCAGACGGGTAGAAAAAGATGGAAGTATCTTCCGGGAGCCAGGGGTCAGGGCCCATTGCCTTTTTATACATAATGGGGAAGCTGGAATGGACACTGCTATTCTCTGATGTAACACCTTTGTTTCCTCAAAGAAGAAACACAGATTCTAAGAGTCTGGGGTCCTGCCTCAGCTTCCCTGGTGAGCTAGTGGCAGTCCTGATACGGGACTGGAGCCCTCTGACTTCCAGGTTACCAAACAATCCTCAGGCATCTTAGCGGAAGTCTATTTCCACGCTATCTGGTCATTTAATATAGTTTGGAAAGATAATGGACTATTTTTGAGGCACTTAGTGGGTAGTATTTGATATCCTCATGAGCCCTGTCTGGTCTTTAATAGTACCACTAACCCAGATTCTTGGAGGTGGTGNCCATCAGCCTAGGTCTACATGTTGGTGCCATCTTTTCTTAGCTCTGTGACCTCTGGCAGGTTACGTAACTGCTCTGTGGCTCACAGTCCTTGAGAGGGTGATTATGGGGATTAAATGAAATATCTGTATAAAGTGTTGAGCATAATTCCTGACAGAGAAGAAAATTCAATAAATGTTGGCTATTGTAGAGCATGTACAATACATACACGTTGGGCTAATGGATAAAGTTCTGTCACAAGGCAGGGATTGGGTACCATGTTAGATCACCCAGCGTCCCCTGGATATGCCCTGAAGTACGTTGTAGCACAGGCTCAGAATGGCTGCCACGTTGTAGGTTTCTTCCAGCACGAGATATATGACTCCTCTTCTAGGACAGTAAGATTTATGGCACAGAGTGGAGAGGGGAAGAGCAAAGGATCTCTCGGTTAATGGCAAGATTGGAATTAGAATCTAATTCCCAGAAGCCAAGGTGATTTTCTTTGAAGCTTGAAGGTTACTCTCCTTCCCGTGTTGCAAATCTGTAGAAGAAATCAATTGAGAACCATAGGAGGAACTTCGCTGAGTTTGCTTTTACCCCGTCTTTTAAAATCAAGATGAATAGAAGGCTACTAACCTACCTTAAAGAAATTAATACCAGAAGCATTCAACTTTAACCAGTAAATCCAGCTGACAATAAAAATACATATGCATTTGTATGCTTTCAGTAAATGAAGACTAACAGAGTGGACAGGAAGGAAGGGTGAGAGAGGAAGAGAAACTAGGAAATGGAGGGAACATCCAAAGAGGAGACAGAAAGAGGAACAGAGAGACATCCAAGAGCACAAAGGCAGACAAAGGGAAGGGAAAACAGCTGCCTTTTTTTTTTTTTTTGGAACTTTTGGTAATTATTTCACTTAATCCTCACTTAACAGTCTCAGTCAAGTATGATATTCCTCACTTTATATTAGGGAAACTGAGGCTTAGCAGGCTGAATAATTTGTCCGATGTCCTTTAACTAAGAAGTGGTAGAAACCATTTTGCAAAAGGCTTCTTGGATTCCAAAGTGCATGACTTACGCTCTTTTCTTTCCTATTTTCTCTTCATTCTCTCTCTTCTGTTTCTTCTTTTGGTCACTGCCCTCCTTTATTCTCTCTTCCATTTCTCCCTTCACTCCTTCCCACCCACCCTCCCTCCCTCCGTCCCA
>NW_027529438.1:591418-610681 GCF_008692635.1 Crocuta crocuta
TCCCTACTGGAGACTTTGGAGTGTTAGTTGTGTTTTTGTGGTCACAACCTTCTCTGACTTACCTTGAAAGGTCACTGATACCACTTGCATGACAAACCGGATGTCCAGCATCTGGTTCCAGCTCATTCCACAGACTTTGTGCCTCGTTATTCCCTCAGAGAGTAGGAAGCACCATTGGGGGTGGACCCCAGGGGAGGAAAGGACAGAAACTGAGGGGCTGAAGTTGGTAGAAAAGTAGCTATCACTGAGTTCCAGATTAGACACATGCTTCAAGTATAATTTTATTGATTCTTGGGATTAAAAAAAAGTGTGCCAATATTGAATTTTGCTCCTTAATGCTGGGAATAGGAAGATGGAAACCACAGCTTTGTAGATTATGGAAACTAACCCAACAGAGAATGTTTGTCAGTGAAGAGGACAGCATTGGAAAGGGGGTCTGCCTGGCATCCTAAGGCATGGACGGTTAGGGCTCTGAGGGTTAGAATGACCTTTGGTAAAAGACCCTAAGTTTGGGGAGGCTGAGATGAGCCCGCACCTCTGCCTGTCTACCCTTCCCCACCCCCCAAACCTGCCGCCGATTCTGAAATGTCATCTAGGTGACATTCCTCCACCTCTTCACTTACTAAATAACCTCATGGCTCCCTGAAGATCTCCCCTGACAAGTCGGATCAGGTGATGTTGTGTTCAGGCTGGTGCATTAGGGGCAGACCTAATGGAACGTGAATGCCAGGGCTGATGCACAGGACCTGAGAGAGCGAGTTTTCCAAGTAATGTCCTTGCCACTTAACTATTGCATGCCCGCAGCTTCTTAGAGGTAACAGGTAGAGGTAAAATTCAGGAAACTGAAGAGAGACCAAGAATGTGGCTCATTAAAAGAGAGGGCAGAATCAGAGGTTATTAAAATTTTAAATGCAGACTTTAATTTAGACTGGTCACTACAATGAACTGGAAAGGATGCAGAGCTCAAACCCCACATGTCTGCACATGCATAAGCCAATCACTCTGCTTCCTCTGTTTTGTCTGTCAACATCACAGCACCTCTGGTCTGGGACCACGAGGATGCCCATGTTACAGATGAGGAAACGGAAGCTCCAGTAGGTAACTCGCTTTCGCACAGTTGTCCTGGGTGCGTGGTAACATCTGCATGTCCTCCCTGTGCCAGCTGTGCAAGAAGAAAGGCAGAGGAGCCGGGAGCGGGCCGAGAGTGAGGCGGAATGTGCCAGCAGTGGCCATGAAGATATGCCTGTGGAGAGGATTCTAGAAGCCGAGCTTGCTGTTGAACCAAAGACGGAGTCCTATGGTGACATGAATATGGAGAACTCAGTAAGCCGTCTTAGAACTCCACCTACCTCCCACTTCTCTCTTGGGTGGAGATGGGCGAGCGGTGGACGAGAGTCCTGGAATGTGCCACTCACAGGACCTTGGGTTTGCTTTTAGACAAACGACCCTGTCACAAACATCTGTCATGCCGCTGACAAGCAGCTCTTCACGCTTGTTGAATGGGCCAAGCGCATCCCCCACTTCTCTGACCTCACCTTGGAGGATCAGGTCATTCTGCTCCGGGCAGGTAAAGGAGAGTCGGACTCGGGTTTCCTTGGGCCAATCGCTTGGGGTGCCATTTTGAAATTACCTTTGGGATCCTAGGACAAGTCACCCAATGAGACTGTACCCATCAAGCTGTGTGCCCCGTTGATGACAGGATAACTCCACCCAGGGTTATTCTTTATATATTAACTTCCGGTGGCCCTCCCCCAAAACTTTTATTCCCAAATGAAACATTGTTAATGGACAGTGAGACTCTTTCTCCGTGTAAGTTTTACCGTGGTTTTAGAATTTGCATTTAATTTTCCAATACAGTTAAGTCATTTTTATTGAGGACAGTCTGAAGCAGTGTTATAAAATTGGAAAATAGAGGTTTTCTCATTTCACAGGTGAGATAAGAGAAGCCAAAGATCTCTTTTTGCTCAAGCTTATTTATCTAGGACCCCTTCCTTTTTTTTTTTTTTTTTAAGTTTATTTATTTGNCCTATTTTCAGATTCTGTGTGCTATATTCTCTCTCGGCTTCCATTTCTGGGACATTGTGCAGCTGACATATACCTCCTCTCTCCTCTGCCACTGAGCCAGCAGGGAAATTCCATAAAGATTGACTGAGCATTGGAAGCGAGTCCCCTCATTTCATCCCTGTTAGATAATGAAGCGTTTGAGTGTTGACTGAAAGTGGCATGCTGTGCTAGGTGCTGCTAGCAGCGTTAAGGGAATAAAGCCGGGCTGTCAGGTCCTGAGGGCAGAGGCTGCAAGGTGTCCTTGCTTTAACCACCGTGGCAGCTAACATGTTGACTATTCCCTGTTAAATGTTTAAACCGTATTTGTTGATTGACTGGGGGTGGGGTGGGGAAGTGTCCTTATCCTCAAGCTGCCATTCTGAGCTGTCCTGGGGACACTCTGGGGGACGTGCAGAGCCATGAGTCAGGGGACCCCCCCATCTCATCCTGTTTCTTCACTCATCAGCTGTATTATTGTCTGCAGCTGGTGTTTAACCTCCTTGGATTTCTGTTTCTGCTTTCATTACATGAGGGCAACAAGACATGCGTGGGGTGGTTGTTGATGAAGCCAGAACACAACCAGTTTCCCCTCAAAGCCTCCTTTTTCTCCTTGCAGGGTGGAATGAACTGCTAATTGCCTCCTTCTCCCACCGCTCGGTCTCCGTGCAGGACGGCATTCTCCTGGCCACGGGCTTACACGTGCACCGGAGCAGCGCCCACAGCGCGGGGGTTGGCTCTATCTTTGACAGGTGGCTGTCTTCTGCTTCCGTGCGTGTGCGCATGTGTGTGCATGCGTGCGTGCGGATACATGTGTGCATGCGGGCGTGTGGACCTGTGGGCAGTGCTGGGGTGTGGGATGGACCACCCACACCGCTGCGCGGGGCAAGAAGCAGAGACCCCGGAACACAGAGGAACATAAACCGGGGAAGCAGAGGCAGATTACAAGAGAGGTTGAAATGATGAGATGGAGATGGAGCCAGTTAGGGGCCAGCACGGTTTTGGAGCAGGAGAGAGAACCGGTTACCTCTATGGGTTTCCTAAGGAGAGACTGGACCATTGACATTACCCAGGGGGGTTGGAGCGGGGAGGTTGAACTGCTTGTCCCAAGGGGGTGGGATAGAGACAAGCAGCCAGGATCAGACGTCCAGAGTCAGGAAAGCTGAGCTGAGGCTTCTGCTGGGCGCTGTAGCCGGTCTCTGGGGAGGGTCTGCCGCAGGAGCCGACCCACCTGGGTCAGGCAGCAGGAGCCCCAGTCTGGGATTCTGTGCCTTAAGTGGCGTGGAAGGAAAATGAAGGCATGTGATTTAAAGAGATGAATGAAATGAGTAGGCGCGAATGATGTGGGGCAAGGGGATGGGGGTAAAGATGAGGATAGTGTTGAAAATAGCCTCCATGCCCAGGGCCAAGGTCCCCTGGCCCCTCTCCACCCCCCATCGTAAATGGATCCAGGCCACGTGCATGTCCACCCTATGCCCTCCCTGCCCTTTCCCACAACGCATTCCATGCAGAGACTGACATGGGCTTTGGTTGACTCCGCCCCCTTCATGGTCCCTGGAGATTTCTACCCTCTCTCTGGAGGCTGCCCTCTGCTCTTCCTCTAGGCATGCCACACCCTCGCCCTGCTTTGCCTGTTGCATTTCTACTAATTTCTAACTCCCCTAGGCCGCCTTTCCAGCCCTGCCCTCCCCCCAGTCCCCAGAGTTGCCCGCTTCCTCCTCCGTGTCCCCTTGGACTTTGCTCACGGCTTTGTGTTGCTGCGTGTTGTTTCCATGTCTGTTTCTTTAATTAACCCGTGAGCTCCTTGAGCTCGGGGGACGGCATCCTCTTCATCTCTGTGTCCCTAGTACCTGCCGCATCGTCGGGAAAACGGGGTGGGTCCATAAGAAATACCGGTTGCGGGCATTTTATCTGCCCTTGGCCTGGTACCCACGGTTTTCTCATCGCCTGTCATTGCTTCCTGTGAACAGAGTCCTGACTGAGCTGGTGTCCAAAATGAAAGACATGCAGATGGACAAGTCAGAGCTGGGGTGCCTGCGAGCCATCGTGCTGTTCAACCCAGGTGACCGGGCGGCGGTTCGCCCTCCTCCGTGCTCGCACGCTCCGTGCTCCCACGCCCTGCAGCCCCCTGGCTCAGCTGAGACGGAGAAGGCAGGGCCGGGAAACCTGTCCCTGCAAGGGCGGAGAGTCGATTCTTCGTGGTTTCTACTCCGAGGGCCGTCTTGCAAGCATCTTGAGTGGGCGTGGAGTGTGCATATGTGGAGACAAGAGGGGAAGATGACAGTCGCCTGGGGTCACAGTGAAGGAGGTGGTAGGAAGTGTCAGATTTTGCATATAGTTTAGGCAAAGCCAGTGGGGTTTGCTGATGGATTAGAGATAGAGTGCGCAGGAGAGGTGTTAAATATAATTCTCAGGGGGTTTTGTTTCCTTTTCCTGAGTGATTGGGAAAATGGAGTTTTATTTGCTGACATGGGGTTCTAAGGGTAGGTGGGTAGGAATTAGGATTTTGTCTTTGGACACTAAAATCTCAGATATGTGACAATGTGGATGGAGCTAGGGTGTATTATGCTAAGCAAAATAAGTCAGTCAGGGAAAGACAGATATCGTATGATTTCACTCTTATGTGGAACTTAAGAAACAAAGCAGATGAACATAGGGAAAGGGAAGCAAAAATAAGATCAACACAGAGAGGGAGGTAAACCGTAAAAGACTCTTAAATACAGAGAAGAAACTGAGGGCTGCTGGTGGGGTGTTGGGTAGGGGCATGGGCTAAATGGGTAACGAGCATTAAGGAGGGCATTTGTTGGGATGCACACTGGGTGTTTTTAAATTAAGGGAAAAAAAATCTCAGGGGCGCCTGGGTGGCTCGGTAGGTTAAGCATCTGACTTCAGCTCAGGTCATGATCTCATGGTTTGTAGGTTCGAGCCCCGCGTCAGGCTCTGTGCTGACAGCTCAGAACCTGGAGCCTGCTTCTGATTTTGTGCCTCCCTGTCTCTCTGCCTCTCCCCTGCTGGTGCTTGCTGTCTCTGTCTCTCTCAAAAATAAACATTAAAAAAAACCTGTTACTTAAAAAGCATCTCAGGTGGATAGTAGACATCTAAGAGTAGCTGGCCAGGAAGCTAGTGTTCGTGAGTCTGGGATTCAAAGAAGTCAGGACTGGAGATGTGCATTCGAGAGCTGCCCGCCTCCACCGGGCACGTGAGGCTCTGAGACAGGTGTGAGCTCATGTAGCGGGTCGATAAAGTTGGGCAGAGAAGGGGACTGGGCAGAGATGGGCACTGGGGTATGCCCTCACATACCGGCAAGGGAGCAAAAAAGAAGAGGCAGCAAAGGAGGCTGAGAAGGGCAGTGAGGGGCAGGAAGGGAAGCAGAGGAGTGATGTCCTGGTGGCCCAGGGAAGAAGAGCAATTCAAGAAGGAGGAAGGGATTAGCTTCATCACGTGCTGCTGGGGGTCAGAAAAGACGACCGGTCAGAATTACGTGGTAATTTATGCACAGGCTTCATCCCATGAATCAGGGGTAGTTAGCTGATGCAGCCCGTGAGTGGATCTGACTTTTGTACGTCATCTCGTCCTTCAGTCTGTGCTGAGCACATGAGAGGCACTCAGTAAATGTGTGAATGTCGTCTTTCTAGAATGAGCGGATAAAGTAAAACTCTCCTCCTTGGAATCAATAGTGGCTGCCTTTGGCTATGAATAGGGTTGTAAGCATTTGCTCCGGGAGTCTATTGGGTGGACTGGGCACAGAGAGGGAGTGCTGGGGGGCCCAGGGGACCAGCCTTGTGTCTTTCACTGTCGTTCCCCATCCAGTGTGTCCCTACTGACTCTTGGGGCAGAGGCCAGAGTGAACGGGGACAGCCTCTATGGAAGGGTGTCCACCCAAGATGTGTCACCAGAGGCTAAATCAGTCATCTTTTTCAGATGCCAAGGGCCTGTCCAACCCCTCGGAGGTAGAGACCCTGCGAGAGAAGGTTTATGCCACCCTCGAGGCCTACACAAAGCAGAAGTATCCGGAGCAACCTGGCAGGTGAGAGAGCGCGCGAGGAATCTAATGGCCGCCGCGAGGCTTCCTGTTCGCCCTGCCTGTGTGGCATCATGCAGCAGGTGCCATCTAGGGTTTTCAGATGGCCTTTCGTCTTTCTAACAAGCCGAAAGCTGCTTCAACATTTCTCTGTTCACCAATCCCTGCTGCAGTGTTAGAGCCTGAAGCAGTGCCTGGCACATAGTGTAGAGGTGTAAATGTTGCCTGAACCAGCATCTGCACACGTGAAGGTGGGTCTCATTATCTCCAGTTTCTAACGAGGCCCCAGGGCTCAGAAAGGGTAAGGCACTTGGCCAGGATCACGGAGACGGTGTGCAGTGGGGCTGGGAGGTGACTCACGTCTGTCTGACTTTCAAAGAGCCTGTGCTTTCCAGGGCTACTGCCTGGCTCTCTGCTCAGCCCCCCATGGGAGCCCCTGCGGTAGAAGGTACAGACAGAGCGTGGCAGCCAGGAGACGTGACTGCTGTCCCCCACAGCCATCTGGGTGGCATATGGCAAGGTGCTGGCTGGCTCTGGCTCTGGGACAATGAGGAGGACATTGGTCAGAAGATCTCTGAGGCCATGATCCAGTTTAGGGATTCCTGAGTTGTTAAAAAAAAAAGACTTTTCTCAAATGTTTCTGCCAAAGCACAGCTAAACAAAAGTTTTCCTCCTCGGCTAACTCTAATTAATTTTTTAAATAATTTGTTTATGTTTATTTATTTATTTATTTTTAGAGACAGAGAGAGCAAGCTGGGGAGGGGCAGAGGAGGGGAGGGGAGAGAGAGAATCCCTAGCAGGCTCTACACTATCAGTGCAGAGCCTGATGCAGGGCTTGAACTCATGAACCGTGAAATGAGATCATGACCAGAGCCAAAACCAAGAGTTGGACGCTTAACCAACAGAGCCCCCGCCCGTCCCCCCAGGCTCCCTCTGCTAACTCTAGGTAAATAGGGAGAATGCAATCCTAGGATCCCACAGAAAACCAAAAATAAAACCAACGAAGCTGCCTTAAAGACAGTTTTGTTTTTAGGATTAATACTATGTGCTCTGGGGGCGCCTGGGTGGCTTCATCGGTTGAGCGTCTGACTTTCGCTTAGGTCATGATCTCGCGGTTCGTGGGTTCGAGCCCCGCGTCGGGCTCTGTGCTGACAGCTCAGAGCCTGGAGCCTGTTTCAGTCTGTGACTCCCTCTCTCTCTGACCCTCCCCTGCTCACGCTGTCTCTCTCTCTCCTAGAAAAAAAAAATACTATGTGCTCTGAAGTCTCACTCATGACTTTTGTTCCTCTGTGAAGTCTCATTTCTGTTTAAGCTGCTTTTTATCCGAGGCTCTGAATAACTCCCAGTGGGTGGCTTCACCCCTTCAGGAGGACACATACGCAGGCCTTGGGTAGTCTGGAGCCTAAGCTGGGATAAGAGACCTCCCGATTTCAGTAATTGAACATGACAGAAATGTATTTTTTGCTCACCTGCCAGCCCTCGGTGGGCGGTCCGTTCAGAGAGGTGGCTCTCTTCCACATCGCTGCTCGGGGATCCATCTTCTTCCTTCTTGGGGCTCCACCATGTCCCAGAGCCACACTGGGTTTGCATCCAGATGATGGAAGGGGAAGGAAGTGGAGGAACACAAGGTGAGGCTGCCTGGGCCAACCTCGCCCTGGAAAAGTCCTCCAGTCCTTCACGCACTTCGATGGGCTGCGACTTAGTCACATGGCCCGGGAGCCAGCTGGAGAACGGAGGCAGCTGTAGGTGAAGGAAGAAGGGGAGAATGGATTTCGGGGGACACCTGGCAATCTCACCTCTACTTGCAATCGGTGAGATTAAAGAACTTTACCCAGCAAGCAGGGCTGGCCGCTGGCATCAGCTCAGCCCTGGCCACTGGGAGCTAACGGAATGCTGATTTCTACCGAATCTCCTGGCTCAAAGGCAACACTGAGCATGTTGTTTTTGAGCCCCTGTTGCGTGCAGGGTGTTAGGAATAAGAAGGCTCATACTCATCCTTTTCATAGAATTGGCTCTAGGTCCATTGTTTACCTCTTAAGACAAACGAAACTGATCTTTTTTTTTTTCTTATTGCAAAAGCAGATCATGCCTCTGTGGGAAATAAGGAAAGTATTTAAGAATTAAAGTAGGTAATAGAATTAATTGATCATACATTCTGGGGGTATATATTTTTCCAGAATTTTCACACATCAGTGCACGTGCACAGAGAAATGTGCGTTTGCAGACATGAAATCGTACAGTTACGGGTGTTTTCCTCTCTTAGCTATTGTATCAGATACTGAAAAGTACAGAATTATCATTTTCAGTGATTCTGTAATGTGTCAGAGGGTGGACGGGTCTTAAGGTATTTAGCCATTGTCCTGTGGAACATTTAGGTTGTTTCTGCTGAATTTTGCTTTAAAAACTTTGGAACTTGCCCGTTTTCCTAGGAACGGGACTGTCTGGGGTTCTGGCTGCCTCCCCCTTAGCTGGACGGGGGCAGGACCCGGGAGTGTGGGGCGGGGGGGTGTAGAGGCGGGACCCCCTCTTGTCCCTGGGGTGTGTCCAGCACAGCCTGGACCGAGGGGGACCGCCCTGAGGCTGAGCAGGTGCATGGGGGGGCGGTGATCACAGGGCAGGTGGGTGAGCGTGCCGAAGGCTAGTCACCTCCGCTTTGCAGAAACTGGTGGCGGGAGGTGCAGGCGCAGCCGGCCAGACACTGTCCGCGGTGGTGAGCTGCCACCCCATGGAAACTCTTCAGAAGGGCACCCTGCCCTAGCGAAGCGGAGGTCACAGCTCAGGAGGATGCAGGCACGTGGTCTCTCACGTGCGGCAGGTGCCTGGACAGCTGTGGGTGCGGAGCACGGGAGTGAGGCCCTCGGGGACTGTCCCCGGGGGCGTGGCTCTTCATGGGCGTGTTGGTTTCCACAGTCCCCAGCTCAGTCCCTAGGTCAGGGGCAGTCAGCGAAGACAGCAGTCCCCTAGGGCATTTAGCATTTGGTGGGGTGTAAATCTTTAGAGTGAACACTATGTTTTCAGAGTTCTATCTCGGCCGTTGTACTTTACAGAGAAGCCATCCCCTTCGCCTAACTCCACAAACGCCTTTCCTGGTAAGAGTCGGGACCAGGAGCTCAGCCTTTACCTAAATGCCTCTTCCTGCTTGGGGACACTCTGCAGATACACTCTGAGGTTTTATAATCAAAACTTTCTGAAGGGTTGTGTTGGCCTGGGTATAGACTTTAATTTTTCTTAAAAAATTTTTTTTTATCATTTATTTATTTTTGGAAGACAGAGAGAGACAGAGCAGAAGTGGGGGAGGGGCAGAGAGAGAGGGAGACACAGAATCAGAAGCAGGTTCCAGGCTCCCAGCTGTCAGCACAGAGCCTGTCACCGGGCTCAAACCTATAAACCCTGAGATCATGACCTGGGCCGAAGTCAGACGCTTAATCGACTGAGCCACTCAGGCGCCCCAGAACCTTTAATTTTTCTAGGTGAAGAAGTAATCCCTACCTTTTTAGATGGTGCCACTTTATTTTTCTTATATTGCCCCATTTCTTTAAAACTTCATGGGGCGTGAATGTAGAAACACACACATTCTCCAGGAGCGTTAAAATTCCGACTTGAAAGTCCCTCATGAGCTGATGTTGTGACGCCAGTGAAGAGCCAGCCTGACCCAGAGTCTGATTTCGGGCCAGAGGGACTGATAGGATTTCGGCCCTTGTTCTTCTTTTGTAAGTCATGAGTTACTGGATTTCCGGTTGGTATTAAACATTAAAAATAAACTTTATCGTCAAAAACGGATTTTGAGAGATGGAGAAAGGCCAGCGAGGCAGGCTGGAAACCAGCAAATTGAGGGGCCTAAGAAGGACGTGCAAGTGTGAGGCTCGCTCTTCACACACTGGCCTCTCTTCCTGCGGTGAGCCTCACAGCCAAGGTCCTTCGCACAGGAGTGTGCAGGAGAGCATGCACGCACATACGTGTGTGCACACACGCCTGTGAGAGAGTGCATGTGTGTGCGGGCATGTGAGAGTGTAGGGTATGTGTGAGCATATGTAGGTGTGTGTGCGTGTGCACAAGCTTATGTGAGGGTAAGAGCGGGAGTGTGTGCACATACACTCACATGTGAGGCCTGTGTGTGTATGTGTGTGAAACATGTGAAGCAGGAGTGGCGAGTGTGTATGGGAGTGTGTGCGTGCATGTGCACGCACCCGTGTGAGAATGTGTGTATGTGTTTATGTGTGCACACGCGTGTATGTGTGACATGTGTGAAGCAGGAGTGGCGAGTGTGTATGAGGGTGTGTAAGTGTGTGCGTGTGCATACACCCGTGTGAGAATGTGTGTATGTGTTGTGTGCACACGCGTGTATGTGTGACATGTGTGAAGCCAGTGTGGGTGAGTGCGTATGAGGATGTGTGTGTGCACGTGCACACACCCGTGAGAGAATGTGTGAGTGTGTATATGGAACGTGTGTCGGGCACGAGTGTGCGGGTGTGCACGTGAGTGTGTGTGCATGTGTGACAGTAGTGGGGTTGTTGCGTGCACACACAACTGTGGGAGTGTGTGGGTGTGTCTGCACACGTGTGCGTCAGGGGCAGAGACCAGTGTATTCGACCCTCACTCTCCTCCATCCAGGGAAGCACATCTGGCGTCGATAACTGCTTGCAAACTGGTAACAAACCGCGATAACTGGGCGGACTGGNGGATGAGAGGAGAGGAGGAGGCGCCCCGCCCTCGCTCTCCTCGTGTTCCAGAGCCTCCCGGGAGGCCTGGCGCACAGTAGGTGCGCAGCGCGTGGTGACGTGCGCACGAGTGGTGACGTGCGCACCGCGGGTCAGCACGTCCGTGCACCCCGCTCCGGTCTCGGCGATTCGCAGGCAGTTGTCGGGCGGGGACGTAAGGAGCCCCCGCTAGTTGGTGGGCGAGAAGCCCGCACCACCAGGACCGGCTCTGCCACCGGCCCGCGTGCAGGAGGGACAGCCGGCCACCCTGGGACGTGGGCACAGAATTCACAACATTCTCAAGAGGCCACGGGGGTGGGGGTCAGCTTCCCCTTTAAAATGTCCAATGAGGGGCGCCTGGGGCGCTCCGTCGGTTAAGCGTCTGACTTCGGCTCAGGCCATGATCTCGCGGTCCGTGGGTTCGAGCCCCGCGTCGGGCTCTGTGCCGACAGCCCGGAGCCTGGAGCTGCTTCGGACTCTGTGTCTCCCTCTCTCTCTCCGCCCCTCCCCTGCTTGTGCTCTATTTCTCTCTCTAAATAAATAAACATTTAACAGAAACGAAAAAGCCCATCGCAGAAGCTTCCAGGAGCGTGTGTAGCCGCCTCAGCGCCCCTCCCGGGCTCCCTCTCCTGTGCAGGCTGGTCTGGGAGCCCAGAGGAGCTGCCTGNCGACTTTTATAGGTGGTTTTGTACAGGTGTTAAAGGAAACCCTTCTTTGCAATCCGAGGGGCTGGGGATCTTTCTGGAAGTTCTTGGAGAAACTCGCCAAGCCTCTGTACATATAATTGGTTTAAATTATTTTTTCACTTGCCGTGGAAAGCAAACGAGCGAATAATAAAATAATATATATGAAGTTGGCATCGCCTGGAGCACGGGCTGTGTTATTGTGCTGGGGGTGGGGGCTGTCTCAGCTGCGGGAAGAACGTTGTTGGGGGGCCGGGGCTGAGGATTGGGGGGGTCCTGAGACAGTCAATCCCACAGTTAGGCAGCCTGAGCAAAGCTGTGCTCGGCCACCGTAGACTCAGCACAGCCCCTGGCGACAGCGGGTGGAAGCATTGTCTGAGCGTCAGCTGGTTTGGTTTTTATCTTCTTCCTCCTAAGGACAATGAGTACAAACAGCCTCGTCCTGTTCAGGAGCAAGTGAGCGTTAAGGCCAAGAGAAGATGTTCTCCTGATGGAGGAAGGTTCTTGGATCCTGGGCGCTGACGGGAGGTAGTAACAAAGGAAAGGAATTTTCTGTTGTTCGCTGGCAACATTAGCAACAGGACCAGAGCACATCTAATTTGTTTTCCATCATTTGCTGACCCTACATAGCCTGTTCTTAAAAGGGAAAGAGAAAATCTCTCCCAGCATCTAGCCTATGATTTCTTCATGGTCCTAGGGTCCCAACTGTCTCCTGGACAGGGAGCTCCTTGATGGCAGAGGCTACGTCCGATACCACAGCTAGGCGCTCTCTCTCTCTCTGTATGTATATATATATATATATGTATGACATATATATATATATGTCACCTTCCTGCCATCTGCAGGAATAGGACTTAATGGATACACAAATCTATGCTATGCTTTACAGGATACCTGCTAAGGGTTGTATGGTGTACAACATGAACAACTGCACATTCCAGGCCTACTTACCTTCTCTGTACACTAGAAACTGACCCAGGGCCTTGCACACAGCAGACACATAGTAAATGTGTGTTATTGAATTGGGGTCCATGTAACTGGAAAGAACTTCCTAACGGGCACTGTGGGTGATAGCTGCCTCATTCCCCATCAACTTGTCCTCCCAGAAGACCCTAGGGCTAACTGTCCAGTCCAAAGACATCCATCAGTGGTCATACAATTTTGAAAAATTAGCTTTGTTTTATTCCTGGGGAAAGTTTAGGGATCCCGTATCCCTGGACATTAAGCAATGGAATTAAAATCTTAACTATGCTGGGTTTTTCCCTGCTTTTCTTTTTTATCTACATTATCTGTGAAGCATGATGAAAATGACTGGGGTTGTGGGGAGACTAAGATTTAACTGTAGGCTCCCTGACCCCCCGCTTCGGCCAGCATAGCTCACTGGAGACGTTCAGCGGCGTGTGCCTTCCGGGGGAACTCACCGTGGCCGCCATTCATGGTCCACCATTCAGGGTGCCGCGTCGTCTTCATCTTTGATCTTTTCCGCAAAGGACCCTGGCTGTTGCCTGGAGCAGAGCACAGCCTGATGAGGGCCCAGTGGGGTGTCGCGCACCCGCCGGGCGGTGTCTCTCTGAACTGCCGCCACAGACATTGAACTTGGCCAGAGATGAGTAGGTGTCTCTTCCCAGGCTGGCTCCATGACATGTGGGGCCTCGAAGGCCACCTCCTTCCTGACCCCAGCCCCCTCACACTCCAAGATGTGCAGCTGAGTGGATGTTCGATCTTCCTTAAGGCTCGGGAGCCGCAAGAGGCGTCCCCAGAGAGAAACCTCTCCTGCCTCCACTTACCTCACCGCGCAGAGGGGTCCCCATTGAGCCATCAGTGCCCACTAGTGTTTCCCGAGCGCCACACCCCAGGCTGATGACACAGGTAACAAAATCAAGGGACTGAAGGTTTAGTGGTGTCTGAAGGGATGGTCACAACGGGGGAGGCCTCGTGGGTAGAGGCCTCCGCGGGCACAGGCCAGCATCCCTGAAACAAAGACGCCTCTGGCCCCGAACGTCCACAGGGCCGAGACTAAGAAACTCTGCTCTAAAGCTTCACTAATGGATCAGAAACTCAAATGGCTCTTTCCTGTTGTTTCAGAATTTTGGCTAAAGCCCCAGGGTGAGGCCAGGAAGCTCCCGCGTGTTTGTTCTAGAAGAATTACGAGATGCACCCACACGACCTTATGAAGATAGGAGAACTGATTCTGTCACTTTTACCTTATATTTCTCCTTGAGCCCATATCACAGAAGACCGACATTCAAGAGGGACGTTCCTGAGAAGGAGGGGTGCCTGGGGGGCAGTGCTGTGGCTTTCACCCTCTCCTCCAGGTCGAGGCGGCCACCCCCTTTCCCAACTCGAATGAGGAGCACAAAAGATCCCTCCCTGGGACTGGACCTCTAGGAAGGGGGTACTTACAGGAAGGGAGGCCGCCCCCTCCTCCAGGCTGGCTGCTTGGAAAGTGCCAGAAAGACCAGGTCACCCTGATGGGAGTGAGCAACTCGGGGATACTTGCGAGCGTAGAGGCTGAAGCCTTCCTCTTGACGGGAGGGCTCAGGAATCCACCTTGAGGGTGATGTAGCACAACGGAGAGGGGGCAGCGGTTCNCGCAAGAGGTTGAGCTATTGTGGGCAGTGACTAAGGGGTCAGAGGGGAAGCTACGAAAGCTTCTATAAGACTTTTGCTGCGATGCTATTTTCCTTGGGAAGCCCTGTTTTACATTCGTCTTCAGAGGGGCTTCAGAGCCCACCTAGGAACAACGATCTCATGGTCCCGCCTTAAAAGCTCATCCAGTAACAAGGACAAGAGCTACCAGATGACCCAGATTCACAGCCCACCCCCACCTACCCCCAAACCTCCTGGGCTCGCAACTTTCACACCCACCTCCCCAGCTTTATTCCATCTCTTTAGTAGATGAGGCTCCGAACGATTCTTGGCTGTTTCCACAAATGAAATCTACCCCCTGAGGGTGAGAATTTGCCACGGCCACTGCTGTAATTCCAAAGACCGGGGTTCAGCCTCTGAAGGGTCCTTCCCCCCAAATGATCTCAGGGCTTCAGGCAATAAACCAGTAATGTCTTTCCCCCTTGGAGGAAGATTGGGGGTTCCTCCCCCCATGGGATGAATTTACGGCGACACCGGGAGGGACTGAGTGGCCGGTGCCGTGGAAAGCACGCCCCTCCCCCGGAGGCCAGCCTGCAGGGTGGCTCTGGGGACAGAGCCTCTGCAGGTTTGAAGGAGAGGACTGGGTCACCAACCTTCCCACCCGGGGAAGAGCAGCCTTCGCCCCGTTCCGTGGGGGAAACAAACAAACTCCACGGAAATGTGTCCCGACCACACTGAAGTGCTGGTGGGGGTGGGGGTGGGGGAGGGGCCAGGCCCCCAGGGGCAGCCCCTCGCGGTCCCTGCAGCTGCTGGGACGCTTTCGACCCGCCAGGCCCCAGCGTGAAGCTTGGTGCCAGGATTGTGAGGCGCGGGCGCTCCCTGCTGCCAGCTCGGGGCATCACACCTTCCTGGGAGCGCGGAGGCCAGGGAGTCTGGGAGGGATGGAATTTTCAAAATGGAAAAAAAAAAAGGAAGAAAAAGAGTTTGAAAAATGAGACTCAAATAGACTCAGAAGGTCAAATATGCCCCCAGGCAGATACTCGGTGGCGCTTTGCGTTTCTGGCGATATGGGCTCACAGGAGGAATCTCAGAGGACAGCATGGAGAATCTCTTTCTCATCTAAGGGAAAGGCTTAGAGGCAGCAGCGGGTCTAAGCCGGGAAGGACCACCTCTCGAAGCTGCCAGTCCCTCACTAGCTACACACTAGCTAGATGACACCTGCCACTGGCCCGTCACCAACATCACACAGGCGGCCGAAGGGTAACTAACGCCCCAGCAGGGTGGTTCAGAGCCATCACCACCAGGTGTGACGGCAGATTCTCCCTGGGCGGTGCTGCCCGTTAGCCTGCTTTCTCAGAGGCACAGTGGGGCCTTGCGAGAGCGCCTGCCTGTGCAGTTTCAACGGGACCGGGTTTCAGGGAAATGTTCCGTTCTTCTTTGCTTGTAAAGGCTGTGAGCCAGTTGCACTGAGGCTATGAGCCAGTTGCACTGCAAACTGTAAAAGTGCTGGGTCAGCCCTTCCCGAGTTCATAGAGCCAGATACGGCGTTCACAGCAGGTGAGGTCGCCGCACACTTGTTACCTGGTGGAAAGAGTAGAGGAAGAGGAGTCAGGGGCCTGGGGTCCTCTGCTGGTTATGCAAAGGCACCTCGTCTGACCCTGGACAGGTCCCTGGGCTCCTCAGGGCTCCAAAGCCCTGTCAGCAAAGTCAAAGGTGCTGACTACATGATCTGAGTTCCCCTCCACCTCACTGAGTCGGTTGTGTCGTTTAGAAATTGATTGATACCCGATTCCATGACCTTCCGCACGCTGGGACACCCTGACCGCGCAGTACTGATTCCAGAGAAAACCCCGAAAGATCCTATTCCTTAGAAAACTCAGAATCTGAAGGGCAAAACAGGTTAATCGTTGTTAAAGTATCAGCTGAGCAGTTGCTATGGGTTTAGAGTTCTGTTAAATGACAGAGATGGGAAGTTCCGGGGGGAGACCCGACCATCCAAGGCATCTCTTTGGCTTATTTTTTTCCCCCTTTATTTTCTCTCTCAGATCAAAATCTTCCCCAAAGTACCCACTTCTCATGTATTTCTAGTAGGTCCTTGAAAATCCACCTTCCGTTTGTTGATTTCCACAGATGACAGCCGTGAGAATTCCATAGTACTCTTTTCTGCGGGTTAAAAATGTACATGAGTCATTTTTTTGGCCCTCAGTCTCCCCTCGAGTCACTCTTCTTTGTTTCACTCTGTGCTCTGCTTTGAGGTCCTTTGGTGATGCTCTCGGTAATTCCGGCTGGCTCCTCCTGACTGCGGCCCATGTTGCCGCACACTTCTCAGCGACCTCCCGCTCTTTACCGGGATGGGCACTCTCGCCTGAGTCTCCTTGCTTAACATGCAGGGCATTTTCTGGGGCATCAGCAGGGTAGAGGGTTTGCCTAGATTGTAATCACTTACCCAAGTCGCTAACATGACCACACGGCTCCTTGAGACGTTTGCAGCAATATAGCCCAGCCACACTTGAGGGGCCCATTTCTACCTGTCTGTCGTTCCTGGCATTTGCTATATTCAAGTGATCACCTCTGTGTGCTGCACCTTGAGTGAGACCTTTCTCTGATCAGTATAGACGTTGGGCTCCTCTCACTGTCTTCATTAGCCTTTCAGATTTCCTATTCCATGAGTTTCCTCTTTATAGTGTTCTAAGGGACTTGACCACATTCTTTAGTGACCTGAAACCCCCCAACGCTCCCCAAATTTATTTTTTTTCTTTCTTGCAGGAAACCAATGGGCTCAACACATTGTTCCTGTTCTGTCTCCACTCAAATAAATCACGACACGATTGACAGACAACTTCCGCAGAAAGATACGTTTCACATCTCGGCAACAATTAGAATATGGACTGCGTCATGCGTGCGTACGTCGTATGAGAAGTTTTGGGTCAAAACTTGGACTGGCTTGCCATTCAGCACGGCTGCTGGAAAACACAGCCGAGTCTGCTTGACTGATGAGCCTCCAATGATCAGTGGGATTCTGACTGATCGTTATCACTGTCAGTCATGTCTACACGGAGGGGGGGGTTGGGATTACCATCTCTCACGTTCTGAAGCAGCCGCACAGACACAGGAAAGCCCCCTGAAGACCGTTTGGGGACAGGGTCCAGTTTGGCTCGGATATAGGAAAACAGAAATCTCAAGAAGAGAACACTGAAACGCACATGGTAGATCTGAAAGTTGTGTGATAGTATGTTGAGGAGAGTAAGCAGGGGATTGGATTACAATCTGGAAGAGTGCTGAAGTTTCCACTGTGTCGCTTTTCTTAATTAAAAATTAGGCTTGGCCCCTAATAAAAGGGGTTGTTGCCCTTTCTTTTTTAACGTTTATTTATTTTTGAGAGAGAAAGCACACAAGTAGGGGAGGGCCAGAGAGAAAGAGAGAGGGAGACACAGAATCCGAAGCAGCTCCAGGCTCTGAGCTGTCAGCACAGAGCCCAATGTGGGGCTTGAACCCATGAACCATGAGATCATGACCTGAGCTGAAGTCACAGCTGAGTCACAGCTTAACCGACTGAGCCACCCAGGTGCCCTGGTTTGTTGCCCTTTTTTAGGGAAATGCCTAACATATATGTCCTTCTTTGTCTTTCTTTCTTTCTTTTTATTTATTTAAAAAAAAATTTTTAAATATGTATTTATTTTTGAGAGAGAGAGACAGAATGCAAGCGGGGAAGGAACAGATAGAGAGGGAAACAAAGAATCAGAAATAGGCTCCCGGCTCTGAGCTGTCAGCATAGAGCTCAACACGGGGCTCGAACTCATGAACCACAAGATCATGACCTGAGCCCAAGTTGGACGCTCAACCGACTGAGCCACCCAGGCGCCCCTCTTTGTCTTTCTTTCTATTGGATTGCTTGACTTCCTGGTACCGATTGGCAGGAGTTTCTTCAATATTCTATACATCACATCTTTGAAAGCTAGAGATGTTGCAAGTAGCTTCTCCCAAGCTAAAACTGTTTATTGACTTGGACAGAATTTTCCTTGTGAAGTAGGAGTCAAACTCATTCCCCTGCACTGAGGTTTGCAATTCTGGAGACTTACTGGAGAAACGCCCTTCATCTCAGGGTCTCAGGGACATGTTCTTGTTCTAAAGTAGGCACGGATGCAACCTCGCAAGAGACTCAGGGTGCAAAGTGCCTGCTTCGTAAGCGAAAGACTTGGTTGGACAGGAGAAGGCGGTGTTTAGACACCTCTCTCCCCAAATGAAAGGTGCCCAGACCCACTGTTCAGGAGGAGGGGCCTGAGAAGGGCACTTCTGTGGCCAGAGTGACCTTGCTCGCGAGTCCATCCCGTGGGTCCCGGGAGCACATGGCTCACTGCACTTGAACTCACTCAGGCCCAGGCAGCCATTCGGGACTTCACTGATCCACCTTTTGGGTCTCCCCTCCCCCTTGAGGGGAAAACATGGCTCAATGTCTGTTCTCCCCATTCTCCTCAGTCAGATCAGTCACTTCCTTTCCATGAGGAAAGGGTGGGAAGGGAAGCCCACTGGTGTCTTCAGTATTTGTGTTTCCAGTGAAGTAGCTGAAGTCTTTCATCCTGGATTGAGTTGGAAATGTGAGATCAGGCAGAGAGTAAAACAATTCCTTTCACCAGGCAATCTGAATAGCTTCATAGCATAGTTGAAGAGAATGAGGCTCAGAAAGGTTGAGTGACTTGTCCATGGTCACACAGCAAGTAATGGAGCCAGAATTCAAAACCAGTCGCTAGAGTCTGCTTGACTCCAGAGATAAGCTCTGAGTTTCTCCTCTGTTACCCCAAACTGGAGGATGGACTCTGACCTCTTCCGTGCTCTGTGTCTCTCAAATCGTAGCTGCCCAGGATATGGGACTCCAGTGGCCACCTCTCAGAGTGCCCTGATCACATTGCTGAGACCCCAGCCAGCAAGAAGGCTTATCTAGAGCTGCCAGTGAAATTGGGCCAGAGCATGGGCACCTTCCAAGCACCTGGTGCCTCCTTCCTGGATGCTTTTAGCCTTGAGCTCCTGTTCCAAAGAGGATTGATGCAAATAGCAGAGACCCAACACAAACCAACTTAAGCAAAGAGGGGAATGTATTGTCTTGCAAAACGGAGAGGTCTGAAGGCAGGACCCAGGCACCTGAACGGCACCTTCTGGATTCCTCAGGGCATCTCCGGGGCCTGCTTTTCTCCTCGTGAGCGCATTCCTGGCAAGCTTGACCAACGATGCCTATGGC
>NW_027529438.1:610692-630629 GCF_008692635.1 Crocuta crocuta
GCATCCTCGCCCACTCGTGCCCACGGCTGAAAGAGCAGACTTTCTCTCCCCGCCGTGTCCCAGCAGAAATCCTGGTGTTCACAGGCTCTACTCTGTCGGTATCGTGTTCCAGATACATCCCTGGGGACGATGGCAGGAACAGCGACACCAGAATCACATGGGCTGAGCGCATGAGGCGGCAGTTTCCTAAAATGAACTGAAACACGAAGCAGAGTCCCCCGAAGAAGTCGAAATGCAGGCTGGGAGGCAAAACAAGCAACATGTCCACACAACTGGCAAATTCCATACGCAGTCACTCGTGCGCATGTCTCCACTGCTACCTCCACTCAGCTTCCAGGAGACGGTCCTGCACGCACACGGGGTGGCCGACACGGGGTCAAGGGTACATCCACGCCCTTCATTCCCAGTGCACCTCTGTGGTGTGCGGACCACCATGACCCCAGTTTTAATGATGAGGATATCAGAGCTCTGGGAAGTTCTATAACTTATTCAAGGTCACATGGAGAGGAAGGGACGGAACCCAAGCGCAAACTCAGGAAACGCCTTGACTCAATCCACATGAGATTCATCACTGCACCTCCTGCCAATCCCAGAGTTCTTCCCAGGGAAGGAGGACTCCCTGCACTCTGCAGATAATAGAACATAAATCTCCCCTTCTCCCCCTTCCCCCCCCAACCCTTGTAGAACAGAAGGCACAAATCCATACTTTCACTGCCTATGATCTCTTTGTAGAAATTCTGGATTTCCTCTCCCTTCACAGACACTTCCTGCCTTGGCAGATGCTGACCACCCACACAAGAGGCTGCTGTTGTAAGGGGACAGCTGTTTGGGGATTGTCCACAGCCAGAGGGACACTTTTTTATTTGTTTTCAGCTGAAGAAAGATATATGCTCCCCCAAGTCACCCGGTTCCAAACTGGCTAAACCACTTTCGTTGAGACTTCCCCGAGCAATTTCATCCCTGGGGTGGGAACAGAGCATGGAATGATTTGGAGCAAACGGACAATTTCTGGATGATTATGAGTGAGTGAAAACAGGAGGTTATAATGGATGCTGCCTCTCCACCCTTAACTCCGGCGTTTGTAAGCAGGAATTCTGTCCTTCAGATTTTGGTGGTAGAAACGTAATGCCGAGCAGTTGTCTGAAAGTACTTCTCAATGTTCAGTAATTAGAAACAGTGGCCCTGACTCAGAAGCCTATCCATCGGGGCACGGAGCACCCATGCCCATAAGAGAAACAGGGACGTGGGGCGCCTGGGTGGCTCAGTCGGTTGGACCAACTCAGCTCAGGTCATGATCTCACAGTTCATAGGTTCGAGCCCTGCGTTCAGCTCTGTGCTGACAGCTCAGAGCCTGGAGCCTGCTTTGGATTCTGTGTCTTCCGCTCCTTCTACCCCTCCCCTGCTCACGCTCTGTCTCTCTCTCATAAATAAATAAACAGTTAAAAAAAAAAAGAAAAAAAAGAGGGGCTCTTACTGGAAATGTATAAAGATAAACACAGAACAGAAACGAACAACTGTGTCATATATATTTTAAGTGTGACTTGTATTTCTCCTTTTAAAACTGTGATGTCAGATAACTAACATAAAGAAGATTCTCTAAGAGGAGTGGACTGGATGCAAGATGAATATTTCTCGGTAATGACAAGAAGCCAGAACCTCATAACGGGGGGGCGGGGGTGTACCGTCAGTGGAAGGAGACAGTGTGGTTTAGGAGTAAGTCAGGTGACGCAGTCAGGACGTTAGTTTGTCTGCAAAAATGTGTTTTGAAATTGGGTCCAGGATGGGATCCGACGTGTCCAACTTCCTCGAGCGGCTTTAAAAGCTGGAAAACACCCAGCTATTGTCCATGACTTACACATAGGGCTTCCTGGAGGCAGAGAAATGCTTTTTTGGAGGGTCCCTTCCAGCTCCGTGGTTTCTCAGGGCCTTTCCGTTTTACAGTGTTGTGGAAATAAGGAGCACGTGCAGAGTCTGCGTGTGTGTGCACGCACACACACACGCACGCAGTGTGATCGTTTTGGCAGCCACGCAGTGTGGGATGCATGAGAAGAGAGAACAGAGGAGGTAGGTGGAAGTAGGAAAATCTCGCACAGCGGGGAGCAGGGAGCCATGGGGTGGCCGAGTCGGAGTCCCCACTCAGCCACGAGAGAGGGCATCAGTCACAGCAGTGCAGACAGCACAGCCCCTTGCTTTCCCAGATGCCTCAGGACCGAAGAGGCCAGCTCCGAGTAGGATGCTCCCACTTCATAAGCCCCTCTGCTCCTCCCTCGGGACGATTCGGGGAGCAGCTACAGCGTCTGCCGTGTAACCCAGTCTGTAAATGTCTGGTGCGGTAATAGCGACACTTCTCGGACCCGGTGAAGGGCTTGGGACAGAGGCTGTCGCAGGTCTTCAAGGCAGGGTCTGAGCAGTACGGGGCCTCCTGCTTCTCCAAGGAGTATTTATTGGTGGATGGAGTGCAGATTGGGGGGAGGGATAAGGCGTCTACACATTGAACTCCGGGGAGCTGAGGGGAGCCCACACACCTCCCCCAGGTGGCTGACAGATGTCTTCTCTGTACCCGGGGCACAGGCCCATTAACAGGGGGGCCCAGAAGGACCAGGTGCCAGCCTCGGACCTGGCTCCGATGCACAGCGTCAGGTGGGCTTTTCGAGAACTTTGCTCATCAAACACAGACTCCCTGTGGGACACTCAGTCTATGTGAAACTCCGTGCCAAGTACCAGTATATATATGGTACTTTTCCATTTATGCAGAATGACCGAGCATGGGTTTACATGGTGTATATAAACGCATAAAAGAGGGACGGGAGGGACTCACTTCAGGACGGGTGGCCTCTTCCAGGAGCACAATGGGGCTGGAAGTGGAGCTCTGTGTGCTGTTCTTCTTATTTGATTTCTGTATTTCTTTCCAAAACGAGAGTCCATACGCATTCATACGTCACTTCTGAACTTCTTGAAAACTTTTGTCATTTCTTGGCATCAAATAAATATAAATGCATTTCATTTTGTTTCTTTTCTGTCTCTCACAAGATCAGGGACTCTTTGGAGATGTCACGGACGAGGGGGATCTATTTTGTTTCCTCTTGTGTCCCTAGAACTTGGGTTCTGGCACAGAGGAAGTGTTCAGTATATATTTATTGATGGAATGAAAGAATGCTTTCCAAAATAAACAAAATTTGCAAAACTGTATGTATTCCAAACAGAGGGTTTAAGTCTCTGGAACAGAGCCTGACTTAACACAAAGTACTTTATATGTGAATTAATTAAATACTTTGGTATGTAAAGTTTGGTGCCTGCTCCTGGAGATCTTATTTTATTTATTTATTTTTTAAGGATTTTTTATTTGAGAGAGGGAGAGAGCATGAGCGGGGGAGAGGAGCAGGAAGAGAGAGAGAGAGAGAGAGAGAGAGAGAGAGAATCTCAAGCAGGCTCCATGCTCAGCCTGGCGTGGGACACGGGGCTCAGTCCCACGACTCTGGGACCATGACCTGAACCGAAATCAGGAGTCAGATGCTCAACTGACTGAGCCCCCCAGGTGCCCCAAGATTTTAAAATCCAGACACTCACTTACAGTCATGTTACAAAACTGATTTTGCAAAAGTCTCCTAAAGAGATCGAAGCAAAGGGTGAAGGGGGTCAGTAAAGAGAGCTTACAGTTCCTATCAGAGGTAATCAGAGCAGGCTTCATGGGGAAGGCAAGATCTGAGAAGGATTTTGAAAGGTGATATAATAGTTTCCTGGGGTGCCGAAACACGTCACCACAGCCCTGGAGTTTGAAACAACAGAAGTTTATTGCCTGACGTTTCTGGGGGCTGGGAGCCCCAAATCAAGGTGCTGGAGGGACTTGGCTTCCCCCGGAGGCTCCCAAGGAAGACCTGTTCCTCCACGTGTGCTGGTCTCCTCTACCTCGGCCTCTCTGACAAGGAAGCACATCACTGCACCTGGAGCCTGCCCCGATAATCCAAGATAAGATTTTTTTTCCTCAAGATTCTCAATTACGGGGCGCCTGGGTGGCTCAGTNACATTAAAAAAAAAAAAAGATTCTCAATCGCTTCCTTTTGCCGTAGGAGGTAATATCCACAGGTTCTGGGGATTAGGAGGTAAAGGTATATTTAGGAGGCGTCCTTCCCGTCCAGCAGAACTCAGCGAGAGAAGAAACCAGTTCTTTGCTTCCTCACAGGTCTGCCTCACCAGTCAACCTGCGTGTGCTCTTCTCCCCCCGTTTAAATGTTTCCAGATGACCCCGACCCACACTGGGATCAACTGGGAATTTCATTTTGTTTTTAAGTCATGTTTTATTAATTTTTACTGTTTTTATTTATTTTTGAGAGAGATAGGGAGGCAGAGTGTAAATGGAAGACGGGCAGGGGGGGAAGGAGACACAGAATCCGAAACAGGCTCCAGGGTCCAAGCTGACAGCCCAGAGCCTGACGCGGGGCTCGAACGCACCAACGGTGAGATCATGACCTGAGCTGAAGTCGGACGCTTAACCGCCTGAGCCACCCAGGCGCCCCTTTTTCTGTTTTTAAATGGAAGGGTGGGTGGCAGGTGAGAGGTGCGACACGGGGAGATGATCTTGACACGTCTGAGTCGTTGGAGGATGAGAGAACAGAGGCAGGAAAACCATCTGGGGTCCCCTCAGAGGAAGCAAGGGCCTGACGTAGGTGCTGGCAAGAAAAAGGACAGCATGAATGGAAGAATCACAGGGGGATCCTCCATAGAGAAACTTAACTGGGTAGAGGCAGTGAGGTGGCGGTGAGCTTCTGAGACAGTGGCCTTCACGGACACGGGCATGCGGGGCAGAATGGAGATGTGGATGCCGGGGGGGTGTGGGGCGGTGAGTCTGGGATGCTGATGGACCTCCTGGCACACGGACAGTGAGAAGAGAGGCCACCATGGAGGCTCCCCGGATGAGAGGAGACTCAGGAAGGAAGTCTGGGTAGAAAGAACCAGTGAAGGAAGGCGTGTGCAGCCAGGGAAGCTCAAGGGAGGAGCTGAGTGAGAAAGAGCATCTGAGGCTATGCTGAGGACCCAGGAGCCCATGGGTGCGCTTCTGTGTTGCTGGCGTGTTAGCAATTTTTCCCAAGTAGAACACAGGTGCGTGTCCCCGATGGAGTGGAATCTGGTTCCAGAACTCCGCCTCCTCAGCCCCTCTCCCTTAGACCCCACCAGCCCACACCCTCAGCTCCAGGGGACTTTTGCAGTTGGAAACTCAGATGACCGTCCTTGGTTAATCCCCATAGAGGCCATTCTATGCCCCATAGAAGCCATAGACATATATTAATAGTGATAACAACCCAGCCCGATCACTACAAACTACAGTCCTAGAATGTATCACTCCAGTTTCCCATAGAAATATCACCGCAAAATGATAATTTATTATTATCCTTTCTAGATAATAAATTTATGCAAAGGTCTAGAAAATAGAATGTTCTTATCCTTTCAGAGCTGAGAAGCGTCTGCCTCTCTATACCATCAGGCGCATTCCCTCCAGACAACAAAGGGGCGTCGTCACAGAACCTTCTTCCTCGTTCTGTGCTGGCGGTCAGGACGCTGAGGCCCAAGCTTGGCAGCAGGTTACCCGGACGGCTCCTGTTTGGTTTTCCGGGACCATCACTCTTACTGCTGGCCTTTGTTCTTCAGCCTCGTCCCGCGGTCCCTTTCCCTGTCCCTTGGTTTGATGGGGAAAGACGCCTCCTACTGCATGTGTTTTCAGATCGCTTTATGGAGGTGGGTAAGATGTGGGAACTAAATAGGTAGGATGATGAAGGGAGACTTTGTACCATGGTGGGAAGACGGGTGAGTCATCTGGGGCCACGAGCCTCCTCGGGGCTCCTCATAACACGCACCGCAGAGGCCAGGCCGTGGTGCAGGTGTGGCTTGGGGACATGGAGATGGTGCACCGAACTCAAGCTCCCCGACGTCGTGCAGCACGGGGCAGGTGAAGGGGGCACTTGGCCGCTGTGCCAATGAGATGAGCCTTGTTGAGTCCCTTCAGGCAAGATGGATGGGCCTCGTAGAGAAAGACCACGGAATCCCATGGCCCGGGCGCTCCTGCGTGATTCAGCAAGCACAGAGCGGGCTGTGGGAGCCGGGAAAGGCTTTGTCTCTGTTCAGCTCCGCCTGTGCCGATGACGGAGGGAGAGACGGCCCTTGGTGGCCTTGCTGGGGTGGCTAATTGGCAGCACGATCCCACCAGACTCCCAGGCGCTGGAATGTGCCGGGCCAGTGGAGCGGCCGCTCGCCTCGCCCTGTGCTGCACCGTCGGGCACCGGGCCAGGCGCGCACCCATCAGCCGGACGCCAGCCTGAGCTCTGCCCACGGGCTGCGGGTGGCTGGAGGTCCCCCCTGCGGGCTGCCTGGCAAGGCCACCGTCTCTCCTCCAGTCTGGCCGAGGACAAAGGCAAAGGGCCTGGGTGTCTGGAACAGGGAGGGCTCTGCTGAGTGCCAGACCCGAGGAAGCTTTGGAAGCCGGCTGCCTGGTCCCGTGTGGCCGGGAGAGCAGCGCCTGGACTATGGGATTCAGAGCGAGAGCGACGTCTGAGGCCGAGCACGGGGACCCTCTTCACGACGTGAGCTAAACCTTCCACGCGTGGTTAGGCACCATCTGCTTAGTAGCCTTCCCAGACCCGTTATCTCTTTGTCCCCAGAGAGGAGGCCGTATTCACAATGGCATCACTTGAGAAGCGGGTTTGGACCCCTAGGAACTGCCCAACCCCTCCGGAGCCTGTGACTCTGAGTAGCTCCTGGAATTCTGGCAGAGGCCACAGACATGTCTCTCCAGGGTCTGGTGTGAACTGTACATGTGACAAAAGCACCCATGACAAAGAGGACCCAGCAGTGCTGGCTTGGTGGCCCCTGAGATCGCAGAAACATGTCCTGGAATGATCTAGGTTGGTGACACCCAAATTTGCCTGTGCACCAAAGTCCTTTAAAAAAAGTTCTTCTTAACGTTTATTTATTATTGACAGAGAGAGACAAAGCATGAGCAGGGGAGGGGCAGAGAGGGGGAGACACAGAATCGGAAGCAGGCTCCAGGCTCTGAGCTGTCAGCACAGAGCCCGACTCGGGGCTCGAACCCACGAACCATGAGATCATGACCTGAGCCGAAGTTGGACGCTCGATTGACTGAGCCGCCCTTCACCAAAGTCCTTTTAAGACTTTGAAAACCATGGAGGCCTGTGTGCGGCCCCTGGGTGGTGGAATCACAGTCTCTGAGGAGAGCTGCATTTCTGTCTCTTTAAAGGTCCCCAGGTGACGGTCATGTGGGGCAGGGTCCCATCCAAGATGTTTACTCCACATCTGGGCGGCCGGCCCAGGAAAGTGACTCACCAAGGCCAGCCAAGCCGGGCCTGGGACCCACATCTTCCAGCCCCGGTCCAGCCTTACATCAGCCCCTGGCCGTCACGCTGCCCCGGCCGCGGCTGCACACCCAGCCCCAGGGCGCCTTCAGGCCCCAACCCCCAGCCACGCTCAGCCACACAGCACTGCCTTCCCGCTTGTTCAGGCTGGGTCTGCACTTCATGCTGCTTTTTAGGGAAAAAAAAAAAACAAAACCCACATATTTGTTTATCTCAACAAATGAAACTCTCAGTCCCGGTCCAGAATAAGGGCTGCGGGCCCCAGGGGGCTTGGGGAAGCCCTCTTCTCCAAGTGGTGGGGAAGGTATCAGGCAGGTCCGTTCTGGAATGCGCCTGGATCCCGGCCTTGAAGGACCTCAGGGTCCTCAAGGGTAACACAGGCCCCAGGAGTCAACGTGTGTGAAAGCACCTGCCTTCTCAGGGGTAGGATTTCGGGATAGGGCGGCTTTACCATTGTAAACCTGTACGCACCCCAGTGTGTGAAGTGAGGCTGTATTTCTCCACGCGCCACAGGCTCATGGGAGGGATGGTGGACGCTGGGCCCTGTGGATGCAAGCAGGTCCTCTGTGACCCAGACTGACAGTCTCCACCCCCATCTCAACACGAGGCTGCGGCGTTCACGCCAGGGGGTCCCATGCCGACACTCACACCTTCGCCTCCAGAAGCCCATCATTCCGTTCACATTGCATCGGCCGAACAAGTTTGCAAGAACACCTCTAGCTCTGAAGGACCTGTGTTCAGATAGGTAAGGGGACACAAGGCCTTGGGGAGCACGAGGCATGTCCATCACGTATGTAAGGGCTTGTTAATGTCCGGGTGGCATCAAGGGCCATCGCCACCTGGGGGACTAGAGCCCAGGGTCCTCCCCTCTGAGGCTGGATCTCATTCCCCGCGTCACCCAGCTGCCCCACGGACTGTGTTCTGTTGCATGAGCCCCTCTTCCGGCTGACTCACATGCCCCTCCTCCAGTCAAGGCCGAAAAGAAACATTTCCAATGGTTACAAAAATAGGGGCCCCTGGGTGGCTCAGTAGGTTAAGCGTCTGACTTCAGCTCAGGTCATGATCTCGAGGTTCGTGGGTTCGAGGCCCGCGTCGGGCTCTGTGCTGACAGCTTAGAGCCTGAAGCCTGTTTCAGATTCTGTGTCTCTCTCCCTCTCTCTGCCCCTCCCCAGCTCGTGCTCTGTCTGTCTCTGTCTCAAAAATAAATAAATGTTAAAAAAAAATAGCGGAGTACACAGAGCAAGATTCCACTGTCAAGCCTTCCCGCTCAAGGATGGCTCCTTCTTCCAGGGTTCGTAATTCTGAGCGGCTTAGGCTTGTCAGCAATCATACCTCCTCTGTAAACAATGGAATTCGAGGTACGACTCAGAAGAGACCTATCATTCTTCAATGCGTGCTTTTGACGGGGGCTGTAAGTTTACGTTCTGGGTCCCCGAGCAGTCAGTCTGCAAGCACTTTCTCCAGAAGCATCCTTCCCGTCCTCACTGGTGGAGCCCTGGATCCGGGGGCTGTCCCAGCTCCGCAGATGCCGTACAGGCAGCAGGTCTGCCGAAACACTGATCTGGTTCACATAAAACCAGAAAACTTGGGGCAAAGGCAAGCCAGCCTCTCCCGGCTCACAGAAAGTGCCCTCCTAGAAGTCCACCCGAAAGTCTCCTTGTGGCGGATGATAGATGCATCTCACACTCAGCTCCTGCCCCAGTCAGCTTACGTTCTGGATTTCAGGACTTGGCAGTGAGTAAAAAAAATCCCCCGCTCTCACGGAGTTTACGTTCTGTTCTGTGGGCGGAATAGAAAAAGAAACACTGAAGCCCATAGGTAAGGAGTTCTCTTTCAGGCAGAGCACGTGAGAAAGAAAAGTGGGCAAAGTACAGGAGGAAAGGATGATCTGGGTTGGGGGGGAGACATTGCTACTTTAGAGGGGCTACAGAAGACTTTTTCGAAGACAGACTACTAATCAGAGCGGTGAATGCAGAGAAAGTGCAAGGAATGCTATAATACAATACACGGCGTTCCACGGAGGGGATGAGTGTACGCCCGTGTGTGTGTGTGCAGAGGCGGGGCAGGTTGTAGGCCTTCATGTTTTGTGCAGGTCGGTACACACATGGGGTGCTAAGTGCAGCAGGCAATACAGGTGAGGGTAACAGCAAGTGCAAAGGCCTTGAGGCAGTAATAGTTTGGCTTCTTTGAAGAGCAGCAAGAAGGTAAGTGCGAGCTGGTGAGCAAGGCGGGGGGGAGAGGGCAGGGATCAGAGGCCACAGGAAGACGGCCCATGTTGTCCACACTAAGGGTGACATCGGATGCATCAAAGCATAGCCTCTTTGAAGGCCCGCCCTGCCTTCCATGGTCCGCAGCTTGGCCCTGCTGCAGAAAGGGGCACAGGGCCATAATTACTGTACCTGGGGAGACGCTGGCCATCACAGGCTCCGGGGATCTGGGCTCAATGGCCTGGGCTCTGTGATGAGTCTCACTGCATCCTGGGCCTTGGGGGGATGGTTAGCATCACTTAGCAGCGGGCCCGGGAGGTAGGTAGTGAGACGTCTTTCCACCCCTGCATGTTCTTACCCACCCCACCAACTCGCCACCCTATAGTGCTCAGGACTATGGGTCTAGTCTACTCCTGGGAAGTTTCTAGGGCTCTTACGGAGCTCTGCTAAGAGCCTGAAGCGTCGGACGGAAAGACAGGAGCCCATCCCTCTTTGGAGTGGGTTGCGACCCTGGAACTCTGGAAGTGGGGTGCTCTGGGAACTTCCGGCAAAAGGTCCCTCTGGTGGGTCCTGAGGTGGAACCCCTTCTCGCCAGCTGGTCCATGTCCACCACGTGCTCACCGCTCCATCGCCCTGGTAATTCTTTTTCTTGGCATTCCAGGGTAGTAGGTCAGGTTAGCTTCTTTGCTTTCAAGTATTCTCCTGACATCAAAGTGGAAGGGATGTAAGGTAAAAAAAAAAAAGAGAGAGAAAGAAATCGGGGAGGATTCTGCATGTTTCTCAACTGCTTTCATGTCTGGGATGTTCAGGAATGCTGGGCTGGGCACCGATTCCGTTATCTCCCCCGGTTCAAGGAAGGGGGGTGGGTGGGAGTGTGGTATCCGAAAGCAGACATGATCTGGACAGATAGCAGGGCAGCGGGCTGCATGAAAGCAAGAGTCAAGGGCAAGATTTTTCAAATTGAGATAGCGTGGCGGATAACTCAGGGCTGAGAGTGAGCAATAAAACATGCAAACTGCTGGGGGGCGGCCCAGTGGTGTGAGGTATGCAGAGTGACCCGGACTGTCAGCAGAGAGGGCTCACTGCTTACGTGTGACCTCGGGGGGTGGGGGGTGGGCACAGCCTTTGCTGAAGCGACCAGTTTTGTCACCTGTAACGTGGCATCTTTAAACACGGCATTCCATGTCTCAGGTCTTCCTGGACACTTCTGACCTGGGGACAATTTTTCCTCTTCTGAAACGGCCAGAACTTAAGTGGTTTCATTCTTTTTTAATTTTTTAAAAACATTTATTTATTTTTGAGAGACAGAGAGAGACAAAGCACGAGCAGGGGACAGGCAGAGAGAGAGAGGGAGACACAGAATCCGAAGCGGGCTCCAGGCTCTGAGCTGTGAGCACAGGGCCCGACGCGGGGCTCAAACCCACGAACCGTGAGATCATAGCCTGAGCTGAAGTCGGACGCTTAACCAACTGAGCCACCCAGGGGCCCCAAAAAGTGATTTCATTCTTCAGGAGGCGTTCCTCGGAGTAAGCTGTAGAGGGTGTAGCGGGTCCATCTAGGAAGACTCCTAGGAAAGGAAGGGTGTAGCATGGGTGGAAAGAAGGCTGCTGAATATCTAAATGATCATTTAGAGGGTTGGGAGGGTTTCGTTCTGTCGTGTCACTGATAGGCACACAGGACTTACTACAACTGTGACTTTAAAAACTTTCTCCCTGTCTCTGCCTTCCTTTAAATGAAATTTACATACCTCTTTATAACTCGGTAGTCTGTCTCAGAAAACTGCAAAATGGTTGAGCCCCTTCACCCACAAATTGTACTTTTATTTTATTTTTTTTTAATGTTTTATTTTTTATTTTGTTTTATTTTTATTTATTTCTAGGAGAGAGAGAGAGAGAGACAGCATGAGCAGGGGAGGGTCAGAGAGAGGGGGAGTCACAGACTGAAACAGGCTCCAGGCTCTGAGCTGGCAGTCAGCACAGAGTCCGACGCGGGGCTCGAACCCACGAACTGCGAGATCATGACCTAAGCGAAAGTCGGACGCTTAACCGACTAAGCCACCCAGGCGCCCCCACAAATTGTACTTTTAGGACTGTATTCCAAAGAAAGAATCAAGGCTGACAAGTTCGAGGTGCCCTGTGGGGCCCAAACAATTTCAGTATATTATTTTATCTTGTTCGCCACAAAAACCTGTAGAGAAGATATTATTATCATCGTGCGGTATGAGGGAAAGGAGACCTAGGAAAATTTAGTAGATCTATAAATTCAGTAATGTGAGTAAAGTTAGTGAGTAAATGGCGAAGCCAGGATTTGATTCCACATCTCAGTGATTCCAAAGCCTATTTCCAACCTCCACGATTTTCTCCCTTTTTAGGAGCACATACAGTGATTTATGTATAGTGATTAAACTAATTACGGCTCATACATCATGTATGCATGAGGAAGACATGAACACTGGTGTACAACACTTCGCCATGGAAAGCTATTTATAATGTGTCATGTTAAGTAAAAAAAAAACAGGTTATGAAACACTGCGTACAACGTGGACCCTGATTTTATGAAAAAACATGACAGTGGCTGGGTGCTAATGAAATAAAATGTTGATTTCATTATGTGTTCATACGAATTGTCAGTGATTTTCGCTTCCTTCTTTATGCTTTCTGTAGTAATCCACATTTTCTTTTTTTTATTTAAAAAATGTTTTTAATGTTTATTTCTTTTTGAGAGACAGAGGTAGAGTGTGAGTGGGGGAGGGTCAGAGAGAGAGGGAGACACAGAATCGGAAGCAGGCTCCAGGCTCTGAGCTGTCAGCACAGAGCCCGACCCGGGGCTCGAACTCACGGACTGTGAGATCATGACCTGAGCAGAAGTCGGATGCTTAACTGACTGAGCCACCCAGGCACCCTTAGTTTCCACATTTTTTAAAAAAATTTTTTAATGTTTTATTTATTTCTAGGAGAGAGAGAGACAGCGTGAGCAGGGGCGGGTCAGAGAGAGAGGGAGTGACAGGCTCTGAAACAGGCTCCAGGCTCTGAGCTGGCAGTCAGCACAGAGCCCGACGTGGGGCCCGAACCCACGAACCGCGAGATCATGACCTAAGCGAAAGTCGAACGCTTAACCGACTAAGCCACCCAGGTGCCCCAGTCTCCACATTTTTAAAAAGAAATGGCACGGCTTTTTTAACCAGAAAAAGGTAAGAAATACCACAAAACAGTTTGCTTTTTATTGTAAAATTAATACCTGATCAGTACTGAAATTTTGGAAACTAACAGTAGAAGGAAGGAAAGAGTTATTCTAATCTCCCTACTTAGCTGTCGGGGGACAACTATTTTGGTGTATTTCCTTTCTGTGCATAGTCTGTTTATTGGTTTATTTTACATAGTTGTGCTCAGGTTCAAATATGAGCTATGCTGCTCCAGTGGTAATTGGAAGCAAGAAAATATCTTTTCTTTCTTTCTTTCTTTCTTTCTTTCTTTCTTTCTTTCTTTCTTTCTTTCTTTCTTTCTTTCTTTCTATGTTTTTATTTATTTTTGAAAGAGAGACAGAGCACGATTGGGGGGCTGGGGAGGCACAGAGAGAGGGAGACACAGAATCGGAAGCAGGCTCCAGGCTCTGAGCTGTCAGCACAGAGCCCAATGCGGGGCTCGAACCCACAAACTGTAAGATCATAACCTGAGCCGAAGTCAGGTGCTTAACCGACTGAGCCACCCAGGGGCCCCTGTCATTTCCTTTTTAACTGTCTTTTTACTTGACTGCACAGCCTGTGAGGGCAGAGATGTTTATTTTCGTGTTCTTTATTGTAGTTGCAGCCCATAGTTCAGCTCCGGGCATTTTACAGATGCTCAATAAATGCTTGCTGAATGACTGAGTGGTGGGGGTAGCAGTGGGTGTGGCTCTTGGGTTCTGCATCATCTGAGATGTTCCGCTTTGCAGGAGTTAGGAGGGCTGGTCCCTGAGGTAGGGCCGGCGAGCTGGGGGGCCCCGGGGGGAAGACCTTCATGTTCATGGTTGGAAATTGAGATTTGACATATAAGGCCACTGGGACTCACTCCGGCCTTGTGAGTGGGGATGTTACATGATCAAAACCAGGGAACGGAAACGTGATTCTGGCAGCTTTGAGGGTGGAGGGGAGCAGCAGAGGGAAGGGGTTGGAGGCAGGGAGGCCAGAGGCTGCCCTCGAACTTCCTCGAGAACTTCCTGGTCCGATCTGGGCCCGGGCAAGGGGTGTGGACTGTGCTGGGAGCGCACACGGAGAGGAAAGGGTCACTGGGGACTCTGCCTCCAGGGCCCAGGAAAGAGCAGAGGCAGAGACCATGCGGAGGGAGGGGCCCAGGGCACCCCCCCCCCATGCGCCCCCCCCCCTCCCCGCACCCACCTCTTTTGGCTTCTCGGTTGCCTGGGTGTACAGAGGAACAAATTTGTGGTGTGGACGAATTCCAGGCCAGTCATCCATCATCCACAATGAATACTCTCTAAGCACTCATCACACACTCGGCAGCCTCACCCTTTCCAAGAGAGAGTTCTGGAAGCAGTCCAGGGGGCTGCCCAAGGTGACTTGCCAGATTCTCCCTTGAACTCTGCTCCCTCCCTCGCTCCGTTCCCCAGTTTTCTTTTAATTCAGAAAAAAAGCGACAACAAGCAGTTCCCAGCCCCCTCCCTCCACCCGCCTCGTCCCTCCCTGCGGTTTGGCAGGGATCTTGCCTTGGCTGTTCCGGAGATTATCTAACGCCTGTGCTAAGGGCCCAGTGGTCCGGGTGGGGCCGTGCGCCCACCC
This sequence comes from Crocuta crocuta, assembly GCF_008692635.1. Lineage (NCBI taxonomy): Eukaryota > Metazoa > Chordata > Mammalia > Carnivora > Hyaenidae > Crocuta > Crocuta crocuta. The sequence goes on from NW_027529438.1 coordinate 625,032, forward strand.
CCCCCCCCGGGGGGGAGGGGGGGCAGAGTCCCACCAGCGCTCCCCCCACTGGCTTGCCGCCCCCGCAGCGGGTGCCTCAAGCTGGGGCAGGGGGCTTGAGGGCAGACTGCTGATCCGCGGGCTCAGCCTGCAACCAGCCACGACTTCTCTAAGCCTCAGTTTCCTGCTCTGTAAAACGGGAGCAAGAGCATCCGCCCTCCTTACTGGTTTGTTGCAAACTCAAATGCAGGAAGCGTGATGAGTACTTGCAATGTGTATGATACAATACCAGCATTTAATAGTATTAATTAGTTGTGTGAGGGTGCTCCAGCCATGCGCTCAAGGTAACGTGGAGGAAGCAACTGGCGATTTCCTTCTCATCCATTCTCCCGACGCTGTGCTGGCTTGTCCTGACCAGGGGCTTGCATGTCGCCATAGCTTAGAATGCTTTGTGATAACTGTTTTCCACTGACTATTTGCGCAGTGTTAGGGGCCAACAAAAATAAAGATATTTCATGCTTTCAAAAGCAGCAACATACAAAGCACAAAACAACCCACAAACGTAGAAACCCTTGCCTAATAGGCTTGTAAAATTCAACTCGATAGGGCAGTTGAAAAGTGGAGATATAGTGCCAAGGAAGAAATTCTAGTGCAAAGTGCTAGAAGATAAAGCCACGTTTCAGGGATTCCTTGACCATTTTCTTTCTTTCTCTTTTAAAAGTGTTTATTTATTTTTACAGAGAGAGAGAGAGAGACAGAGCACAAGCAGGGGAGGAGGAGAGAGAGAGGGAGACACAGAACCCGAAGCAGGCTCCAGGCTCCGAGCTGTCAGCACAGAGCCCGACGCGGGGCTCAAACTCCTGAATGGCAAGATCATGACCTGAGCCAAAGTCAGACACTCAACCGACTCAGCCTCCCAGGCGCCCCATTTTCAAAAAGAAAATTTGACCATTTTCTTTGAGGGCGTCATTCATGTCACTTAGGAATGACTCAAGGGCACACTTGGTGGTTGGTCTTATTTATAGCCATTTGCCTGGCGTTCCCACCACACCCTTGCCTATCTGGAAGCTTCCATGCACTTTCCTGAAACCTCTGCTTTCCTTGGTGGGCTCACCCAGCCATCTGTAGGCTGCTTGAGGGCGGGAGCTGGCATGAGGCAACCTGGGAGCCCAGGGGTCAGTCACAGACCCTGCCTGTAACTACTGACAGGGTGGGTGGGCGTGGCCAGCTACTACGGTGGGGGTGGGGCGCACCGTGGAGGTGGTGAGCTGAGAGGCTCCTTTATCTAAACCATCCCCTCTTCCTCCTTTCTTCTCTCCTCTCCACACGAGGCAGGGCCGCTACCTCCTAGCAACTTCAGGTAAGTCCCGCAAAGGTGAGGGTTTTGCTGGTGCCAGTGACTTAAAAGGAAGCAATATGTCATTATTGTCAGGCTTGTCTCTTGATCAATTCGGGTGACTTCCTTTTCCAATTGTGGGAATTCCTGAAATACGTTTGCAGTCCCTCTCCTGCGGGGAGTCTGAGAAATCTATCGGATGATCACGCCCAGAGGGTCGATCTTAACAGACAGAACTCACAGCCTGGCTGTCAGAACTTCACATAGCTGGAAAGTTCAAGGGGATTTCACTCCCGGTAGCTGAGCTTTCTCACCTGAAAGACCAGAACTACTGTGCCTGGTCTTTGTGCGTCTCCCAGGGTGAGGGAAAATACGGACTTCTAAAAGTTCCCACTGGGAGCTTTACTGAGGGAACACGCCAAGCCTGCGCCCTGGTGCTCTGCCTGCAGGTGGCCGACAGCCATCAGGGAGGGGACGCTGTGCTCCCCTCCCCCTCCTGTGGACGGAGGGGACCACGTCGATGACAGACGTGCACAGAGCTGGATCCTGCACCTTCCCAGTCAGTTTGTTCTGGATCAGTGTGTTGAATATTAAGTATCCCTCTTAAACAACACACACTTGGAATGAACCATTACACATTATTTTTTGGTAAACTTTAAAAAAGAACAGGAAATCCATTCATATCAAATCTAAACTCTATTGCTGCTTGTTCAGGAACGATGTTTGTCTTTCTGAAGGTAATACATCTCTGTGAAGAACTGGTGCCCACAGAGAAGTTAAATGGGAGGGAAAATAATCCATCCTAGAGCGCACTGCTCAAACTTGAACCCTCATGAACCTTGGGTGACCGACGTGATGCGTAGAGTTTTTGCAATGAAGCAAAATGTCACTGATGTGGGGTTTCCATGGAGCCTGAGAACAGGACTTCATTTGGCTTTGTCTTTTAAAAAAAATTTGTTTTAAACATTTATTTATCTTTGAGAGAGAGAGACAGAGCGTGAGTGGGGGAGGGGCAGAGAGAGAGGGAGACACAGAATCTGAAACAGGCTCCAGGCTCCGAGCTGTCAGCACAGAGCCCGACACGGGGCTCGAACCCACGAACCGTGAGATCATGACCTGAGCCGAAGTCAGATGCTTTACCGACTGAGTCCCCCCATCCCCGCGCCCCTGGCTTTGGCCTTTGGAGAGTTGTGAGAGTCTGGGGGTCCACAGTGGGGCTAGTGATGCTCCGGGGAGGCTTCTAGGCTCTCCTGACCTCTGCCAGGCCACCTTAAGAAGACAAGCAGACTGCAGGACAAAGGCCGCCTACCACTGGAAGAGGCAGTGACACCCCCAGTTCATGGATTTGAGACAGAAACACAAACCCCTGGAAAGTGTCAGTGCATCTGGGAACCGTGGGGAGCCTGGGGTGCGGGCTTAGCTGCTCGGTGGGCGGGCCAGTCCCAAGTCCTGGCTTGTGGCCAGAGAGGGGCTCCGCGCGGCACCCCCACCCAGCAGATTGAGGCCCCATCCTACACAGACCCGTCCGCTGTGACCGCGTCCTCTGAGAGCAAGCAGAAATATTTTGGGCTGGGGTCTGCTCTGAGGTCGAAGTGCTTGGGGCCTGTGGCTTCTGCAGGGAGCTTTGGGGCCACACCGCACATCAGAGGACCAGCTGAGACCCACCTGTGAACGGAAAGAATTATGGAGAGCCGCCTCACAAGTTACCCAGCAAGACCTGCACGACAAAAATCAGTCCTGGGCAAGAGCGTTCAGCAGGCCGTGGACCAGACATCAGGGCTTCTTGGCGGGGGAGGTGTCTTGGGTTTATTCTGGATTTATAGGAGAGATTTATTTGAAAAAAAAAATACGACAACATATAAAGACTACATAATGTCTCAATTTCCACTCACACAATGTAGATTTGATATAACGCACGGGGCAAGGGGGCTTCCTTTAGAGGTTGTTCGGGACATTTTCCAGAAACCGTAGCCCGTGTGTCCCACTGGCTGCGAATGCACCACTTGGAAAAAACCGTGGCAACTTAGAAGTTTCACTTGTCTTGCTTGCGATCCAGACTGAGCGCTGACAGATTTTTCGTGTGAGTGGGAAAGGTCGTGAACCCCGAGTTACCCCCACCCCACCCCGCCCCTGCCCGCACTTTCTCCAGAGCCCCAGGGAGACTCGCTTGTGCGTGTGGCTCCCGTGTGCAGACCCGAGATCAGCTACCGGAGGATTGCCGCCGGCCCGGGTTTGTGGGAGAAATGCACACACATGCACGGGGTGTCCTGAGTCCCAACCCGTGAGTCTGCAGAAGTGAAGCCCGTCCACGCAGAAAAGAGGAAAGGAAGCGCAGGTGGGTGGTGAGAACAAATTTATTGCGGGAATGGCTTCAACTTCTTGAGCACAAGTAACGGTGGAGGCCTTTCAAAGGTGTTCGCATAAAATCCGCGTGTTGGTTACAATGATTCAAAAATTTACAGTAGTTTCTTCAGTAAGTCATCAATACGTCCAGAGGCGAAATTCTAGACAAGCGATTTTCTGGATAATCGGTTTATGAAGATTCAAACAAATTGGGTTCCCTCCCTCCTTGGTAATCACTCTGGAGGTTTCATGGGAGGCGGCTGACCGACAGACTCAGCCCGGAGCTGTCCCATAGGACAGAGGTGCCCTGAGTTACAGAGCATGCCCACACCCCAGCGCTCGGCTCTGAGCTCTCCATAGTTGGCGTATTGGCGTTCTCTTCCCTCTCCGTCACCTCTGCTTTCCAGTGTCACGACCACCTAAAATTTGGTTCCTTGTTCTCTGCTTTTTTCCTTCTCTACTGTATTGTCTGCGTCTCAATCTCCTCATCTGTGAACTGAGGAAATGATTGTACCTACCTGATTTGGTTGTGATATGAACGACATAAGTAATACATGTACAGCAATTGGGGTAGGACCTGTCATGTAGTAAGTGCTCAATAAATATTAGCTGTTGATGTTCGATATTGTTATATGTTTCCTTCCGTTCTTCTTGACTTGGATGCTGGGAGAGTTTCACTTTTATAGGCATTGATGGTCAGTGGGAGTCCCACTTTCCTTTGGTTGGGAAAATAACTGAATGTCAGCAAATTTCCTGCTTTTGGCTACCTTTGGGTATTTTCAGCCTCGGTCCCATTGCTGCTGATGCCTGAAGGACTCTTTGATTACTTCTGCGTTTGTGGCTTTTTGCGGGCCAGTTGAAATGAATTCCCGTGAATTGAGCTAGTAAGTGTCCAAATGCCAAATAAGGAAAATGCCCCTGGATTTGAAAATAATCAAAGTGTATTTCATTAACAAGTTTAATAGTCTGTTGCATTATTTCCCATTAGTCTGAGATGGTGAGGCATTTTATATGTGCTGAGGGCACAGTCTCTGTGTGTTGGCATTTACTATCCAGCGTGGTGTTTATATCAGTAAAAGGGCGCAGGAACGTTTCTATTTACAATCAACCTCCTACTACGAATTTTGTGCAGGGAGCATCTACTCGAGGGTGTCTACTTTCTACGCCTTGTCTTTGTTGCAAGCCTCTCTGCCCAGAGAATGGGTGGCTCCCTCTCAGAAGTTTTCCGTCACAGATTCTTTATTTGTTTATTAATGGACTCCTGTATTCATGTCTATTGATGGCTCACTCGGACACTGTAGAAAACAGCAAGAAGCAAAACAGCCCCTGATCTGTGGACCTTACCTTCTAGTAGTGGAAACAAAAAATCACCTCGTAAACAAAGGAGTAATCAATCTGATGGTGATAAATGCTAAGAAGGAGAACCAGGATGCAGATGCAGAATGAAGATGGAAACAGACGGTGCTTGTTTATCTAGAGAGAGCAAGGGACACCTTCTCTGATAAAGCCATGATTGAACAGAAACCTAAAGAAGAGAAGGCATGAGGCAGGAAGGTATCCAGGAAATGCGCAAGACCGGCAGACGGGAAGTAAGTGCAAAGGCCCTGAGGTGAGAGATCATGTTCAAGAACATACTGAAGGAACTAAGATACTCAAATTTTCAAAAGGTGGGGAGGGATATGAAACATTTACAAGGTCTTAATTAAGCAGCCTTGGGATAATGAATGTTCCAGATGACAATCAATCGCATATTTATGTATGTTTATGTTTTAAACTATGCAGGATCAGAAGAAGGTTTTATCTCACTTGTCAAATCCAATCGATGTGAAGTGGCCGTTTGGAGCTTGCTGTGGAGCGGGAATGGGAAAGGTGTCTCAGCTCACCGCCGGCTCACCGTGATCAGTTAGTTGTGTCTTCCATGGGAGCGAGTGTAGGTGTTG
>NW_027529438.1:630667-646194 GCF_008692635.1 Crocuta crocuta
GGAGTGTAGGTGTTGGGGGGGGGGGTTCAGGCGGGAAGGTCTGGAGGCCTCATTTTTGCCATCCTGGAAGTAGGCTGGCTTCAGGAGAATGTTCCTCCAGGTTTCCAAGAGATGCTCTGGCCAGCAGACACTGGAATAAGAGCTGGGGAGCTGAGAACCCATAGTAATTCCTACTCTTCCCGTCCTGACTATGCCCTCCCCACCTTGACCCTTCATGCCTGCACCCTGAGTGTTGACAGGTAGAGTGAAGAGGGTAGAAGAAGGTCAGAGAGCTTCTCAAAGACTATTTGCATCCCCTGCAAAGTTTCTTGTGGGGGGGGAGGGGGGAGGTAAGAGACTAAAGCAAGGAAGTTGAATTCTTATTGTTCATTGGAAATGACGTGAATTCTTAAAAACAGGAATCCATACTTACATCTGCTAGAGTTGGATTGTGTTTGCTCAGACACACACGCCTTCAGAGCCATGGTCCACAGTCCCCAGAAGGGGTGAGTGGTTGACTAGTTAGCTTCTGGGGTCCTGGCATCTGGTGGCCTGAGGTCAGCTGGGGGAGCGGCTGGCAGTGATCCGTCCAGTGTAGTTCGTTTCTGTGCTCTCGTTCCTAGGGCTGGTTTTCTTCCTCTGGGCCCCTACACCCAGGTGGTCTGAGAGTTGGAAGAGACCCCCCCCTCCCCAGACCCACCCTCCCCTCCAGTACAGACAGTCACTTCCACCAAGAGCTGCGCCTGGAAGTTTGAAGAACCGAGGTTTCACTGGGTTAAGCAGGCAGCCTTCAAACTCAAAGGGGACTGAGGTGGGTCAAGCAGGGCAGTGGCCACATGGAGAAAGAGCTGGATATACACTTCAGAGAGAAGAGCGCGACAAGGATGCTGACATTTGTTTAACCCCATAAGAGTGTGGAGAGAGGACAGAAAGATGTCGGTAAAGTAACTGTCCACTTCAACACTGCCATGCACGGAGGTGGGCATGGAGGCTGCAAACATGACCCTCGTGCTTTCGGGCTCTGGCCACCAGGGGGCGCCCGAGTTCACGGCAACGTCCAGGCCCTGCCTGGTCGGGGTCCGTGGCATTCTGGGAAAGGAGGGCAGAGACTTTGTTAGAAGGAATCCTAGGAAAGTAATCCGGCTGAGTCTGTGCTTCCCAGTGATGACGGGGCGGACGTTCTGTTTCCCACGTGCCGTAGGCAGCACTGCTTGTCACTCAGGGGGTCCTGAAGAGGTGGTGTCAGTCTGCCCAGAGTCCAGCCCTGTGTTAAGCAGAGATGCGTGGACCATCGACCTTCCTCTCCCTCCAACGTGCCTGCCCGTTTCTCTTCCCGCCCTCCCCCCTGCACGGATCCAAATCGGCTGCCAGACATTTTCATTTTTAATTTTCATTTTTTCCCCCTGGAAGAGAATCTGTACTGAGGTCCTATAAGCTGCACAAGGTGTCTCCTTTCTTTGCAATGTGGTCTTTTTGAGTGGGAACCGACGAGCATGTAAGATCTGAGCAGGTGATGGGGCGCCTGGGTGGCTCAGTCGGTTAAGCGTCCGACTTTCGCTCGGAGCATGATCTTGCGGTTCGTGGGTTCGGGCCCCGCGTCGGGCTCTGTGCTGACTGCCAGCTCAGAGCCTGGAGCCTGTTTCAGTCTGTGACTCCCTCTCTCTCTGACCCTCCCCTGCTCACACTGTCTCTCTCTCTCTCTCTCTCTCTCTCTCTCTCTCCTAGAAATAAATAAAAATATTTTTAAAAAATCTTTAAAAGATCTGAGCAGGTGGGGCATCCTGTGCTCCATTCTCTCGTGCCCCACGTGTCTTCTCTTTTCCCAGGCATGCTGCTGCCTGGAAAGAATTTGTGTCTGAGAATTGTTCTCTGCCAGACCCGGAACAATTGAAGAGATCTCCGAGAGTCTGGCGCTCTCTCACCAGGCCGTTGTGGGGCACTGGGTACTTTCATTTTCCCGGGTTCCTTTGTCTGGACGATGGGGTTGAGGGGCTGGGTGAGAGTCCTCCCCACCCCCCACCCCCAGCAGGCGCAGGTGCAGAGCGGTCCAGTGTCTTTTACCTGTCTGTGCACATGGCATTTATAGACTTAATTTTCCAGGTGGGCTCTAGGAGCGTCTGTAATCCAAGAATCTCTTATTAGTTTTAGACCTGAGGAAAGTTGTGTATCAGTTAGAGTCCAGTTGGAAACAGAGGCCAGCCTAGTTACTTAAACAGTGAGAATTTAATATATAGAATAGTTAACTGGGCATAACATTGTCAATTAGCTCACTGGAAAGGTAGGGAGAAAACACTATGTTATCATAAACATAGTAAGGGGCGCCTGGGCGGCTTAGTTGGTTGAGCCTTGGACACTTGATTCTGGCTCAGGGCATGATCTCATGGTTCGTGGGATCGAGCCCCGCATTGGGCTCTGTGCTGACAGCGTGGAGCCTGCTTGGGATTCTCTCTCTCTGTCTCTCTCTGCCCCTCCTCTGCTTGTGCGTGTGTGTGTGCTTTCTCAAAATAAAATTAAATTAAATAAAAATAAATAAATGTCGTGATCACAGGAGACCCTACCACCCGTAGGTTCCCTTGAGGGGACCAAGGGAAGACGATGGAATTATAAAAATTAGGCAGATTGGAGGATTGGCCTGGTGGACCTGGGGCTCGGATCTCTGAGGAGAGGACATGACCAGCTGGTGTTAGTGTCTCTGAATTGGACACGGGAGATAGCTGTGTGGTGTTGGAGAGGATGTGGGCAGCCTTCAGTTGCTATCAGGGGAAGGAATTGCTACCAGCGGGGTGAGGAAACATTGCTGGGGCCTCCCTCAGAGCCACAGACAGAAGTAAGGAAGCCCACTGAGGCAAACTCCTGGGAGGTAAATCCCTTCTTCTGCCATCTTCACCTAGCAGAGCCTAACATGGAATCATCTGGAAAAAACCCAGGAATTTGGTGTGTAGAATCCTAGCCCCAGCCTGGCAAGGGCGCTCTGAGAGCAGAGAGACCATAGCCCAGAGTGCTTGGCTGGAATAGCAGAGGGGGTCAGGAGCAGACAAGCACAAGTGAGAGACACACAGCCAGTATTTTTTCTTTCTTTCTTTTTTTGTTTTTTATTGTTGATTTTCAAGACTAATGGGCTGATGATCAACCACTAAGATGTCAGACTGGCCGCCTGGGATAGGAGGCTCATGTGGTTCCTGCATCGTAAGAGGGCCCATTCTTGACTACCCATCTAGAAAGTTCTGTGGAGGCAAGGTACAGAGGTCTCTGAGGCTGCTCCCCTAACTTGGGAAGGCCATCAGACAAACTGCAAACAGGAGAGCTGCCGCCCCCATGTGGACACGTGCGGTTCTGCAGGAGGGTAATGCGCCCTGTGGTTGGCTGGACTTCACTGGCTCACCTTGAACTCCAGGAACGACATGGGAGTTGGCTGGGGCAAGTCAGTTTGATCCTCTGATGTCCATGAGGGAGCTGTCAGCACTGATTCATGACGATGGTGGCTTTCTTCAAAAGGGATGGAAGTCTCATCGCTGAGATCTGATCCACTGCTCAAAAGAAACTAACGGCCTACCTGGCTGGGTACAGAGAAACCCCAACCTAAAAGATAAGCCCATCTCATCTAGACATCGGATTTGGGTCTTGCAGCCCTTTAAAGCAGGGCTGGGGACAGACTTTTTCTGTAAAGGACCCAGAAAGGAAACACTTGAGTTTTTCAACCTTAATGTCTCTGTTTCAATTGTCCACTCTGCCATTGTAGCCACGGACGGTAACCAACCAAAAGAGCCCATTGTGTTCAGATACAACTTTATGAGTGACACTGACATTTAAATTTCATATGATGCTCACTTCTCATGAACTGTTATCCCCCTTTTGATTTTATGAGATTATTTACACATGTAAAAATCATTCTTAGATGGCAAGCCTTCTGAAAACAGGCAGTGGGGTGGACTGGGCCCATGGCTAAAACCGATTGATCTTGATTTACAGTCTTCAACAGGTTAGGTTCTTAGCTGGTGCTGCCGGGAACTAAAATCATCGAAGCGGCTTCTGCTCACCTTACATTCCCAGAAAGTACCTGTGTGTCTGCAGATCCAGCCCTGGGAACCCACAGGCCAGGTTTGAGGGGGCTTCTGTGGGAGAAGCCCTCGCTCTAAATCCTAGCTCTTTCTCTAATGAGACAGGGAAACTCGTACTCACTTACGTGTGTGGCGCTGGGTTCTGACAACCCGGGGTGTTGATCTGAGCCTAACACAGAGTTTGAACGGTAGCGCCATATGCCATTTCATCACCGATAAGAATCCCTCCAGATATCTTTAAGCAACACCCCTCCCTCAATGCACTGAAAATATGATGGGTTTAATGACAGTGTGATTTTTACACGTTTCCCAGAAATGCAGTCTTTCAAAACCAAGCTGCAGTGTGCTTTGACTTCAAATCAACTTTCAGTGTGTGGTTTCTTTGGTTTCGTGGATATTGAATCTGGAGATTCAAATGGAGACGGGATACATATGAGAAACTCTGAAGGGTTGGAAAGGGGTTTTGTGGGAAAAAGAAGTTTAGAGTGGTGTTACTTTTTGGTTACAAAGTGGGGAGTGGACCTATAGTTGTGTTTTCTTGGAGTTCTGGAAGGATTAGCAAGAACTGAATACCTAGTAGGTGCTGGGGAGAACTGGGGGGCGGGGGAGACGCTTGGCCGCACCTGTCTTTATTCTCTGGATTGCACGTCCTAACACCATCTGCCTGTCCCTTCTTCCCTCCCCACCTGTCATCAGGACCCGGCTCTGCCAGGCTTGGAGGACACAAGGCTCCCTAAGACACAGATGTGTGCATTTCCAGGGAAGGAGGCAGGCATCTAAAGAAAAACTGGTAATATCAAGTGATAAATGCTAAACGGCCCGTGAAGGGGCCCAGAGGAAGTGCTAATTACCTGTCTAGGAGCAGAAGAGGTAGATATTCATCAGGCCAGAGGAGGAAGGGAAGGGGGCTCCTAACTGAGGACACAGTCTGCATCTAAGCTCAGGGGCGAGCTCGCTGGAGTCAAGGTCACTGCTAGGGGCAGGGGTAGTGTGTGGTGCTGAGTGGGCAAGGGCAGAGAAGAGATGGGGAGTGGGGGAGATGAGGCCTGGAAAGTCAGTTGGGGATGGTGTGTGAGGAGGGGGCAGTGTGGGGCGGTCCCCTCAGAGGACTCCCAGCAAGGATGGCATGGGGCAGCGGAGGCCCCTTGGCTGGGAAGCAGGGGTTGGACTTGCCGAGCCCAGAGTCCCTTGCAGGGCTGACACTTTAACAACTAGATCAGTGTTTATTCTCTTCGTGAAATTGAAGACCCATCCGGCCGAGGCTCAGCCAGGTACATGCAGAGGCCGCTGGTGGAGGTCCGGCCTCCCGGAGGTGAGCAGCTCTCTGCCCTGTCGCTGGGGGCACAAGCCGCTGCCTGGGCCTGGGAGTGAGTCAGTGGCAAAGCCAAAGCCCGCTACCCAGTGGGAAGAAAGATGAGTCGCTAAAGAAACTGATGGATGTGTTCCTGCCTCCCCGCCCTGCCCAGATGTTCTGGAAGACTCTGGCTGAACTCTGGGGCACACCCATCGTGTTCCTGGCCAGCAGGGCAGGCCGGAGTGTCTCACTACCTGGCTCGTGGCTGGGGCTGGCACGGAACCAGGCCAGGACGGCCCAGTCCTCGCAAGGGCTCTGCGAGGCCCGAAACGGGCGAGACACCTCGGAGTGGGTGCCCTGCTGTCCGGCGGGACCTGAGGCAGAGGTTTAGTCACTGGAACTTGGCAGCTCCAGGCAGGGGCAGAGCATTTTCCAGGCTGATGTTCAGGGCGGATCTCTCTACTTGCAGATGAAACCAATGAGATAATGAATGTGAAAACACTGAGCAGCCACCAAGCTTCTCGCACCCCATCCCACTGCTGTTCCTTCTGCGGTTCCCTCTTCTGTTTCTGAGCTACCATCCCCCCAAGCTTCTTTCATTCCTCTCCTTCTGCTGTCCTCACCTCACAACACAGAGCTTTGTTGACTCGAGTTCTGAGTTGCCTTGTACATTCATCCCCCTTGATGTCATTTCTGCCGTCCCTGCCCTGGTCCAGGCCCTGGATTTCTTGCTTATACTAGAGTAATAAAGTTTATCTGTTCTACTTCCTTTTCCTCCTTTTGAATTATGAGCCACGCTGCTACCAGACATTGTCATCTCAGACCATAGTCCTGATTATTTTACTCCTCTCGTCCAAGACGTTCAAAGGCGGTCAGTGTAGCCTACAGAGTGATAAACTCTGAGGCCCAGTATTCAAACTTCCTGGCTGGCCCACTTCCCTATGTTCACAGAGATCGTCCGGCTTTTTGCCCTTCGCGCTTTCATGCAAGCCCTGCAATCTGCCTGGAACGCCTTCAGTTTCCAAAGCCTCCTGACAAGTTGTTTTTCTCCATTATTCAAGGTGCAAAACAGGTGGTAAATTAATTATGCACGGGATAAGAAAGGTGGGAATGATTATACTTTAGATGCATCAAAGACTTTTTTTTTTTTACTGATCTCATTAATGGATTCACGTAGCATTGATTCATTTTGTGCAGGACACTGTGCTGTGGGCGGGGATGGAAAGGTTCACTGAGTATGCACTTGGGCAAAAGCCTCTCGAGCTATGAGGATTAAGTTAAGGATACACTTCCTTTTTTGCTTCCTCAAAGCCACGGTTGCGACTCCAACACTCGTGCAAAAATGTCTGTGGCATGGCGGTGTCTCTTTTTGCTTTAGCTACTAGGAAGCTCAAAGGCAGATCTGACTCCCAATCACAGTATTCATTGGCTTATTCAAAAATTCACACCAAGCAGGTGCCAGGTATGTACTCAGAGCTATGTTACATCAAACTATGGTGAACTAGGCATACACATAGTTTCAGCCCTGAAGAGGCCACTATTAATTCTTAGAGTTAGCACATCTTCATTTCTGTTTTCTCTATTCCTGACTTCGCAGTTTGTTGAATCTCTCTTTAGTTTTATGTGAGCTGAAATTATTTTCAGAAGAGGAGAGACACAGGCAATGTATAAAAGTAAAAATGTTCCAACACTGTTAATGAGGTCCCCGATTTGATCTCTGTCGTCATGAATTATATGTTTGTTCTTTTACTGTGGGGTCTCTCCTAAAGCCAGCTGGTCGTGTAAATACAATTGACACAAAGTTTGATGTGATCATAGCAATCTTGTAGGGCTTTACTTTTCTCTCTCCTCTTATAAACCCGAAGTGACACTTAACATTCTATCGCAATTAAAATATTAGCCCCAAGTTCTTATTTTGGGGGATGATTTGCCTTTCTGTTCCCAGTATATAATTAAAAAATTTTTTTTTAATGTTTTATTTATTTCTAGGAGAGAGAGACAGCGTGAGCAGGGGAGGGACAGAGAGAGAGGGAGTCACAGACTGAAATAGGCTCCAGGCTCCGAGCTGGCAGTCAGCACAGAGCCCGACGCGGGGCTCGAACCCACAAACCGCGAGATCATGACCTAAGCGAAAGTCGGAAAGTCGGACGCTTAACCGACTAAGCCACCCAGGCGCCCCCCCAGTATATAATTTTAATTAAAAAAAAAATAAACCAAAAAACTTGTTACAGGGGCCCCTGGGTGGCTCAGTCGGGTTAGCATCCAACTTCGGCTCAGGTCATGATCTCACGGTTCGTGGGTTCGAGCCCTGCATCGGGCTCTGTGCTGACAAGCTAGGAATCTGGAGTCTGCTTTGGATTTTGTGTCTCCCCCTCTCTCTGCCCCTCCCCTGCTCATGCGCTATCTCCCTCAAAAATAAACAAACATTAAAAAATTAAAAAGACCCTTATTACAATATTGATAATATTTGTAGGTCACCTCAAATCCTTTTTAGAAACTAGGGGGGGGACATAGTATGTAAATAAATTAGCATTTGAATAAACACAGTATAGACATCAGCAGAAATGAGAGTGTGGGGTCAGGGATGAGGGCTGTTCTCAGTGTTCTCCCAGCAGCCACTCTGGTTTAATGTACTTGGTGGGTGGAGATGCAGGTGGGGTCCCTTCCTTCCTAAAAATGCTTGGAAGTGGCTGGGGTCCTGCTGTGAGGTTGGCAAAGGCCGTCTCTGCCCCTGCTCAGCAAAGACCCAGCTCTCTGCGCTTACAGCTCTCTGCACTGAGCAGTGTCTGCCTGGGGGCCGCACCCTGAGCCGCTGACCCCCAGCACCNAGCCAGGCCTCCAGCTGCTCCACCCGGCATCGGGCTCAGGGACCTCTGCCCAAATCCTCTGACACATTCGCCACATAGCAACTGTGGTGTGATGGGCATAGTAGTCCGTGAACCAGGCTCAGGATTTTAAGAGACCTCATGTCTTCAGGATTTCTCTCTCTCTGTGTTGGTGTCGGGGGAGTTCGCTCCTCATGACCGCTCCCCCTTCCCACTGCTGCCAGGTTCCTGGTACTTGGTGTGAAGTATCACATGTAGATGTCAGAGACGGGGCTTGTCAGAGCCCACAAGTGAGAAGCTTGTGCAGGAAGCCTGCAGCCTGGGGTCTTGTAACCGAGCACGTGGGGTTTTCCCGAGAGAAATCTCTTCTCTGGCTGGAGGGGGTATCAAGAGCCAGATTCCCCCTGAACCTCGCTCAGCGCCAAAGGCGGTCTTCAATTCAGTTCTGCCCCATTTAATTCAAGGCACGTTCTCTGGACACCTGCGTCCAAATGCTAGGTACCAGGGCCACACGTGGAAGTAAAGCACGGTCCCACGGGTGCCTGTTGTCTGACGATGAGGGTGGCGATGATGAAGATGGTGGTAACAGCTAACATCCACTGAGCTCCTACGAGGTGCCTGTTCCCACACTACATATTTTGTATTATTTCATTTAACACGCACAGATTCAGCCCCCAAGTATTCCCTCGATTTATTAACTGAGGAAACTGAGGCTTGAAGAGGTTGAGGGACTTGCTCAAAGCCATCGTAAGTGGCAGACTCAGTGATCAGTCCCAGGTCTGTGTGACCCCAGGCCCCACCTTCTCACTGCTCACCAATGCCACCCTCCCAGTCACAGGGCACAGCCTCTCCGGGGCACAGAGACGCCTCAACTACCCAGCGACAGGTGCCATCGCTAGACTTCGTGGACTCCCCCTGAATGCTGGCATGACTCCTTTTACTCATGAGATGATGGCAGAGCCCAGATGATTTTCCTTGTGGGGCTATAGCTGCTCGTTCATGGGGAGGCTAGCTGGGGCCGTAAAGGATATTGAACATTAAGTAAACCAGACAGATTATTAGATGTTTCACATCCATCGCTTCTATTAACTCTTGAAGATTATTATTCTTTTCCTAGTACCCATAGGGACACTGAAACAAGAGAGGAGTTGACAGATTTAATCTTAAACGTTTACAAATGTCACAGCTAGGGGGCGCCTGGGTGGCTGTTGGTTAAGCATCCTGGTTTTGGCTCAGGTAGTGAATTGACGGTTCATGGGTTCGAGCCCCATATCCGGCTCTGCACTGACAGCTCGGAGCCTGCTTGGAATTTTCTCTCTCTCCCTCCCTCTCTGTCCCTCCCCTACTTGCGCTCGCTTCCTCTCTCTCTCTCTCAAAATAAATAAACTTAAAAAAAAAAAAAAGAAACACATGTCACAACTGGGATTTGAACTCACGCCTCGGTGTTTCTAAAGCCAGGCATGTACTTTCTAGCACACCCAGTGATGCCATGGGATAGATTAAAACTTAATAGCACACTCTAGTCAACACACATTCGCCGGGGCTCTGGCTAAAGGATCGCGTAGTGCTGGGCACCGGAGAAACACAGATGGGTCTGACCGGGGTCCTTCCCTGAAGGAGCCCACAGTCCAACGGGGAGACGGACCGGGCCGCACGAAGGATTTTAGACAAGACCCAAAGAATGCAGTGCCGTAAATGGCGCCTTTGTTGATTCCCCTCGGGTTTTAGCAGCTGGTTTGGGATGGCCCCCTTCACCCCAGAAAGTGCCACGGCACCTGGCGCTCGGTTCCTGAACGTGAGCGCAGGGCCGGGGGAGCCCTGGGGTCGGCAGGGGTCGCAGCTCCGGTGCCCCCACCACACTGGTCTCTGGCCGCCCCCGCCGGAGGCCGGCCTTCTCTGTCTAGGCAGCAACGTGTCTGCTTTTTTTCCTCTCGCTGGAAACGCACTTTGACATTTTTTAACAAATAACACAATTTTCCCTTTGTGTTTCCCTTAATAAAACACAGGAATGAGAGCAAGAAAAGGAAAGTAAAAAAACATGTTCCTCTCCTCTCCACTCTGTNGCTGCCCTCACTCCTCTCCCCAAATCTCAGCCACAGGCGCTCCCGAGTCTGGGGGTGGTGCTTCTGGGTTTCCTGCCATGGGAAGGGGAACGCCACAGCCTGTCTGCCTGCCTCACCCCATCTTCCACACAGTGCCACTTGGCTGAGGACAGGTGAGGGCAGAGAGGCGGAAGAGGCCCAGGGGCACCTCCTCTGTGAAGTACCCCCAGGTTACAGGGATCCTGTGCACCCTCTTGGGGTCACTTATCCATTGTTGCTTTTAATCCATTACCCGGGCGTGCCTTCCTCCGGCAATGGCAGCCTCTAGACCAGACCCAGACCAGCAAAGGGCCTTCCATTCCGCACCCCGTCAAAGCAAAGTACTGGGCTTAAGACATATATCCCTGGTCTCTTGACATCTGCTTGAAGTTGCAAGATTCCTGATGTTTGGAACAGCTGCCCATCTCTCAACGGGGCTACATGTGAAGTTTCCACACTTGGGGCCAAACACCAATCATACAATTTGCAGTTTGGGGGAGATGTGGCCTATCAGCAGCTCGTGCGGAAGAAGACGGAGGGGGTTTTGTTAATAACATACACGGTCTGAGTCAACGGCGGCCCCTGAAAATGCCCACCCCGAATCAGGCCGTGTTAACGAGTATTTTACGGCCACAGGAAGGAGGTGAGGCCCTGAACACACCATCACTGGAAAACTACAACAGGTCTGGAGAGAGAGAGAGACAGAGACAGAGAGGGAGAGAAACTGGATTAGGATCAGAAGCAAAGTGAACAGCCCAGAGAAGGCCGCTCTTCGCGGTAGGATTTGACAGTTTGAAGGGCCAAGCCCCGAGCAGTCAATGGACCAGATGTGGCAGCTCTGGGGAAATGAATTGGAAATAAATTTGTTAATATAAACTTAACACTTGGACCAGATGAGCTTGAAGGTCACGTCCGCCTCTAGAAGTCAGTAGTTTGGGGCGTCTCTTTTAAAGCCTGTTTACCTCCTTTCTACAAGCTCTCAGAACACAGTACCTCCGATGAAAGGGAAAAGATGGGTGGTTCTTCACAAAGAGCTTCTGGACATTGGCTCTGTGGCATCTTCTGTCCTCAGAAAGGTGAAATGGTAGCATTTGAGTTTAAGATGAAAAACCATGGGGCGTAGTCAGGAGAATCTGTCACAGGGGGAAAGCTGTCTGTCCACCTACCCAGCTCATGTCCCTGAGCTGGCTCAGGCCAGAGTGAAATGACAATGGGGCAGGGGCAGGATTCAGTGAGCGAGGTGAAATAAAGCATAAAAGAAAAAACACCAAATAAACAAGGGATGTCTTTAATGGTTTGGACACTTAGCTACATCAGCATCTACACCTGGACAAATTCTGCAAAACATGGACTGAGGAGAGGTTGGTTCTCTGGCCCAGCCCATTGTCCAAAGTCAGTCTGGTTTCAGACTTCAGACCGGAAAGGCCTTTCAGACCATTGCGTATAGCGTCTTCACCGCAGAGAAGAAGTACATTTGCACAAGGAGGTGAGGTTGGCCCACCTGATGCAGAGCCGAGCTGGGAATGGAAGTGAGTTCCTCGGATTCCTGAGCCCATATGTTTTCACCTTTCCTAGAGTGCTGCCCCCACACAGTGAGCACGGCACTCATCCATCAGGGAACGACATATATGTGATCGATACTCACATATATGTGCCTGGCTCTGCACTAGAGCTTATCATGTGATTATGAGACACAGTCTCCATCGTGAAGGTGCCCAGGAGCCCAAGAGCAGGGGAGAGACGTCCCTACCGAACATCTGTGGGTGATCTGTACCGATCGGGGTGCCTTCCAGAGATGCAGAGACCACTGGAGAGATGTGGGTCCCAGATCAGATGGGACCCCACACACTTTCAGGACATTCTTTAAAAGGAATAGTCTTACGACTAGTTAAACATATTTCATACATTCAAGACCTTTAGTGAAACCAAGATTCTGCTGGGCATTTAAAAATATTCCTCATGATTGTATTTGCCAGACTCCATTATTTTCCCCCTTGCGTGACTTCTATTTTATATATTATCCTAAGGATACTGGTAATCCATATTGTTTTCCCACAGTCTACTTGCAGTGGCAGAGAGGACGAAGGACAGGTGTCAGGGGACATGCCACTAGCCATCTGGGCAACATCAGAGAAATCTCCCAGCCCTGCTAAGCCCCAAAGATTCATCAGAAACAATGGATAAAACTATGTGTTCTGCCTACCCCCCCCCACCCCAGGTTTGTTGTAAAGATCAAGCAAAATCATGTACGCCTGGAATGTCTAAAGCAGCATTCAAATGTAAAGTATTAAACTCTCTGCCCCTTTTCCCTTGTTTCCCCGAAGTCACATTCAGTGTTTGGCTTGTGTCTGCTGGCAGAAAGCACTTCTAATGGCGAATGGGGTCAAGGCTCCCAAGCACATCCCAGCAAGAGCTGCCAGCACCATTTCTTTAAAAATAAGGAAGTGGTCCTGTCCTTGGAGAAGTGAAAAGAGAGCGCTTGCAATGTGGCATCCCGCCTGCTCAGAGTTCATTGTGCCAGAGCGCCTGGCAAGTCCAATCCGGTTCCCTTCAGCCCAGGAATGGAGGGGCCCCCAGAGGATCCCGCGGAACTGACCCTTCCTGCGTATTCCTTCTGCGCTCCGCTCTCCTCACCTGTAATATTGGGATAAGCACCGTCTCCACCCCACAGGGCTGCTGTAAAGATTCAGCGAGTTAACTGTGTCACCAAGCCTGGCACAAAATAAAGTGTTCGATAAACGTTAGCCCGCGTTATGGTTTATTTATGGAGTATCCACTTGGGGCCAGGCCCCGTGCTGACCTCCTGGACTCCACACTTGGTTAAGACCCCGTTCCTGCTCCGGGAGGGGCCAGAGGTCTACCGCTGGAAGCCAAGGTTAGGAGGTGCAGTGACTCGACATCTCCCCCCTCCTCCAGCACTTCTCTCCCCTAAGAATGTCCCCTTAGCCCGCTTCCTGCTCAGCGCCTGGTGGGGGTGGGGGTCAGATCCCACCTCGTCTCTACCCGGAGCCGGATTCAAGCTCGCACCGTGGGTCCTACGGCATCAGCACACCCTGTCCGTGAACGGGTTTGGGAGCCCAGCGGAAGTTGGGAACGCTGCGGGAGCCCCGGCCGCGGGGCAGGGGAGCGNAACGCGTTGACTTCAAGTGAAATCAGATCAGTCCGAGCAGTCCGCGGTGACTCGCCTCTCGCCTCCCACCCCACGTTTCTCTGGGCTGGACTCGACCCTCCCGGCTCCTTCTGGTGACCCTGGACACTCCCTGCGTCCTTTCCCAGGAGAGCCGCGGCTGCGGGCTCCCGGTCCCAGAAGGCACGGACCGCCGGAGCACCGCTTCCTCTCCCCTGAAGGTCCTCGCGGCCCGGCCCGAACATGCTGGACGGCCTGAAGATGGAGGAGAACTTCCAAAGCGCCATCGAGACCTCGGCGTCCTTTTCCTCGCTGCTGGGTGAGTGTTCAGGCCCTGCGTGCCCGGTGCACCCTCTTTCCGACGGGCCCCAGCTCTCCAGCCCAGCTGGCCCGGGACCGGCCGGCGAGAAGGGAGCCCGCGCCCCGCGTTGTGGCCACGCTCCGCGCGTCCGTCTGTCCCTTCGGGTCGTTCCCTCCCCAAACCGACAAGCCGCCCCAGGCCTCACGCTCGGGCCACCGAATTCCCCAAAGCCGCGAGGGGCGGGCGAGATTGCTCGCGGGCGTGAGTGGCAAGTGATTAAAGATACCCAGGGCTGGATTTTTAATCACGGAGCTGATCGACATCTCATAAACGCCATGCGCTTCTCCGAGGCCTAAGGGCGAGCAGAGGAGACCCGAGGCCCGGGGCGCCCAAGTTCGAGGCGGCTTCTCGTCCCCACCGACTCCAGCCCCGACCCTCAGCCCCGGGCATGGCCCACAGGCTTTTCCAGGCCGGTGGGCAGCGTAGCGCGGGGATTAGCCCGCGCGGCAGGACCCTCGCCTCGGTTTTAATTAACTGGAGCCGGACCTCGAGGCCGGCGGGTTCCACCCTGCCTCCCCAATCCCTTCCTGAGACCGCGGAGGAGCTGCGAGCCAAGGGCCTCCAAAGGGTGTCTGCGCGCGCGGGTCTGGCGGATCTGAGGCCAAGGATTCGCAACCCCGCCTCCCACCCAGACCTTGGTGCTTCTCAGGTGTGGGCAGCGGCTGTTTTAATATCTCAGCGGGATGGGTTTTCGTTCTGTCTTTAAATCTCTTGCCTCTTTCCCTCGCTCGGAGCCGCTGGAGCGGGGAGAGGGCGAGGGGACAGTTCGGCTGGAGGAACCAAATCCAGAGACGAATTCCCCCTGCTCCCCAGATGAAACGAAATCACGCGCGCTGAGCCCCCCTCTTTCAGCCGCGCCTGCGGAAACTTCTCAGCTCCGTGCAGCCTCGGGGGAGTGCGGGGGTCGGGCTGGGGCGCAGGCTGGCACTGCCCTCGCCGCGAGTGCGGCGACCTTGTGCTACAGCGGGCGTCGCGGCTCACCGCGGCTCCCAAAGTCCGCGTCCTGGCCCTGAATGCCGAGACAGGGCAGAAAGAATAGTAAACCCTGGCCCTGAATGCCGAGACAGGGCAGAAAGAATAGACCAGTTTACGAGAGAACTATCACGCTACTTTTCTTAGCCCTCCCTGCCGTGCCCCCCGCGCGACGGGCTCTGCTCGCGAACTGGTGGCAGGGTCCCCCAAGGGAAAAGCAACAGGAGTGTGGCAAGGACGTGGGGAGGGGTCGGGCCCTTTGGGACCCCACGCGCAGGAGTATGGTTACCAGGGGACAAGGCCTTCTTTAAATAGCTGTGAAATGTGCCGACAAAGGCGGCCAAGCGTTCCCCCATCCTAAAGAAAGGCACCTCCTACCCAGCAAAATAAAGGAACAAAACCGGCAAAAGTCCAAGGGGGTAGTAGAGAGAATTCCGCGGGCAGGCGGAGCGGGTTTGGGGCGGGTGTCGGCTCTCCTGAGCCGCAGCTGAGCGCACCGGGTCCCGGAACTCTGGGCCGGTGGCGTCTCCGCGCCCTGCGTGCTTCTTTCTTTTGCCCTTCTATTTTGATGCTTCTCAGTTATATATGTGTGTATACAGATATACACATATATGCAATTATACGTAAAAACCCCTCTGCAGTTTGTGTTCCAGCTAAGACGCAGCAGGCAGGGGACCATTGCTTTGAACAATACTGAGCTTGCCCGGAGGGAGATGGTATTTTTCTCTACGAATGAGACTTTTTAGGAAGAAAATTAAAAAAAAAATCTTTAAAAATCTCCCTTAAAACATAGAAGAGAATTGCGTTTTAGCAAAAGACAAAATCAAAGC
>NW_027529438.1:646553-646863 GCF_008692635.1 Crocuta crocuta
ACGCCCCCTCCCCCAGAATTCTTTTTACAGACTCGCAGTTTTTTAATCACTGTCGAAAGAGACCAGCATAGTGAGTGACTTGATGTTTCCCTGATAAACCTGGGAGCGCAGAGGTATTCGCGGTCTCATTTTATTGGACGCGCGCACATTTGCGCGAATACCTGGGCAGGTTTGCTCTTTGAGGCCGCTTACGGATCTGCGCCCCCTCCCCCGTGGAACTGGAGCCTTCCCATATAGTCGCTGTTTATTAGAAACAACACTCGGTTTGATTTTCCTCTGTTCTCCAAAACTCGCTTTGGTGGATTTAGCG
>NW_027529438.1:646877-699670 GCF_008692635.1 Crocuta crocuta
AGTGATCAGTGATGGGAGCCGGTCCCGGCCGCCTTTCGCCGGGATGCTGGGCCAGCGCGGTTGACCCGCGAACGTCTGTTGCTGCCGTAGGCAGAGCGGTGAGCCCCAAGTCTGTCTGCGAGGGCTGTCAACGGGTCATCTCGGACAGGTTTCTGCTGCGGCTCAACGACAGCTTCTGGCATGAGCAGTGCGTGCAGTGCGCCTCCTGCAAAGAACCCCTGGAGACCACCTGCTTCTACCGGGACAAGAAACTCTACTGCAAGTATGACTATGAGAAGTAAGTGTCCGCGCCGCCCGGAGCGCGCCCCCCAGACAGGCACCAGCCGGCGCGGGAAACTCGATCCTCCTGTAGCCCCATCCGCTTCCGGGAGGCTCGGGAGGCGCCCGCACGCGCCGAGGCGCACAAAACCCATTCACCCCCAGCTTGTACACCGCCCCGGGCTGCGGGGAAGCGCGCGCCGGGCCGCAGAGGGGCGCGAGCGACGGCTGCCTGCACCGTGTGCTCGCCGCTTTGCAGGCCCCCCAGGCTCCAGCTTGACGCTCCTCCGTGGGGGCTCCCACCCCGTAAGCTCGTTCCCGTCTCTCCCCTTCACGCGGATGCAACGCCCCCCGCCCCCGTGCTGCCCGGAGCTCTCGTGTCCGCGCGGGTTCCCACGCCGCCTCACCCACGTACCCGCGCCGCGCACGCGCTTCGGGCGAGCGGTGCTCCCTGAGTGCTCCCACGGCGTCCGCGCGCGCCTTTCCGGCTCGGCTGGGTCCGCTGGCCGTCGCGACAGATTGGGCTCAGACAGGGCGCTGCTGCCCCTCTGAGCTCCGCGCACACCCTGTTTGCCTTTTCTCTCACTGTCCCCGACCCGACCCCCCTGCCCCGCTTCTCAAAAACTCTGGGGGCGCAGCTGCAGTTAGGCCAGAAGCGGGGCCTGATTTGAGGCTCCCTCCTCATCCTCGCGTGGGTGTGGACTGCAGCCTTGCAGAGCATTCAGCGCTCTCCTGCCCACGGGGAACGTTCTGGTGTGTTGTGAGGAGACTTAGGAGGCAGGTATTTAAGAAAGTAGATTATTGTGAATCTAGATTTCTGTAATGCCTGAAGCCTGGATGCGGCAGGGAAGAGGGAGTTAGAAGGATTTCCTGGTTCTCACCAGGCAGGCCCGGAGTTGCTGAGTGGGTCCGTGGAGAGGGAACTGCTTTTCCTTGTCACAATGGCCAGTTTATAGGGACCCCGGCTTCGCATAGCTGCGCAGGGCATCGAAGGAATGCAAAGGGGCTGAAACGCAGGCCTCTGGTTTTGCACACTAGCACTGGTATCTGTGAGTGAGTGGACGCGCGCGTGCGCAGGCAGAATTCTGCATTCGTTACTGGTGCATAAAAGGGGCCGCACTGCTGAGGATAATCGAGGGAGGGGCCGTGTGCATGGAGAGCAGTGCCTATCACGTTGTTAAAAACACAGCGAAGGGGGTGTGTGTGCCGAAGTCCCCACGTAACAACGACAGCGAAACGCGGAGAAGGAACAGATAAAGCTTCTTTTCAGTGTTGTGTGGGCTGTGGAGTTGCCGAAAACCGGCAACTGCGTTTATACCCAGTGACCAAACACACAATTATTTTTTCTGCCGCCCAGTGCTCCTTTGCCATAGTATACTTGAATTTCACCCTCACGTGGAAAGGGTACTGGCCATTCATACTTGTTTTGAAAAGAGAACTTTACATTTTTCGCACTCAAAAGAATACATGTTGGATTTGGGGTGAGTTGGACCCTAGAGAAACGTGGAGAGAAATGAAAACACACGGACCTCTTTCCAAAGTGGTAATTATGGTTAACATTTTTTAAAGAAGACATGCCTGTATCTGTTCTGGGTTGTCTGTTGCCGCAGCGTCTGAGTGAAAAGTGCAATTTTGGGGGAATTAAGCAGATTTCGCTCACAGAACTTCAAGTATCACCTTTGGATAAAGCTTTTGGTGGATTGCTCTCTNNNCCCCCCCCCCCCCATCTTGCTTTTCATCTAAAGGTTTTGGGATTGTGTAGACCCAATCTTTATCTTTCTGCTTATAGATTACTGAAATGTCCACATCCTTCAGGCATAACACTAGCGAATTCAAAAGTATTGGAGCTTAGGAAAGGATTTGGGTTGTGAATTTCTATTCTGTTTGTTAAAAAAAAATCACGAATCAAAGAAGGCTTACGGGTCAACACAGCTGTCTGGCCAGTCAGATCTTCTTTAAGGAAGTCAGGCCATGTCAAGAGGGGAAGAAACAGTTGTTGTAAAGTACTTAACACAACAATGTCCCTTCCATTTCAGCCCCCAGGTTTGGCCTCGGTTTGGGCTGATTAGCCCACTAGGGTCAGTTCTCCCCTCACAGCTATTTCTGCAAAGGGAAAATTGCAGGGATCAACTTGCCAGCTGTTGGCCAGAACCAAGAAGATTTTGTAAAGGGGTGCGAGCCGCATTGTTCAGAGAGTTGTTGGTGTTACAATGAGCGATTTCAGTTTCAATTTTAACATATAGTCCGGAAACGCAGATGTCAGAGCGGGTTGCTTGCACTCTTTAGCACACTGCATGCTATCAGCACTGGTCTGGGCTCAGCTCCTCAATTTTTTTTTTTTTTTTAAGATGAGGATTGTTTCTCCTCTGTTCTCAGTCCCAATCCCATTCTTCTTCCAACAGAATGGGGTTTTAATATGTCTGATCATCGTAATGGCATTCGCACGCAGGGTAGCTGCTGTAGGAGAGGAGGGAGGTTTGTGTGTTTGTTTCAGAATGAAGCTCCATGCAAATTCCTCTCTTTAGCAAGCTGTTGTTCTCTATGCCAGCCTCTGGGCTACCCACCAAATGAGAGGCTCTGAGACTGGGTCTCAGAGCTGCCTTCAGGGGGCTTGTAGCCTGGCCCTTTCACCTTCTGTCTTCTCCTAACTATCAACTCTTTCTGAGAAGCCTCTTGCAAGTGCAGGCGAGGCATTGCCTAGAAGCTCTCCAGCCCGATCAGATCTTTATCCTCCAGAGGGACAGTTCCACTTCAGATAATCCTCAGGAGACAGCCACAGAGAGCACTTTTCCTCCTTAATAAATAGATATTTAAAAATAGTTTTGCCCTTTTGGGCCAACGGAGAGGGAGAAGAGATGGAAGGGGGTCAGTGAGGAAGCATGTCATAAAAACACAGATGGATCAGTGCCCTGCACTCCAGATCCGCCAAGTTTGAGGGCTGCTCCTATGCATTAAAATGAAAGCATGTACATATAGCTCACGCGCCGTCTTCGGCGAAGGTCATAAACATAATGTTAGAGAAAGCGAGTTTATTATATTTATTTTAGCCATTTGTCTGTGCATTTCTGGCCTGTGGGGCCAGTTTTGCATTTGAATTATTAGCCTCCCTTCTTCGTGATGTCAGGTGGCCAGCTAAAAAGTGAAGATCCTACTCTGTCAACTAGTTGTTACACCTTCTTGGTGTCAAACACCAAATTTGTCTAATTAAAAAAAATGGAATCGACAGTGGCATCTTAGACACAGCCATTCATTTAAAACTTAAAGGACGTTTTGTTAAATATTTGTCTCCTACGTTATGACACCCTTAGGAATCATTTATCTTCTGATCATCCAAAACAAATAAGCGTTTAAGGCCAGAGCGTAGAGCACTGATTTATGAACGACCACAGAAATGGAAGAATTGGAGGTGATCTTTTCTGTGCATGACAGGTCATCACACAAAAAGAACTAGTTAGGTGGGATGATACATTTACGGAACTGGTGAAACTGTACTAGGCAATATAAAACACAAGGATGCTCTATAGGTATGGACGTTTAAAAACTGGATTCAACTCTTTTCAGCGTTCCTGAAAGTTAGCAGACAACCAAAATATTTTCCAGCCTCGGGGGACTTCTATTTTTATAACTGTTGTTCCTTATTTAACTGAGTTCTCTGTGATCTGGGTAGTTAGGAGTTTTCCCTGAATTTGTTCCAAACAAATACTGTAGTCGGACTCCAGCGAGAGACCGAAGAGGCTGGGAATCACGGGAATGTGGTAATACAATAGATAATTAAGCCTTCTGGAAGGGATCCCACATTTAAATCGAGTTTATATCGTTTCTTTCATGTGCCTGGCAGCTCCGTGGGTCAGCCGGGGCCCTCTTCCCTCACATGTGAAGTTTGTCATTATCCCTTAGATTGTTCTGGACATCCTAGGAGCAGTGTGGGATAACTCTGCTGTCATCAGAGCTGTTCTCATAACATCGCAGCTCCTCACCAGTTTTCGGACGGCAGGGACTAAATCGGGGCAAAGTGCATATCACGTTTAGAGCTTTCTCCATATCTTGCCTTCGACCTGCTGATTGGCAAGCCCTCCGGAAAAAAAAATGGCTGAGGTAATGAGCTCTATTAGGACCCGTAATGAACTAATCCCGCATTTTATCAAGGTAGCGTAGGATGTGTGTGTAGGAAGGAGAATTGGTTCGGTTATATTACTGTGACATTATTTGCAGATCAGAATTGGGCATGCAGTTCCTCCTAAAGGGAGCCCACAGATGAAATTACAGAGGCAATTGTTTTTTTTTTTTTTTTTTCGTTTTTTTTTTTTTTTTTCGTTTTTTTTTTTTTTTTTGCTTTTTTTTTTTTTCTGTCCGCACTTTATCTTTTGCTGGCCTATCTACTCCTGGCATAATAAAATCTAAGGAATATAAAAATCAAACACAGCTAGGTAATAAATTGATGTCTGCATTAAATTGCAGGGGGTGGTTAGCCCGGGATAAGCACCGTCCACGGGCTGTGCGGGCGTCAGTGCAGGCCGCGTAATCTCTTTTTATATTTCGAGGGGGATTGGAAACAGTCCTTCCTCAGAGGTGTTTTTTTTTTTTTTTTTTTAAATATGTCCTGGTCCCTGGGTAGGTCCTCCTTGGAATCTAAGACCTACAATTTTGAAATAAAATATTTTTGAAATAAAATTAGACAGCACAAGTAGATATTAATAGTATTGTGGGAATTAGATATGAACATTGCTTTTCAGAGTAGGTTATGGGATTCTTTTGATCCTTACGTAAGTGGAACACGTTATAAAAACTTTTTTTACCCGATCCAGTTTTACCCACTCGAGTCCTGGGACTTTTGTCGTCCACCTGGGTGAGGAATTGCTTTTGCTGTCAGATTTTAGGGACAGGAGCTTTCCTGAGAGTTCATTATTGGTCTTGCATTTTGGTTTCATTTTTCTTATTTCTAACCTTTGTATTAACCAAAATCCGGTTACTGATTTTTTAGAGAAGCCTCGTCGTCGTTGCCTTTTAATTCTGGAAAAATTGCTTCGGAGATAATGAACAGGTACCTGTTTCTCTAACGGGAATGATTCCGTCTCTTAAATGATCAGCTACTGATTTTTTACGGTCAAAGAAATTATTTGGGTCACAGTGTTTAGAAGCGAGCAAAGCAATGAGGATTTAAAATACTCGTTATGTTATTGGAACTTTCTTGAAGCTTCTTAGAGTAAACACCCATGCAAAATGCCATTGTTGGACCATATCAAGCACAAAATAACCCATTCTGAATCCCATTATCATGATTGTTAAGTAATTGTACAATGCTAGGAAAAAATGTGCAACCACATGGAAAGATTTGAAAATAATTTCTGCTGTAGGGCGCCTGGGTGGCTCAGTCGGTTAAGCATCCGACTCTTGGTTTTGGCTCAGGTCATGATCTCACGGTTCTTGGTATTGAACCCCAAGTCAGACTCTGTGCTGGCAGCATGGAGCCTGCTTGGGACACTCTCTCTGCCCCTCCCCCACTCGTGCTGTCTCTCTCTCTCTCTCAAAATAAAGAAATAAACCTAAAAAATACTAAAAATAATTTCTGGGGGCGCCTGGGTGGCTCAGTCGATTGAGCGTCTGACTTCGGCTCAGGTCACGATCTCATAGTTCTTGAGTTCTAGCCCCACGTCGGGCTCTGTGCTGACAGCTCAGAGCCTGGAGCCTGCTTTGGATTCTGCGTCTCCCTCTCCCTCTGCCCCTCCCCCTTGTGCTCTGTTTCTCTCTCTGTCAAAAATAAATAGACATTAAAAAAATAATATCTGTCATAACTGTGAAATCTTAGCCCTATTTTAGTGCTTTTCATTTTTGTTTTAAGTATCTTTCCAATGTGGATTTTGCAACGCCTTCTGCACCTTCCGAGGGGGCTGCTTAGCCAGCCACTTGCCAGCTGGGATGAGGAGGATCGGAGGCATCTGGGGCGGAGTGCCTCTCCTGCCCTCTGCACAGAGCAAAAGCGTTCCCCTTTTTGCTGCCCCCTAGGAATACCTGGGTTTTTCTCTAAGTCTCTTAGCGACACGTAGAACAGTGCTATTTCCAGCAGCCTTTTCAGATTTGGTTTGGGAAAGTTGGTAATTTCAGGAGCAAAGTGTGGAAACGGTTCTGATCTCATGCGAGAGCAGAGAGAAGAGGCCTTTCCCTCCCATGTGCCTGCTTTGCTGGGACCTACAGGAAAAAGCGCGCCTTAGGATTTACCGCGTCTCCCTATTTTTGACTAGCGTGAGCAGGGACGCTGTCGTCAGTTTATCACAATTAGAAGCAGTTATGATGCCGCTGCCCAGGGTCGGCTGCCTCTTTGTGCGTCTGTGTCCTATATTAAATGACACCCAGCCAACCGTCTTGCCGAAATGGAGCGCACACCTTCCAAATGTCAAATTGTTATTTTAGTCAAGCACAATGATCTGTCTCTATATTTTTAACCGAGACGAAATTAATAAAATTGCTATGGCCCTGGCATTAATTAGCAGGAGGATTAGATCTGTATCGGCTAAAAGGGAGGTGTAAACACCGTAATCTTGCTACATGTTTGTTTTCACACTCCTGAAAATAAATAAAATGAGACTTAGGGTGGGGATTAAGTTTCTCTTGGCATTAGACCACAGATTCGACTGGAATGCGGCAGAAACACTGCAGCATTAGTGAGGACATGATGGAAGGAGTCAAACTGGGGCCCCACGTTGGCTTCCCACCTTGCGTGTCTACCTGATCCCATCACAAATCACCCCATCTGGGTAGTTAAAAAAGGGTTTTGAAACCCACCTCTGTGCTGTTCTCGGTGGTGAACCGAGGCAGCCTCGTCGTCTGCGGAGCCTGGCCGGTGCGCTTGGATTAGCCAGAAGAGAAGGAAGGGACCGCCAGCTTCCCCGTCCGCGCACCGTCATGCCGTGACAACTAAAAATACAAAACGGACCGTGCTTTTCCTAGCCCTTCAGCTAAAGCTCCGCGAAGGAGTTAGTTTGGTCTCTCCCAGCCTTTCGGGATTCCACTTTGGGGATCCTATTTTGGGATACCAGCGATTCTGTCTGGCTTCTCTGACCCCAGTGTCTCCCCACCCTACCAGGTTTGTGTTTTATCGTCATTCTCCTATCGCGGACGGGCCCTGATAGATGCTGGTTCGGCCACCGTGGACCAGCCTACCTGGTCTGACAGGCCCAATGAAACTGTGTACGTGACAGATACCTGTCGCGTCCAGCATGGCTGGAAAGGGGCCGCGTGCTCTGTCTGGCGTTCACATCTGGCCCCGTCCCATCCTGCCTCCCTCTCACTCCCCTGGGCCCTGTGGAATTCTAGTAACTTGACTCTTGCCAGCATCAGATACTACTTACAAACCATGTCATCAGCTGCCTCATTTTCCCCCCCAGGTCCTCCTTATGGACCATTAGTCCTCTTTTGATTTGCTCACTTGGAGGAAAGTAATCTGTCTTCTGGACGTAAAAGTCATAGTGCTGTCACACGGCCACCCACTTATGGACCAGGGCTCAGCTCAGTAGTTGGCAAGGGGCGTAACCCTCAGGCTTGCCTGATCCCATGACCATTGCTCTTTGGGTGACCACATAGGGGCCTCTGAACATCTGCTGAGCATGCCTGGTCCCTCCATGGATGCCGCCCTATGTCCTGGCACGCTAAATGGACGTTTTTGGTGGGTCAGAGAGGCGCCTGGGTCTGATGCTGTCGCCGGTAAAACAGAAGGAGTCATTCGGTGAGAAGCCAGTTAATGTCGTGATTGGATGTGAAAAGCACCATTCATCCTCTGCTTTTTACGGCTTCTCTGCACGTGGCCCTTCTCCAGCCTGGAAAGAGCCAGCCTTTATCTCTGGAGCACCAGGTTCTGCTGCTGGGTGCGGGGGGATCTTCCCAGCAGCCCCCTCTCCAGATCCACCCGCCCTTCGGCTCCGCCACAGCCACGCCCTGACTCATAGCTCTGGTGCCTCCTCCCTATGGAGCCTCAGGAACCTTTAAAAGGATTTTTGAAAACAAAACAAAACAAAACACCCCCTCCTGAACTCCAGATTAGCCTCTTAAGCTCATTAAAGTTCCTTTAAATACCAAAATGTTGGGCTCCTGGGGACGATCCCCCCAAACCATATTTTCATTCTTCACATTGTTGTCATTCACTGTGCAGCAGATCAAGGGCAGCTCCCTCTGGGCCCAGAAACGGTCCGCTCTCTCTCTGCAGGAGGGTCCAAATATGTCTTTGTTTGAGTACTCGAATAGCCTGAACCTAACTAAGCATGAGCCCATGCCAGCTTGGCCTGCGGCCCCCAGCTCTGTGCCGGAGGAGAGGTTGATGTCTCTGGCAACAAGGTGGGGCCCCGGGAGGGGAGCGGGCAGGTGAGTGGAGAAGATGTGGCTTGTCCTGTTTGCAGGAGCTTGGTAGCCCCTGGGTCCTCTCCCAGTCCCTGGGGAGAGCCGGGGTGGAGGCGTGCTCCGATGGCCTGGACTGAAAGGACGGCCCTTGTCCCGCAGAAAGAGGCTGGCTTTGGGAGCCCTGTTTCTGGGACCCCGCAGAAACGCCAGAGCCCCGTTGCTGGACTGGCACAGTTCAGAGGCAGATGTTTAGGGCCCTACCTGCCTTTCGCTTGATGCTCTCCCCTTTCCTTCAGCCTCTCTTCCAACAAGGCTCCTTAGTACACCCACCCCCTCTCCGTCATGTCAGGCTTCCTTCCCTAAAGCTGGCTCTTGGGGAGAGCTTTCTGGTTTTGACAGTGGAACAAATCCTTTTTAACATAACCATCGAGAGTTTCCTCCCCTGCTGCTGGCTCCCCTCACCCCTTCTCCTCCTGCCCCTCCTCACATTGTAGCAGGGATTCCTTTGTGCGGTACACACAGACAGTCATGGCCGCCATCTTCGCAGGGATACCGCCACAGCTCCTCCGAGACGAGGAGTGCCACGAGGTATGCCTTGGAAACCCAAAGGGGAAGAACATTCCAGAAGACCCTCCCTTGCGTTTCTTTGGCAGGAGTGTTGCTCGGTCCCTGTGCCTCTCTTTCCCCTGGGTCTCTGTGCACCTGGCATCCCTAGATTCAGCCAGAGCGCTAGTTACACAACCCTGTTTTCAAGATCTCTGCTCAGTCCTTCCTTCTTGCCTGCCTTGTGCTGTGAACCCATCTTGGGACCTTTTAAATTTCATATTATCTTGTGTATGGGCGCCAGCCTGGTCTTAGCTGACTGTCAAAGTGGGCAGGATATTATAAAATAGTGCACATTGGGATGCACATGAGAATATGGTCTTCTTTCAAAGATACTTTTTGGGGCGCCTGGGTGGCTCAGTCGGTTAAGCGTCCAACTTGGGCTCAGGTCATGATCTCACAGTTCATGGGTTCGAGCCCTGCGTCGGGCTCTGTGCTGACAGCTCAGAGCCTGGAGCCTGTTTCAGATTCTGTGTCTCCCTCTCTCTCTGCCCCTCCCCTGCTCTACTCTGTCTCACTCTCAAAATTAAATAAACATCAAATATTTTTTTTTAAAAGATACTTCTTTTAACTCGAAGGTGTTCAGTCAGAAAGGAATGACTACCTTTCAGTAGAATTTTAGGTCCTAGAAGGGGACCAGTATATGGAGATCATTTTAGACAGAAAGCAAATACTGTAACCTGGGGCGCTGTCCTGCTTGTCTGTATGTGAGGCTGGTTGTGATTACACACCCATTCCTTCTCTTCTGGGTTGTTTTCTCTATGCTCTGCCGTTGGTTGGGTCTTCCATTTCAAAAGTCTATATCCGTAGACGGAAGGGCTTGGACAGGCAGCTGTGGATGGTTGAGCCACTGCACAGCCCCCTCCATTACAGGAAGGATAACCCTATGGCAAGAGATGTCTAAGCCACGGTGTGCTTATCTGTACCAAGGAAGATGCTAACGACCTCACAGTGTTATTGTGATTAATTACATCAGAAAATGAATAGGAAAAGCTTTTTGGTAAAATACAGAGAACTATACAAGTTGGGTAATACTGTTGATTTTTTTTTTCTTTTTTGAGTAAAGTAATACAGATTCTCAGGAGCTGTGCAGGCCAGCTGTGTGGAATAGTGGCTAAGAGCATAGGACTGTGGACGCAGGGTGTCTGGGATCAAATCCTTGCTCTGTTACTCACTAGCCATTTCCTTGGGCGAGGGCCTTAACTCTCTCTGTTCCGGTTTCCTCTCTCTAAAATGGGGATGATGATAGTACCGACTTCATAGGGTCATTTGGGGTTATTTCTAGAACGTACAGGTCAATGCTTTTCTCATAGGGAATGCCACAAAAGGATGTGTTACAAAAAATGTATCCTTTTCTATGTTTTCTTTAAGATTTAAAAAAAGTTTTACAGTAGTCTCTACATTCAACGTGAGGCTCGAACTCACAACCCTGAGATCTAGGACTGCACACTCCACTGATTGAGCCAGCCAGGCACCCGGCCCCTTGTTTTACATTTTGAAGGAGTGTTCACGTGTGTTATCTCTACTGGACCTCACAACAATTTTAAGTTAGATAAAGAGAGGTGGTTTTTGTTATTGTTGTTCTCTGCCCCCCAGCCCCCTGCATTTTATAGCTGAGGAAACTGAGGCCCAGAGAGTTTAAGAACTTGCCCAAGGTCACACCGTTGGTGAAGAGGGAAGCTGGGATGCTGTTCTGCCGCTGACTCCCGGTCCTACTGCCTTTCCTCTAAATCACACCATCTGCTGCTTGAATTCTGGTGTTCACACCCCAGTGAGATCACAGTTCTCAGTTTGTCCTGTTGAACCAGCTCTTGGAAAACAAGTCCCCACCTGCTAGATACTGGAGCTTTCAGGCAGCCTGCTGACGGTCAGCTGTTTATAGATTCCGGGGCTTTAAAGGAAGTTTTTTGGATTTGGGGATTGCCTGAGTGTTTGTGTGTGTGTGTGAAAGCTGCTAGTGTACTCTCACCACTCCTGTTTATCCAACTGCACACACACACAGAGCTGTCCTGCCCCCATCCATTCCTGGCCCCTCCCCTCCGCGTCGGTCGCCATTTTTCTCTAAGCTTAGCTCTTCTTCCCCACCGGAAGAATGACAAAAAGGCAGACAAGCATCCATTTTCCTTCTCTCCAGCTCCCAGTGCTTGCTCTTGGTGGCTTGTTCTGTGAGCCCGTCTGCACATTTGGCAGCAGAACTGTTAAATATCAGATCTGGAGCCTTCCAAACATAACTTCCATCGGGACTAGCCAACAGCTGTCCATCCATTCCTTGGATAACCCCTTTCCAAGGTTTCTCCTGAACTGTGTCATGTTTTCAAGCAAGCCCCAGCCTCAGCTAGAAAAGATCCCGTTGTGACCCGGTAGGAGGCTGGTTTTCGGAATTGTTGACGCCCTCTTGTTTATTACTTGTCCTGGCTGGATTAAAAAAGGGATAATGGAGTCTTTTTAAGGAAATGAAACATTCCTGTATTGTATTATTTCACTTGCTAGCGCTGACACTGGATTCACTTAAAGCTAGTATTTTTAGAGGGATGGAATGTGTGTCTGAATTTAATCTCTGTAAACTGGTGTTCGGTGAAACTAGAAATGTCAGGTACTATACGAGGAACGGCATGCGTTTTACTGAGTTGTATGTGAATTTCTCAAATTGAAAATTAAATGAAATGTTATAAACAATTGGTCCATTGATTAAATCATTCATTCATTCGTTTAATCAAACAGACTTATTAAATTTCTCTATGTGCCAGGTATGTAAAAAATGAGTAAAATGAAGCACCGATGTATTAACAATCTAGCAGAGACCATTTAGAGACAGAAATTAAACAGATGCACAAGAGAAGAATAAGATTGTTTTAAGAGAGGCACGGCCTAGAGGACAGAGAACTGTCTTCCTTAAACCCCTTTGTTCTGCATTACTCTGTACTATTCATTATCTTCATCATGCTTATCACAATATGAAGTATGTATTTGTGGCTTTATTGCCTGTCTATGTCACTAGGCCTTAAACTCTGTGAGGGCAGGGACCTTCCTGTTTTTGTTTGGTGTGTTGTTCTTTGATTCCTGCATCTCCAGCATCTTGCGCGGTGTTTGACACAGAGTAGGCATTAGACAAATATGTGTTGGTTGAATGGTTAAGTTAGTCAATGGGTGACTTGCTTGGGGTCGTTGTAAGAGCTTCATGGAGGAGGTGACAGACAATAAAGCAATCAATATGGGCCTATTTCAAGTTGTGGTCGGCACCGAGGAGGTGATGACCAGTACATAGTAATACAGAGCCCGAGGACACCAGGCTTCTGGATATGGTACAAGAAGAGGGGAGGCCACGCAGAATGAGAAGAGCACTGGCATTTTGAGGAGTTCATCGGTGGTGGGATGACATAGCAGGAGAGAATGCCAGAGGACAGGGCAGTGGTGGAGACTTTCCAAAAGTGGGGCTGCCTGTTTGCTCTTGGAATTGGTGGTCATTGGTAATCTTACCAAGAGCAATTTCTTGGGGCACCTGGGTGGCTCAGTTGGTTGAGTGTCTGACTCTTGATTTTGGCTCAGGTCATGATCCCAGGGTTGTGGGATCGAACCTCATGCCAGGCTCTGCACTGAGCATGGAGCCTGCTTGAGATTCTCTCTCAATCTCTCTGTCTCTCTGTCTCTCTGTCTCTCCCTCCCTCTCTCCCTCTGCCCTCACCTCCCGTGATCATTCATGCTCTCTCTCTTTCAAAAAAGAGTAGTTTCATCAGAGGCATAGAAGGGATGGGACAGCATTTTAATAGGTTGTAGAGTAAAAAGTAGTGGAAGAAGGAGAGGGAGTGAGATGGCCAGCTTTTCTGAGAAGGTGGCCGCAGAAGAAAGATCAGAAGGGAAAAAAGTTAATACCTGGAGTGGAGCTGGAATGAAGGGACGGTGTCGCAGGAGGGGCTGGTTTCGAGCCTCCTTGGTGGCTAAGATGAGGTTAACTGGGAATGGGGGAGGGGGGGATCCAGGAGCGTGAGCGGCACCCAGTAGACAGAGGAGAAGCTTGGGGAAGGGCGGGGACGCCTCTAGGGCCTGGCGTCTGGCCCTGCTCTCCTCTTCCCCAGCCGTTGATTCCCTGTTCTTTTGTGCCCTTCTCTGGGGATTAGCTGGAGGTGACACCACAGAACGGAGGCCAACAGCAGGTGGGTCTGTTTGCCGTCACTGCTCAGGTAGCCCCTGCCGCTTCCCACATTGCTGCTTTCCCAAGGCCACCCTGCTTCGTGGGCCTGAGGCTCGAGCCTGGGCCTTTCTTCTTCAGACACAAGCTATCTTCGTGTGAACCTCCCTTGTCTGTCCTTTCTCTGTCTCCGCTCCTCCTCAGTTGGAACTCCAGTGTGGTCCGAGGTGTGCAGCGTGTGGTTGGCTCCCCCGGACGGGTGTGCAAGCCTCCCCAGGCCCGGGACTGGGGACCTGTGCTTGGCACCTGGACCCTCCACACACCTGGCAGTTGAAGGGCTTTTGCTTCCTGACACTCAGGAGAAACCTGAAGAGAAGAGTGTCCAGGATGGGGGTGCCATCCTCCTGTTGGCCATGGCGGCCCAGCGTCCCCACCTGGCTATGGTCTCTTTCACATGACTGGCCGGTGTGTTCACTTCCTCAGACTGGAGACTAGAACGAGCTAGAAGATAGCAGCGCATTTTTTCCCCAGAATCCTTGAGCCGTAATCCTGCCTTTGCCTCTACTTTGGCTGGTGGGCCTGGGCAACTCACTTAATCTCTTTGAGATTTGACGGCTTGCCTCAGTGCCTTTGCTTTGAACTCTCGGAGGTGTGAAGCGTGGCCACACTCTGTCTGATGTGCACAGTGTGGGAATCGTAATGTTTTTGAGGGAGAGCAGTGTATGGTTCGGCACAAATCATTCCCTAAGTCTAGGGCTGTCACACCCCTAAGGCCCTAGGAAAGAAAAGGCAAGGGTCATGAGGGGCCAGACCTCTTAACTTAGAAGAGGGTTATACTAAAATTGGTGCTAACACGGAAGCTGAGTATTTTTCGATGGCTCTGCCCCTGTGGCCAGTAAATTCAGTGGGAAAAATCAGTGACAGGTTATTTGCTATCGTAGATACCCAGCCGATTCATAGAATGAATTTTCCTACTTGTCAACTGGTTGTGGAGCTTAGTTTAGGCTGAGCTCCACAGTGCTAGAAGGGAAAACTGTGTGGAGAGCTGTAATACAAATTTCGACACTTCATGATGTATTATTTTTCAATTTCCCCATTGACAGAGAGCAAGGGCCAAATGGACTGTATTCTTCTAATGGACACAGTGGGATTGTTGGAAACGCATTAGTAGCCAAGCCTAGTTAATATCAGCTCAGGTAAATGCTCTTCCTCACTGGCCCCTTTCTTTCAACTCAATTATTAAAGGATTATAGGACTTCCCCAGTGAGCTCCCTTAAAAATTTAATGATGTACAGTGTTGCAGGGGTCGAACTGTTACCATGAAGTGATTCAGCTTTGCCCTGATATTGCTGGTTAATCAGAGAAAGAGAAGGCTCTGAAGCTGTAATATGGTAAGACCCACATGCAGTCAAGTCACACGCTGTGGCATCTAGGCAGCTCATAGTCCTGACTTTTTACCAGATGGAGCCGATATCTGTGAACAAGATGGAGGGAGACTATATGCCACCTGTGGCCCTCCGTCCCGAGAGTACTTACTCTTTCTTAGATTTGAATAGTGCTTTTAGGGGAAGCAATGGAGAGAGAACATATGTATGGGGTCATTTGGCTCTCAGTGGTCACTTTTAGCCTTCTTGAACATGAAGCATGTGCTTTGAGTTGCCCTTTTTTGGTGGGGGGAGGGAGCAATAACACACACATACATGTGTGTGATGCACTAGGTCCTTTTGTAGATCTGGGGCTATGCACGTGTGGGATCACTGGACAAAGTCAGAGGTGGCCTGGGGCCGGAGAATAGAGTCAGCACTTGTTAGTTTCTGTGAGGACCCAACCCGTATCCTCAGACTCATCAGCATCTAAAGAGAAATACTGAGCCAGTAGCCACAACCAAGCTTCAAATCCATGGATGTCAGAGTAGGTAGTGTTCTGGATGTGCAGGTCTGCAATGGGGAGTGCAGCGAGGAATGAATGGCTGGCGCTTTCCAGGTTGGTGGCACCTGTCTTAATTGCCATGTCCCCATGTACCTCACTGAGAGCCCAGTTGATGAATCAGCATTTAGAGGCACTATATTTCAAGGGTCATTTATAATTGTAAAGACCTGTTTGGTATAGGATCTCCTGGCGGTTTTGGTGGTGGTGTTTTGGGTTTTAAATCCCATTCCTTATTTAGTTCTAAGATTGGAGTTCAGGGAACTCTGGATGGCTCAGTCAGTTGGCTCTTGATTTCGGCTCAGGTCATGATCCCAGGGTTGTGGGAATCAAGCCCCGCTCAGCATGGAGCCTGCTTAAGATTCTCTCTCTCCCTCCCCGGCTTGCATGCTCTCCTTCTAAAATAAAAACAAAATAAAAAAACAAAAAAATGCCTTAAAGTTGGAGTTCAGGTTATCATTTTTCACGTATAGTTTTCAATTTTCCCTTCTAAGAGGTGCATCTGTCTTGACTCACTTTCTTTTCTCTCTGCACTGAATTTCCCATTTAATTAAGAATATTGTTATAATTAGGGTAGCATCTAGAACCATGATCCTACCCCTTAGTTTGGGCCAGCCTGAAAGGTAAATTTTACTTCATTCACCGATTTTCCTATTTAGCTATATTTCAAGAGGACCTACTCTATGCTAGGCAGTGTTACGGGCCCTGGGGAGAGAATTGTGAACAATAACAAAAAGAGAACCCTTCATTTCATGGGGTTTACATTCTCGAGGGGAAAGAAGACAACAAAGAGACGAAAACCACCTTCCCCCTACTATCCACAAATTTGACTTTTCTTCCTGCTTAAATACCCATCTATTTAATGCTGCAACCCACCCCTACGATCACCACTACCCCATAACATGTCTGTATTTTCTATTTTTCCAGCCACTAACCACCTTCCAGCGCATGCTGTAATTTACTTTTTTATTATGTCAATATATCATCTCCCCCATTGGAATGTAAGCCTCATGAGAACAGAGCCTGGGACATAGTTTTGTTTACTAGTCCAATGCCTAGAACATAACAGGTACCCTGTGCTCACAGTAGATGGCTCGGAGTGACCGAGTCATTGATAAAGCTGTCTCGTACCAGCAGTAAACAGAGCGGCAGACAGGAGGTGATTCCAGGATATTCCCCTGAGCTGAGTACTTACTTCATTGAATTGGTGAAGATGTGAGGGGACAGGGGGCAGACTGAATTGGTGAAAACATGGGAGGAGAGGGGGCAGAGGGGGCCATGGGAACAAGACTTTCCTTGGCTGTGGACAAGATAATGTATTTGCCCCCGAGCTCCATTATTTTTTTTTTTTTCCATAGAAGACAGAGAAGTGGGGAAAATGCCGAGGAGACAAGTGAGAGAAAAATCTAGCAGTGTTGATACTTGAAGACTCTGGAGTAGAGGTTTTAAACTTGGGTCTTGTTTCAAGATATGCATGAGTCCTTCGAATTATTTTCCCAGAAGTGTGTGTGTGTGTGTGTGTCTGTGTGTGTCTGTGTCTGTGTCTGTGTATGCGCCTGCACACATGCTTTTCTGGGTCTGTATTGTCAGATCTAGAAGCTGCCTGTGATCCCCCAAATGGATAAGAGTTGGTGATGTGGAAGAAAGGAAGGCGTGAGGCACATTCTCACATGGAGGTTATGAGAATGGATGGCAGGAAGCCAAACATACCCCTTACCCCATCTCCCCACACGGACAAGGGTTCAAATCTCAGCTCTGTTAGTTGGCAAATTAAGCTCTGAGCAGTCTGCCTCCTTATTTCAAAAAGGCAGAAACTATCTCTTTATCTATGTTACAGGGATCAAAGATTATGTGTGTTTATACAGCATCTAGTAAAGATTCTCAGTAGATGGCAGCTAATTATACTAATAATTTACTCACTAATGTTCAGCGCTGCCAGCCAATTGTAGATTATGCCCATATGGGCAATTTTCTTCTCCTACCACGCGTTTGTTTCCTTCATTACTTTTAAACCTCAGCATTACTTTTCTAAGAATCCTCAGTGGATATATCTAATATTTTAAAAGGACATAAAGGCAGACAGATTGCCTGTAAAGTGAAAACACACATCAGATGCAAGAAAGGAAAATCAAGAGCAAGAAATATTTGGTTTGAGAACAGGAGCTTCCAGACAGATAAAATCTGCTTCCCATTGTTGGGTTATACAAACTGACTGATAAACTTAAGCTGCAGGCATCCAGTATTTATTTGTTACATTAATCCTACACTGCAAGATAATTAGCAAATTTGTTAAGTAGGCTTATGTTTGCCCTTCTTTGCCAACAATTATGATCATCTGTTGGCCACTGAAGGTTGAACTGAGTTCTCCTGACTTGATTACAGCTGTCAGGAGGAAATCATACACTTGAATTTCGCAAACGTGAACTTTCTAAGTCTCCTATTACATTTAACAGAGGCTTAGTCTCTCTCAGAAGGTACCCATAATGATAAGACTTATTAAGTTATTGATTTTCCTTTATTTTTTTAAAAAAAAGTTTATTTATTTTGCGAGAGAGGGAGAGGGAGAGCGAGAATCCCAAGCAGGCTTCATGCTGTCAGCATGGAGCCTGATGTGGGGCTCGATCTCATGAACCATGAGACCGGGACCTGAGCCAAAATCAAGGGGTGGACACTTAAGCAGCTGAGCCACCCAGGTGCCCGGATCATCCTCTGTCAACAAAGCAGCAGAATGGACCCTAATTAATCAATTTGCTAATAGTAATTTAGCCAGTGCTGTACACTCCAATTTTCAAGTACGATAAGTTAATTTATGTTTATATTGTGAGTATTTTAGTTTTTTTGAGGGAGTTCAAAGTTGTTATTTGCTTTTTTAAATTTTTTAAAGAATGTTTTATTTATTTTTGAGAGGGAGAGAGACAGTGTGAGTAGGGGAGGGTCAGAGAGAGAGGGAAATACAGAATCTGAAGACAGGGTCCAGGCTCTGAGCTAGCTGTCAGCACAGAGCCCGATGCGGGCCTCGAACCCACGAACCGTGAGATCATGACCTGAGCTGAAGTCGGACGCTTAACCGACAGCTACCCAGGCACCCCAAAGTTGTTATTTGTATTTTATTTTTAAAATCACAGTTTCTCTCTACTCTTCTAATACTTACTTTGAAGGGACCATGAAAACTACTGGCAATGGACGCAGAGAGATTAAAAGAGAAAAGTCTGGAGGGTGTATGATAACAGACACTACGTCATGTGGTCGTCATCCCAATCTCATGCCAGATGAGGATACTGAGGCTCACAGAGGTTGAGCCGTGGCCCCAGTGTCACCTGGTTTCTAAGTGGTGTTGAGGGGAATCAGGCTCAGGCTTTCCAGAGCTTTCTGCACATGTCACAGCTGCTTGGTCTGTGTGGCAATGCCCTGGATATACAGCCCATTCTCATTGCCAGGTTGCGTGGAAAGGTCCTGCCAATCCTTCTGTGGAAATTTGTCCCAGTTTTGGGACAGTTCTGTTGCTGAGCACATAGGTTTAAGTCACCGTAGGAAGACGTTAAATGGTTAGCCTGGACATAGTTGCACAAAGCTGACAGAACAGTGACGGAGAAACAAAATCAGCAGTGATGAGTGTGTTAACTTGGTAAATGGTTCCTTCTGCCATTTTGTCAGGGTTTAGGCATACATAAATCTGACCATTAATTACTGTAATTGTATCTTGAGCATAAGAAATACTTGTATATTATATATATGTATATTTGATATGTATAAACACATAAACATGTGGAATAATTAGGTTTTAGTGATAGAAGGTACTTCATAAATCATGGATAGCATAATAGTGAAAAACAGGAGACAAGACTGCCTGATTTCTAATCTTTATTTTTCAAGTCATCTTCTATAGATGGCATAGAGCTAAGTCTTTCTTATATATCCATTCTGACAATCTCTTTCTTTTAGTTGAAGTATTTTGTCCATTAGTATGTAGTGTAATTATTGATATAGTTGGATATACCATTTTGCTATTTTTATGCTATTTTATTTTCTGTTTTGTTTTTCCTTTCTATTTATGCACTCTATTTTTTTGTTCTCCATTTCTCCTTTCATGCCTTCTTTTATTTAATGGATTTTAAAAAGAATTTTATTTTAGTGTACTTATTGGCTCTTAACTATATTTCTTCATTGTTTTTTTTAATGCTTGTTCCCATATTATAGGGATTATAATACGCATCCCTAACCATTGGTATTATAGCATTGCACATAGTACATAAATTCCTTGGGACTATATATACCCATTTTTTCTCTCTTATTCTGTTTGCTGTAGTTGTCAGATTTTTTTCCTCTATTATTTGGATTGTGTAATTTCTGTTGATCTATATGTAAATTTATCAACACTTTCTTTGTCATCTTCAATCTGTTATTAAGCTAGTTGAGTAAAGTTTTAAATTTCGGATATGGTACCGTTCAGTTCTGGAGCTCATGTGTCCAATTACAGTGGCCTTAAGAAACATATGGCTACTTAAGTTGAATACAGGGAAAAATTCAATTCCTCTGTTGCACTAGCCACATGGTAAGTACTCAGTGGTCACATGTGACTGGGAGCACTATTTTGGGCAACAAAAATGTAAACAAATTCTATCATTGCAGAAAACTGTGTTGAACAATTCTGTTACAGAATCTCTATTTGGTTGTTTTTTATAATTTGAATTTTTTAATATTTCCTGTCTTTTCTTTCTTTTTAAGCTTTTGTGTTTTTTTTTGTTGTATACTAGAGCATAGTTATAATAGATGCTTTTATTTATTTATTTAAAATTCTTTTTAATGTTTATTTATTTTTGAGAGAGAGAGAGTGTGTGTGTGAGAGAGGGGGAGGGGCAGAGAGAGAGGGAGACACAGAATCTGAAGTAGGCTCCAGGCTCCGAGTTGTCAGCAGAGGGCCTGACGCAGGGCTCGAACCCACAGAGTGTGAGATCATGACCTGAGCTGAAGTCAGAAGCTCAACCGACTGAGCCACATAGGCATCCCATCTATTTGATTCTTTTTTATAATTTGAATTTTTTTTATATTTCCTGTCTTTTCCTTCTTTTTAAGCTTTTTTTTTTGGTGTATACTTGAGCATAG
Source organism: Crocuta crocuta (assembly GCF_008692635.1). Lineage (NCBI taxonomy): Eukaryota > Metazoa > Chordata > Mammalia > Carnivora > Hyaenidae > Crocuta > Crocuta crocuta. The sequence continues at coordinate 667,222 of NW_027529438.1, forward strand.
TTATAATAGATGCTTTAAAATCCTTGTCAGATAATAAATACTAATATCTGGGTCATTTGGGGCGAATCTCTGTTGATTGTCTTTTCTCTCAAGTATGGGTCATGTTAATGATTTTAGATCATGCCCTGGAAATGGTATATTATAGGCAACCTGAATTCCCATGCTCCTTCAAAGAGTAGTTGTATTTTAAGAAATTTCCAGTAGGCAGCTAGCTTGGTTGAACTCCAGCTGCAGACTGTTCTGTCGTGAGCTACAGCTAGGATCTCAGTTCAGCATTTTGATCCTTAATTGGGGTGCTTGGAATCTACCTAGTGCCCGATCCAGGGGCACCTAGAGATTTAGGCAGAGCTTGTACAATTTGGGGTTCCCCTCTGTGGGTCTCTCCAGGTTTCGTTTCCCACCTTTAGCTGCTGTGGGTGCCCCAAATTCTGTCTTCCGGTCCTTTCTGTCAGTAAGACTGGGGTTCTTCCATCTGAGGCTCTTAGTCACTCTGTGTGACTAAAAGCTGTCAAAACAGGAACATCACCCAGTTTTAGTCCTTTTTTCCATGTGCGCCGATTTCCCTTCAGTGTCTGCTTTTGGTTATTATCTGACACCTTCACATGGTTATTTTTTTATATTTTGCTTGGAGTTTCCAGTGATTTGTAGGGGGATGGTTGGTCAGTAGGAGCTACTCAGTCTGCTGGAAAAGGGCCTTTGTCTAGATCTTGACTCAGCCTCTTGCTGTGTGACCTGGTGACTACCTCTTATGCCTCAGTTCCCTGTCTGTAAAATGGGAATCATAATACCAGCCTTACAAGACTGTTGCAGAGATAACCTAAGTGCAGTAAGCACGTGTAGAGTTATTGCGGGCACAGAGTAACTGCTCCGTGCTAGCTGCTGTGAATATTATTCTGATCTCAGTCTTGCCATTGTGCGTCTGGGGAAGCCGCCTGGCCGATGGGTGATTCAGCCGGCACTGAACCCTAATTGTCAGCTGGGCCACACATACTCTCCACGCACACACGCAACAAATAAATATGTCAATCTTAGAGATGGCTACTTGCCTGTCAAAAATATTTGTGATTCTTTGATGTGCTATAACTCTTTATAAATTATTTTGTTTCCGTGAGATCTGATTTTTTGAGAGGTCAGAGGGCAGTCTGCCAGATTTTACCAACAGCCTTTTCTGCCAAATGCCACTAGACTTTTTCTTCCCTCCATTTTATTACCTTTCGTGCACCTGCATCACGGCAAGGCTTTTGGGGGGAGTTCTTTTGGCCTGTGGCCCCTTACTCCCGTCCACCACGTTGCTCTGTCCTCCTTTCCTGCTTTGTGGGACTGTCCAATTTCACTCCCTTTCCTTCATTCATGAGTTGGCCTTTCCAGACCCACGTCGTGCTAATTGCCCTTCACTGAATGGTTGCTGACCTGTCTTGGGGACAGGGAGGCCCAGTCTTGCTGCAGAGGTGTGGGTGGGACAGCCCAGCAGCTCTCAGCTCAGGACTGGCTCTCACCGCGGGGCCAGATGTGTGCCTGACGCACACCGACACGGTCACGGGCATCGTTTTGTATTTGGGGATGCTGCCCCAGAGAGGCCAATCGCTTCTTCTCTCCTGACGCTTGCACCGTGAGCCCAGATGGTCTGGGGGGAGCTGCGTTCTTTCCGTGGGGATCTGAGGTAGGACAGGAGGCCCGAGAGAGCGAGGTAATAGGCACGCATCTCTCCTATTATTCAACAGGAGATCTAGAACTCCTCGGAAGGTTAAGGCCTGCCTTGGTTGCCTCTGGGAGTGTGACTGGAGGGCAGGGGTGAATCTTTCTGTTGGCCCCTTCCCTGAGGTCCCCTCCACGGCTGCCCAGCAGGAGGCTGCCAGCCACACGCCCTGCGGGTGGTCCCGCCTGGTGAATCACCTGTTCTCCATCTTTGCTGGGTTCCGGGCCAGGTGTGGGGACAGGCTTGTCGCAGGGTGGGGCCCCCCCAGAGGTACAGTGGGGAGCGTGTGTTTCCAGGGCTGCGGGGTTTGTATCAGACTCCTGTGTCGACGGCTCGCTCTCGGGCAGTAGCTTGGGGGGACCGCCTTTGTGCCCAGCCACAGAAAGGGGGACCTTCGTATCTCTGCGCCCTGCTCCCGTCACACTCTGACACTTCGTTGCTGGGGCTGGAGAAAGCGCTTCCTTTCTCCCCAACACGCATTGCGGGAGCAGGTACTTGGCCCAGTGGGCAACTGGTCAAAATCCAGAGGTTCCTGCGTGAAATTGTGAGCAAGTGCCAAACAATTTTGCACTTGCACCAATTTTGCACAATTTTGCACCAAACAAAAAAGCTTGGTGTTTTTGTTAGGGGGTCTCCCCTCCTCCCCCCGAGTTTGTGTCCGGTGCTCTTCTTCTCTCCCGGCCACTCTTACCATTCTTCCACCCCCTGGTCTGGACCCGGGAGCCAGGGCAAAGGAAGCCCTGAAATTTCCAGGCCTCCAGAGTCGGTGGAAATATTTTCCATTGAAGCTCCTTGTTGGGCTCTCTAAGCAGAGTAGGTGGCTGCCTGCAGCCCTGGCCTCTCCCCACCTTTGAGAAATCCGCAGTAAAGGCCTCTTAGTGAGAAGGATTTACAATTGAGACAATGCCGCTTTCACAGCTTTTAATTACACTTGACTCCTTCCAAAGCCTCCCGCTGGCAGGAGCTACCTTGTTGAAAAGGGACGGGATCTGGGCTGAGCTCCGTGCGGGAGGCTGGAGGGGGGAGGGCTCCCAGGAGGTGGTGGGTGTGCAGACCCCCGTGGTCCACAGTCCGCAGTCCCCTCCCTGGCCGAGGAGCGCTGCCCAAAAGAAACCTGAGCTTGCCCGTGGGCGGTGACTGCCAAGTGCCGTGTCCCGAGCAGCACAGGAAGGCCGCCTGTGCATCCGGTGTCTCCTCGAGTGGGTTGTGGGACAGGACTCCGCTCCAGGACAAGGCGGTGGCCTGCTCCCGCCTCCTGAGTGTCCTGCACACCCAGAGGGCTGGCATGATGATCTGGCATCTCTCTCTCTCTCTCTCTCTCTCAAGTCAGGCTTGACTCTGTCGAGGTCAGGATGACCTGGAGCTTTTTCTGGGTGTCCACGTCTGTCTGCTGCAGCAGCTCCTGGAAATGTGGCGGAGGCTGTAGTTGGTTCTGGATGAAGTGCAGAGGTAGCGAGCATTAGCCCGTGATTTGGGTTGGGATCTCTTCTCTCCTTGGGGTGCTGCGTCTTCTTCCTTCTGGCCCCTCTGTGGTCTCTCTCCGTAGTCCTTCTGTCTCTTATACCTACCTTCTGGCCACCAGTGAATTCATCCACTCTCCTAATTTCAGCTGGTGTCCCGAGGAGAGGGACTTTTGAATCTGGAAGATCCCCAGCCCACCTCTACCCTAGCCTCTAGAGCTGTGTTTTCGGTGGCCTAGCAAGGAGGTTTTTAAAAAATAAATGTTTATTCATTTTTGAGAGAGAGCGAGAATCCTGAGCAGGCTCTGAGGTGTCAGCACAGAGCCTGACATGGTGATTGAACTCAAGAACCATGAGACCATAGGCTGAGCTGAAGCCGGAGGCTTTACCGACTGAGCCACCCAGGCGCCCCCTAGCAAGGGGATTGGAGGCTGAATTGTTGAGCCAACCGGAGAGGTTACGGTTGGGTTTGTGCATCTCAGCCTGGTTGTCGTGGGAGGGGGGCTGCCCTGGGCATTGGAGGGTGTTGAACAGCTTCTCTGACTTCTGCCCACTACACAGATGGCCAGTCTCAATCGTGACAGTCAGGAAACTCTCAACACTGCCACATCACTGGATCTTCCTGGGGGGAGGGGGGAAATCTCCCCCAGGTGAGAGCCACCGGGGTGTGGCAATCCTAGCCACCAAAACCACAGAGCGCTGAGCTTGTTGAGGGAAATAGAGGACTTAGGTTTTCGAGACTTGATACTAGATGTTTTGGCAGAAAACAGCGAGAGGGGGGTGCCTGGGTGGCTTAGTCGGTTAAGCGTCCGACTTTCGCTTAGGTCATGATCCCGCTGTTCGTGGGTTCGAGCCCCGCGTCGGGCTCTGTGCTGACTGCCAGCTCAGAGCCTGGAGCCTGTTTCAGAGTCTGTCACTCCCTCTCTCTCTGACCCTCCCCTGCTCACGCTGTCTCTCTCTCTCCTAGAAATAAATGAAACATTAAAAAAAAAAAAAAGAAAAAGAAAACAGGGAGAGGAGGCCTGGGAAGGGCCGGGGAAGAGAAGGATGCAATCGCTGTGGAAGGATGAGCTGGGGATCAGGAGGCCGGGCTTTCCTTGGATGCCTGGCCTGGTCACATGACTTAGGTGGCTCCCCCTGCCCCCGCAAAGGAGAGGCAAGCCCAGGTGAACTGCAAGGCTCTGCTGCCCCTGGCTCTTCTTGCACTGGTTTCACACTACTGACCAGTTGGAAAAGGCTGCCCTTTGGATGGAGCTGCCCCTTCATGGGGACAGAAAGCAGGTTAAAGAGTGAGCACACTGGCTGGGGGTCTGGGAAGCAGTCGGAGCTAATACTGCCCCAAGCTGCAGGCCTTGCCAGCTGATCCTAAGAGAACCACGCATTACCTAGAGGGTCCGGGGAAGGACTGAGCCTCGGAAGCCATCGCATGGAAGTGGGGCTCCCTGCTGGCTCCGGCATATCCCAGACCCAAGCGTCTTTCTTCCCTCCCATCTCGTCTGCCTGCTTTCCTTCCTCCCTGTCTGCAGCCCCTTTATAATCACCATTTCCAGCCAGCCTACTGGAAAGATCTGGGAGGCTGGTGATGGATTTGACAGAACAGTGTGTAATATAAAAGGGCAGAGCTGAGCCTGCAGGGACCGGGGGCTGCACAAGCTCCAATATTGCTTCCTCCAGCAGGGCAGTGCCGGGGAGCCCCCCTGGGATTACTCGCAATATTACTGCCACCGGTGCGGTGGGGGCGGCAGGCAGGCGCGGGGGAGGGTCTGAGGCTAGCTGCCTACGAGGCCCAGAATAACAACAACAATAATCATGGCGATATTTTCATAATAGTAAAAATAGTAATAATTGTGCTTTCCAGGTTTATTAACTTTGGGAAGTCTGGTTTATTAACTCTCCTGGCTTATTAACTTTGCGAAGACTTCGCTCGTCACAGCATCTGCCTGAGGCTGGCGGGTGTGTTTGAGTTCATCAGTCTCAGGCTCTCTAAGAGGAAGAGAGGTACAGGAGAGAGGGGAGGGGCGGGAGCAGTGATATTTGAAGTAATTAGACTTTATTGAAATCAAATGCCCGGGCAAGAAATGGTAATTAACTGAGAGAGGAGGACGCTCTGTTCTCTCTCATCCGAGGACCGTGGGGCTGTCGGATTAGCTTCATCTTGGGGCCACTGGATAGCTTGCGGAAGGCTGGGTTGGAAGGAACATTTTGTTGTTGTTGTTTAAAAATAGAGGATCTCCACTGAACAAGGTAGGAAGGTAGCATAGCTCCCTCCCCGCCCCCGTTACCATTGGTACAAAATACAAAAAAAGGAAACAAAATAAAATGAAGAAGGTAGAAAGGTTTGATTGGAAACCCGCCTTATGTTCCTGAACTGATTCACTAGCACCGACTGTCCAAGACCCACTTCATAAGGAAAGAAAGTGACCAGGCAGGTCTGGGGAGTCTGATAGAAAGCTGTCGATGGGGGTTGTGGTGAGGATGATTTGGAGGAGAAATTTCACAGTTTTGAACCTCACGTGATGGTGCTGGGGTTAGGAACCCGGTAGACTGGGTTTCCTTGGGTTTGCTCTGGGAGGCGTTGTGGTTGCCTTTGGGGGGTTGTAGAAGTGAAAACCATCTGTGGGGGCCGTCTGGGGGCTCAGGGCTGGGACAGACTCCTTGGGGAGCCATTCAGCTCAACCTAAGGAAGACTTCTGACACTGCTTTTGAACTTGGAAAGAGTGAGTCCTTTATTATCATGGAGGCATAGAAGGCGTCCTAAATCCCTGTTTCAACGTCTATTTTCTATCTGCTGTCTTTCTGCTGGCCTAACTCGATGACTCAGAGCTCAAAAGAGCATTGGATCTGGAAGCAGGAAACCAGGTTTAAGGTACCCTTTGAATCTGAGTTTCTTCGTGTGTAAAAATGGGGCAAATGCTGTCTGATGGGGTTAGCGGAAGCATTGCGTGAGACGACCAGATCTGAGTCCTGCTTTGTATACCGTAAAGAGCTCTATACCTTTAAGGTTAAGAGTGATTATTGTTAGTGTTAATATTTATCGTTGTTTCGGGCATACGAGCCTCCACAGTTTTGTAGCAGCAGACATTCTTTTTCTCCCCGACCCTCTGGGGGGTCTGCTGTACCGTTCGCCCTCCTGGTGCTGGACGATAAAGAGCTACTCTGTCAACATTGACACAGGGATTGCTCTGTGTCTGGATGTATTCAATCAGTAATTTCACTTGCAGCTTCTTTTGTCAGTGTGCTGAGATTCATGGCCAGAATGCACTGTGGACACGCAAAGGCTCTCCTGTATTACGGGGATTTACTTCTAATTAGGAGAGTATCAAGTTGAGAGCTGGGCCCCTCATCACGGTAGAGCCACTCTTGGGCTGATGGAAGCAGGCTTAGCTTGGAGCCCCAAGTGGAGCTGTGTGGTCTGGCATCCGACAAAACCCCGACTTGCGGCCCCAGGAGGGCCTTGGTCTTCCCATGCTCACTCATCTGTGCGCATGCCTCTCACCTTCTGCAGGTGGTCTGTCTGAGGAGGCGGGGCCTTCCGAGTAATGGTCCCACTGACCATTTATTACCCCCAGATTTGCCGAATGCCTGCTCTGGGCCAGGCACTAGCCTTATTTTAACAAGCCATCCTTCTACCGACTGACATCTGAATTAGGCTGTTGATGAGGCCAGACTGGAGACTGGGAAATGATGTGGGTGAATTTTGCTCTATTTAGAACACAGATGAGAAAAAGATAGCTGGGAGCACTTGGTGGGCACCTTTCCTTCACGTAAACCTTATCCATTCAGCAAATGTTTGCTGTGTTGTAGTTGGGCGTATGGAAAGGAATACAAGAAACAAGATCTTTGCCTTTTAATGTGTTTTATGACCTAACGCTGGAGTTGAAAGCATAGATGGGAATGAACTGAGAATACGGACATCAATAAGTGCAAAGGTCTACATTAAACCTACAAGAGATTATCACCAACAAGTGTCTAAAACACAGTAGAAAGTAAATCAGAGAAGGTTTTCTAGGGGAGGTAAGTTTTGACTCAGCTCTTCAAGAAGATGGTTGGCAGAGATGAGTGTTTCCTAGGCATGGTGCCCGCATTGGTACAGATGGGGACTTTACCCGGCGTGTCGGTACACATTTTTTATTGTGACAGTTGTGTCTCCTAACATATACGGAAAAATGATGGGATCGGACCAATGGTGTCCTCGAAGTGATATCAAGTTTCTGTTCAAATACATCTATTTAAGGAAAATAAGTGAATTGATTATAGGTGGTAGGTTACAATTACGCAGGGTAGGACACGTGGCATGAACCAGCTCTGTGATGTGAAAATTCCTGAAGCTTAGGAGATACTGGCATAGGTGACATTACCACCTTACATAGGTTTGGTGCTTCCTAGTTTAAAACTTGATATGGTTTTCATGTATCCTACGGGGTCTGTCATCAGCACTGCTCCAGAGGGTGGGTCCTGGCACACCATCACCCTGGCACAAATTACAATTCTAATGTTTATTCGCTAATTGAATTTTGACTATTTATTTTATGTAACAAGGAAATGAGGCTTAGAGAAGATGTCTTACCCAAGGTGAGACAGCTAGTGAGTCATGGACTGGGGTTGGATCCTGGGCCTTTATTTTTTCTCTTAAAGTTATTTATTTTTGAGAGAGAGGGGAGAGAGAATCCCAAGCAGGCTCTACGTTGTCAGTACAGAACCCCACATGGGGCTCAATCTCACACGTGGGGCTCAATCTCACAGACTGTGAGATCATGACCCGAGCCGAGATCAGGAGTTGGACACCCAATTGACTGAGCCATCCAGGCGCTCCTATCCTGGGTCTTTTGATTCTGAGATCGTTACCCATCGTAGAGGAGGAAGGGGGTATTCTGGGTAGAATCAATGAGATTTGAAGGCAATGAGATTTGAAGAAGTAGAGTTACATCTGGCAAATTGTGTTCTGATCTAAGGGAAGCAGCCAGGAACTGGTGAGCTGAATTAGGATATGATTACACGTGAACTGAAAAAATCAGGAGACAAGGGTAGGAATAATTGAAGAGGGTTTTCAAAGTCTAGGCGTTAAGGAAACATGTTGCCTTCTTTTATTATTATTATTATTACCAGTAGTAGTAGTAGTAACACTGGCCATTGTGACTGTTTTAAAGTATACAATTAAGTGGCGTTCAGTCCATTCACAGTATTGTGGGATCATCACCACTATCTAATTCCAGCACGTTGCCATCATCCCTTTGTATCAACCGTATACCCACTAGACTTTCCTTCCGTCCCCCCGTCCCTGGCAAACACTGCTCTGCTATCTGTTCCTATGGACTTGCCTATTCTGCGTATTTCATATAAATGGAAACCTGCAATACAGGGCCTTTATGTCTGGCTTCGTTCACTTAGTATAGTATTTCAAGGTTCATCTGTGCTGTGGTAGATATCAGTATTTCATTCCTTTTTACGGAGGAAAAACATTCCATTGCATGGGTATAGCACATTCTGTTTATCATTCATCAGTTAGCAGACATTTGGGTCGTTTTTAGCTTTTGACTATTCTGAGTAATATTGCTGTGAATATTCATATACGAGCTTGGCCTGAACACCTGTTTTCAATTCTCTTGGATATATAGCTAGACATGCAATTGCTGGGTCACATGGTAATTTTGTAGTCAACTTTCTGCGGAATCATCAAGCCACTTTCCACGGCATCGACGCCGTTTTTCACTCCTGACAGCAATCCATGGGGGTTGCAATTTCTCTGTATTCTCACCAACACTTGCTGTTTTCCCATTTTCTTGTGGTTATCGCCATCCTAGTAGGTGCATAGCAGTATCTTACAGAGGTTTTGATTTGTGTTTTCCTGATGACTAATCATGTTGAGCATCTTTTCATGTGCTTATTGGCCATTTGCAAATTTTCTTTGCAGAAACATTTAGGTACAAGTCCTTGGTCTTCTTTCAAATTGTGTTTTTTTTGTCTTTTTGTTGTTGAATTGAAAGACGCTTTGCATAATCTGGAAGATCCTCACCATTGTGTGAGTCGCAGATATTTTCTCGCATTCTTTGCATTGTCTTTTCGTTTTCTTGACCGTGTCTTCTGATACATCAAAGTGCTAAATTGTATTGAAGTCCAGTGGTCTAATCTTTCGTTTTAACTTCAAAACAAGGGGGTCCATGCAGTTGAGTGTTACAAGGTTGTGATGGTCAAAGACACTAAATTCTGAGGTAATTAGATGCTTATCAGGGAACATTTGGAAAATATTAAAAATATAAAGACAATGACAATCATCTATGATATCACTATTCATAGAATACTGTCTTAGTGTTTTGGCATTTTTCTTTCCTCTTTTTTCTTCCCTTTTTTCATGTGTGTCTGCCTGTCTGATTGCCTTTTGCCTGTTTATTCATACAGCACGTACATTCTTAGAACGATCTATCTTCATGTGACGCTCTGTGGTGAACATTTTCCTATATCATTAGTCTTTGAAAGTGTGGCTTCACTGGTTATGAAACTTAATTATAGCATAATTTGTTTAAACATTTATGCTATTATAATTACCATTTAGTTGACCTTCCTGATTATACATATTTTATTATATCTCAGACTATTTCCTTAGATTGCTGAAGGGGGGATTAAATATATTAACATTTTTTAAGGTTCCTGAGGTTTTTTTTTTTTAATTTCATCTTGAAAGAGAGAGAGTGAGCAAGCTGGAGAGGGGCAGAGGGTGAGAGAAGAGAGGATCTTTTATTTATAAAAATTTTTTAAAAAAATGTTTTATTTCTTTTTAAGAGTGCACAAGTCAGGGAGGGGCAGAGAGAGAGGGGGACAGAGGATCTGAAACAGGCTCTGCACTGACAGCAGAGAGCCCGATATGGGGCTTAAACTCACAAACTGTGAGATCCTGACTTGAGCTGAATTTGGATGCTTAACTGACTGAGTCACTGAGGAGTCCCGAAAGAGAGAGATCTTAAGCAGGCTCCATGCTGCTCAGCACAGAGCCTGATGTGGGGATCGTTCCCATGACCCTGGGATCATGACCTGAGCTGAAATCAGAAATCAAGAGTTGGACCCTCAACTGACTGAGCCACCTAGGCACCCCATAAGGTTCTTAAGATCTTTTATTCCCTCCCTCGTTCCTTCCTTCCTCCCTACCTCCTTCCTTATTTCCTTTTTTCCTTCCTTCCTTCCTTCCTTCCTTCCTTCTTTTGCTTTGAAAGGGACAGGTTGAGATAACAGTGAAAATCCATTTGGGTGGTAAGCTGGGGCAGGGCCTGGGCATTTGCTGTTTGGGGTTCAAGAGTGGTAAAAGGGGCCATGGCGTCTCAACCTGAATCCAGGTGTGATCACAGCATGTTTCAGTGATGTTGCTTTCTTTTCCCTCTTTGTACCACAGTTTACCTGCTTGGAGGTAAACTCCACATGAGCTACTGTGGAGAAATAACTCATGAAGCCCAATCGTTTTTCTCTCTTCTGTGTTCTGGGTTTGAATCATAGGATCAGTGTGGTCTTTTTCACCTGCCTGTCTCTCTCAGCCATATGGTTAAATGCCAAGTGCATATTGTACGTTCTGTTGCTGAAATGTCCCTTGGATTTGCTCTGACTCTTTCTGTCCCGTAGAAGTAGCTGTTTATTTATTTAACTGAAGTATAGTTGACACACGATGTTACGTTAGTTTCTGGTGTACAACATGGTGACTTGACAAGTCAGTACGTTAGGCTCTGCTCCCCCCCAAGTGTAACTGCCATCTGTCACCACACAGCACTGTCACACTACAGCACACGGTATAGTCTCCATGCTGTGCCTGTATCCTCGTGACTTAGGCATTCCGAAACCGGAAGCCCGTACCTCCCACTGCCCTTCGCTCATTTTCCCTCCTCCGAGCCCTCCCCTCTGGCAGCCACCAGACTGTATTTGAATCTGTTTCTGCTTTTTGTTTATTCATTTGGTTAGTTTTTGAGATTCCACATATGAGTGCAATCTTATGATATTTGTCTTTCTCTGACTGTCTTATTTCACTTAGCATATTATTAGCTTATTTTACTCTCTAGGTCTATCCATGCTGTTATAAAAGGCAAGATCTCATCTTTTTAAGACTAAGTAATATCCCATCACATATGCATGCACACGCGCGCGCGCACACACACACACATACATATACCACTTCCTTATCCATTCATCTATTGATGGACATCTGGATTGCTTCCATATCTTGGCTATGGTAAATAATGCTGCAGTAAACATGGGGGTGCAGATATATTTTCAAATTAGTGTCTTTGTTTCCTTTGGGTAGATACCCAGCAGTGGAATTACTGGATCATATGGTGTTTCTATTTTTAATTTTTTTGAGGAACCTCCATACTGTTTTCTGCAGTGGCTGTACCCGTTTGCCCTGCCACCAGCAGTGCACGAGAATTCCTTCTCCACATCCTCACCAACACTTGTTATTTCTTGTCTTTTTGACCCTAGCCATTCGGACAAGTGTGAGGTGATATCTCATTGTGGTTTTGATTTGCATTTCTCTAATGGTTAGTGATGACTATCTTTTCCTACGTCTGTTGACCATATGTCTATCTTCTTTGGAAAAATGTCTATTCAGCGCTTTGCCCATTTTAATTGGATTACTTCTGGTCTTGGTGTTGAGTTGTATTAGTTCTTCATGTATTTTCATATTAATCCCTTATCAGATATATCATTCAGTAGGTTGCCGTTTCACTTTGTTGATTGTTTCCTTTGCTTTTTATTTTGGTGTAGTCCCCATCGTTTACTTTTTGCTTTTGCTTCCCTTGCCTGAGGAGCCCTATCTGGAAAAATGTTGCAATGGCCAGACATACCTATCTAATTGCTGACCTTGCTCATTGACCCCTGCTGCTCTCTCTAGTCCTTTCTCTCTACCAGTTTTGACTAGTTACTGTAAAACCAATCCAGTCTACTTGTTCACTCGCTTAAAATAACCTGCGCGACCTCTCTGTTCCTTTCCAGATAGAGTCCTTTACTCATAAACAAGTATTCACAGTCTGGTTTCTGTTGGGACTTTAGGGAAAGCTGCTATGCCATAGTTTTTCAGTGCTAGGATGTCAGGAATATTAAGCCATCCTATCAACTTAATGCCTTTTCAAGGAGAAGTGATGAAGAGGCAGGCTTCTCTGTTTTGTTTTTGAGACAGTAGTCTGCTTCCTTTTTTTTTTTTTTACATTTATTTATTTTTGAGAGAGAAACAGAGCATGAGTAAGGGAGGGGCAGAGAGAGAGGGAGACGCAGAATCTGAATCAGGATCCAGACTTTGAGCTTTCAGCACAGAGCCCGACGCAGGGCCTGAACCCATGAGCTGTGAGATTGTGACCTGAGCTGAAGTTGGATGCCCAACCGACTGAGCCACCCAGGCGCTCTGACAGTTGTTTGCTTCTAAAGTCACTTTCCAGGCAGGTGCTACCAGCGTGCACTCTGGTTAGTGGTGTGTGGAGGTGTCAGGTCTTTTCGTCTTTCCCCTCACTGATCATNCAGAGCCCGACGCAGGGCCTGAACCCATGAGCAGTGAGATTGTGACCTGAGCTGAATTTGGATGCCCAACCGACTGAGCCACCCAGGCGCTCTGACAGTTGTTTGCTTCTAAAGTCACTTTCCAGGCAGGTGCTACCAGCGTGCACTCTGGTTAGTGGTGTGTGGAGGTGTCAGGTCTTTTCGTCTTTCCCCTCACTGATCATTTTTTCAAAATAGTTTTTATCTTTTATNGGAGAATCCCAAGCAGGCTCCACACCCAGCACACAGCCCGACGCGGGGCTGCATGTCACAAGCGCAAGGTCACCACCTGAGCCCACATCAAGAGTCAGATGCCCAACCAACCGAGCCAGCCAGGATCCCCTAGATTTTGTCTTTTAGAGCAGTTTCAGGTCCATAGAGAAATTGAGTGGCAGGTACAGGGCGTTCCCATAGGCTCCCTGTACCCGCCATGTACACAACCCCTTCCAGCACCAAATCCCCCACCGAGTGGTGGTTCATGTGTTGTAGCTGATGAACCTACATAGGCAAATCACGATCCCCCAAAGCCCACAGTTTATATTAGGGTTCCCTCTTGGTGTAAATCTTACGGGTTTGGGCAAATGTATAATGCTATTTATTCGCCACGATAGTATCACACAGAATAACTTCTCTGTGCTCCACCTGTTCACCCCCTCCTCTCCACTGACCCCTGGTAACCACTGATCGTTTCATTATCTCCATGCCTCTGCCTTTCCCAGCATGTCATGTAGGTGGGATCAAACAGCATGCAGTCTCTTCACATTGGCTTCTTGCACTCTGTAATATGCACTTCAGATTCCTCCATGTCTCTTCATGACTTGATAGCCCATTTCTTTTTAGTATTGAATAATATTCCGTTGCTAGACATACTACAGTTTTATTTATTCATTCACCTACCAATGGACATCCTGATGCTCCGGAGCTCTGGCAATTATGGGTATGCTCCTGTAAATGGTCCTGTGTAAGTTTTTGTGTGGACATAAGTTTTCACTCCCTTGGGGTAATACCAATTACTGGATTGTATGGTAAGAGTATGTGTGGTTTTGTAAGAAACCACCAACCTGTCCTCCATAGTGGTGGCACCATGTTGCATTCCCACCAGCAACGAGTGAGAGTTCCCATGGCTCCCCATCCTTACCATCATTTGGTGGTGTCAGTGATTGGGTTTTGGCCTTTCTGATAACTGTGAAGTGGTACCTTGTTTGTCATTGACCACTTTTTATTTAAAAACATTTGCTGACTCAAAGTGTTAAATTGGATAGTAGATGATGTATGAATTCGAATAATTCTTGAAAGATTTAATGAATTTTTTTCCTGCTTTGTTATCTTTTATAGCATATTTTTTCGTCTCCTTCATGTATCTATGTGAATTAACACTTTGTCATATTTATTGGATGTATTTTTCGTAGCTTGTCATTTGCTTTATACTTTTTTTTTTATCCCGTACCTGTGTTTTATTTTGTAATGAAGAGTTCCTTTTCTTTTGTGACTTCTTCCATGGCATTAATGTTCGTTAGTTCGCAGATAGGAATGGAAGCCCGTGTCTGTGCCAGGGACTGCGCCGAGCACTATGAAATCATCATGCAAGGCAGGCATGGCTCCTGTTTTCACGGAACTTGGGATTCCTAAGATCTTCAACACTTCATTCTTGCCTTTATTCTTTTACATTGAACTCTTCTGCCCATTTGGAAAAATACTACCATATATTGTCAAGTGAGGAGATAATCTTTATTTCTTTTCCAATATCCGATTTTCCTGACATCTTTTGTACAAGAGCTTATGTCTTCCCCATTGTTTCTAGAGCTTCTGTTGTTTGCTGACTTCTTGTACGTCAGAGGGTTTTTTAGGGCAGCTTAAATTGTTTCATTGACTTTCTGCCAATTCTAAGACTGCCAGAGCCATGCTACTTTAACTTTTGTAGCTTTATAACTTGTTTTAACATCCTCAATGGAGCATGGCACCCCCTTATCACCATAGTTTTTTTTTAATTTTTAAAAATGTTTATTTACTTTTGAGAGAGAGAGAGAGACAGAGCACGGGCAATGGAGGGGCAGAGAGAGACGGAGACACAGAATCTGAAGCAGGTTCCAGGCTCTAGGCCACCAGCACAGAGTCCAGTGTGGGGCTTGAACTCACAGACCACGAGATCATGACCCGAGCCAAAGTCAGACGCCCAACCAGCTGAGCCACCCACGCACCCCAGAGTTTGCTTTTTTTTTTAAATGGAGACTTTCTTTGTTCTCAATTTATTCTTTATGCTGTACTTTACATTAATTTTGTCAAGTTAGAGAAAAAATATGATTAGGATTGGGATTGTCTTAAACTTTGGGGAAGGGTTGCCTTGGTGAACCCATCTCCTCACTAAGGGACAGGATGTGTCTCTGCATTTATTCAAATCTTTTCGATCCCTCTGGGAGGTTTCATGTTTTCATTCTTTTTTTTTTTAATGTTTGTTTATTTTTGAGAGACAGTAAGCAGGGGAGGGACAGGGAGAGAGGGAGACAAAGGATCCAAAGCGGGCTCTGCCCTGACAGCAGTGAGCCCGACGTGGGGCTCGAACTCAGGAACCATGAGATCATGACCTGAGCCCAATTCAGACACTTAATGGACTGAGCCACCCAGGCGCCCCAGGGAGGTTGCATTTTCATTGTGATGGACCCACATATTCCTTTGTAGGCTTATTCCTAGATATTGTGTGTTTTCTTGCTGCTATGAATATTTGTCACATGTTTTGTTTGAAAAATTGAATGTTTACGTGTAAAAAAATTCTTTGCAGGTATTATCTTGTCACTATGTTTTACCCAGTCTACTAATTTTGTTTTTCATTGCTTTCTTGGTTTGATTCATTTTCAAAATGTATGTGTCTGTTTTACCTGTTTCTTTAGACAGAACTTTCTATGTATTTAAAGAGTGGAGGTTTAATAGGGAAATTTCTTATCTTTTCTCTGGAATTCAAGGGGAAGATGAATGAATGCCTTTTGATTTCTTAAGTATGATGTTGCCTATAGGTTTAAATTGATATTCTTTAAAAAATTTTTTTAAAATGTTTATTCATTTTTTGAGGTGGGGAGGGTCAGAGAGAGAGGGAGACACAGAGTCTGAAGCAGGCTCCAGACTCTGAGCTGTCAGCACAGAGCCTGACGTGGGGCTCGAACTCCCAAACTATGAGATCATGACCTGGCCAAAGTTGGATACTTAACTGACTGAGCCACCCAGGTGCCCCAAAGTCAATATTCTTAAGGAATAGCTCTGTTCCCAACTACGAGGTTGATGGGCATTGGTGCCTGTGTGTGTGAGAGAGAGACAGGGAGAGATCTTAGCTGAATTACACTCACCTCAGCTGTCAGCATACCCAACTAACCGTGGCTGAAACAGAAGGGGGAGTTGGTTTTTCCATGTTACAAGAAGTCTGGGGGTGGGCAGTGCAGAGGCAGCATGAGGCTCACCAGTGCCACCAGCAGTCATGCTCACTCTGTATTTTTTCTTCCATCCTTAACACTTGGGTCTTTATCCTCTTGGCCACTGGAAGATTGCAGCCCCTGCCTTGAAAGTACATTCTAGGGGCGTCTGGGTGGCTAGTTGGTTAAGCATCCAACTTCGGCTCAGGTCATGATCTCATGGTTTGTGGGTTCGAGCCCCGCATCGGGCTCTGTGCTGACAGCTCAGAGCCTGGATCCTATTTCAGATTCTGTGTCTCCCTCTCTTTCTGCCCCTCCCCTGTTAATGCTGCCTCTCTCTCTCTCCGAAATAAATTAAAAAAACATTAAAAAAATTAAGAAAAAAAAAGAAGGTACATTCTAGGCAGGAAGAAGAGGGGAGGGCCTAAAGGTGAAAGGTAAAAGGCCAAAAAATCACACCAGCTGAGTCTTTTCTCCTTTAACAACCTCTCCTAGGAGCCGCTCAGGGTCTCCCATTTGTATCTCATTAAGTCAAATGAGCAATTCCCGGAAGCGGAAATTGATGGGGAGACGGGCCCTGAGCATGCTGGTCCATCAGCCAACCAATAGCCACTGCCCTGGCTTGGACGCAAGAGGGTTGGAACCCTTGGAGAAGAGTAATAAAGTCATATCTTAGCCAGTGCTCTGAATAGGGAGCCAGCCGAACTTCTCTTCGGATCCTCTGTGCTGGCATGAGTAAGTCCCTTAACCTCTCTGTTCAGGGGGCGATGTCTGCTTTGGCTTCCTAGAAGCATGTCATAAAGTACGGGTAAAGTCAAATCCTGAAAGAGCTCCTATTGTGGCTTTTTTTGAGTTAGGATAATTTTTGTGTTTGTTTGACTTTTGGTTAATGAGTACACTGTTCTTTCTCCCTGATTTTTATGGTGTTATTATTAAATTACTTTTGCCTGAACAGAGCCAAAAGGTGAACAGGATGTGAAAAAAGCCGCGTGGACAGCTGTCAGTGACAGGAGTGCCTCCTTTGAAAAAGAGTGGAAATAAGGTGCTAAGAGAAAGAGCCAGGGGCGCCTGGGTGGCTCTGTCAGTTAAGCGTCTGACTCTTGATTTTGGCTCAGGTCATGATCTCATGCTTTGTCATGGGAATCTACTCCCCTAAACCAAGAGCACACTCTACACACTGCATGTTAGCCAATTTCACAATGAATTATATTAAAAAACAATAATCTCATAGTTCGTGAGTTCAAACCCTGTGTTGGGCTCTGGGCTCTGCACTGACAGCTTGGAGCCTGCTTGGGATCCTCTTCTTTGCCCCTCACTCGCAAGCTTGCTCTCTTTTTTTCTCTCTCAAAAGAAATAAACTTGGGGGGGGGGGAACAAAACAGAGGCCAGAAAGTCATCTCAGCTTCTCCCCAGCAAGGGGAAGGAGGAAGACAGAATGTGTAGCACTGCTACTTAGTACTTTTCCCCAGTCTGCTTTGCTTCCCTTCTCTGCCTTAGCCTCACGGTATGATTGGGAAAAGCACCCTCAAACATGTTGCTTTTGTGGCAACTATTAATTGCTTCCTGAATTTATATAGCATAAATAAAGTAGGTTGCCAGGGAGTGAATTACTCGGTGGATAAATGGTGGGCCATTAATGTAGTGTTGACCCTGAACCCAGAGGATGACGTGAGATCCGCGAGCGTTCGAGAAATTTACCAGAACCCATTTCAGCTGGAGGTGATGTGTTTTAAATCCCCCTGTAATGCAATGAGGGGAATCAAATTAGATAATAGTTTGCAGAAATCTTCTGGGCTCGGAGCCCCACTCAGAGGGGTTTTATCGTCCAGTGTTATCATGCTTTCCTTTGGAGGGTGATACCTGTGGCCCAGCCATTCCCAGAATGGCTTTATTCCCCCCTGTGCGGTGTGAGCCCGAGCTGGCACGTCAGAAATGTCATGGGGTGCGGGCATTCCCTGCTTTGTGTAGTGATTTTGTATTAATAAGTAAATTAATGCATTATTATTATTCTGAAGCCTAAGATTTTACCAGATAACGAGAGGAGAGTAAGTCCAATACATCAGGCCATCTATCCTGATGCTTTGTGATTTTCTCCTTCAGGAAATACCCCGGGTGACCTTCCGTGGGTGTCGCCCAGTTGGGGGAGTTGGGGTGCGGGTGTTCATTGTATTTCTGGACAGTGGCATTTCTCTGGGCTTTAAAAACCAGCATCAGAACTATGTGGGAGTCCAGTCTCCTGGCTCCCCTCACTCTAGACCGGCTCCACAAATTCAGAGCACTTCTTGCAGAGCAGAAAAATGAACGTTAGTTGAAGGCTGCGTGTAATGTGTATGCGAGGTTCTGGGGCGGGGCTGGGAAATGGAGGAGAGTTCACTTTCTTTTTGGGCATTTGTTAAGTGGTCGGTTCCGAAAATGAGCCTATCAGGGTAGGGTTTTTTTTTTTTAATTAAAATTTTTTTTAACGTTTGTTTATTTTTGAGAGGGGGGAGGGACACAGAGAGAGGGAGACAGAATCCGAAGCAGGCTCCAGGCTCTGAGCTGTCAGCACAGAGCCCGACACGGGGCTCGAACCCAGAAACTGCGAGATCATGACCTGAGCCGAAGTCGGACGTTTAATCGATGGAGCCCCCCAGGCGCCCCTGTGTCGTTTATTCTTACTGTTCCAGACTCATTGTCACAGAACCAGATCTTGATCAGAAATGGGAAGGCAGCCTTGAGTCCTGTGGGGAGCAGAAGCCTTGCCCAGGCCCTGGGAGCGCCTGGGGCCTCAGGAAGGAAGGTGCTCGTTCAGGCTGGCTGCGGGGCTCCCCTCAGGCTGCCTGTCTTCTGTTCCATCTTCTTTTGTGCCATCAGGGGCAAACAGGCCTGGCTCCGCGGCCAGCTTCCTGTGTGTAGCTCAGGTGTGTGTCCCTAGGCCCCACCTGCACGTGTCTGCCAACAAGGACACGTCAGCGTTAGAGATTCCTTGGGGCACCTGGTGGCTCAGTTGGTTAAGCGGCTGACTTCGGCTCAGGTCATGATCTCACGGTTTGAACCCCACATGGGGCTCTGTGCTGACAGCTAGCTCAGAGCCTGGAGCCTGCTTCAGATTCTGGGTCTCCTTCTCTCTCTGCCGGCTTGTTCTCTCTCACTCTCAAAAATAAATAAATAAACATAAAAAAAAAAAAGATTCCCTGGTCTGCTCCGTTGGACCTTTAGGACTTTGCAAACCCCGCCCTCCTTTTACCACCACCCAAGCATTTCTGGATGTGGTTCCAGAGTGGCCAGTCAGCCCTGACATCTGAGTGGAAAACTCCAGCCTCTCTCTCCTGTTCCGGCTCCTCCCTGCGGTGCTCCCTATGCGGGAAAGCAGCTTGAGGGGGAGGCACAGGCCCTGCTGTCCAGGAGCTGGGGTGGCCGCCCAGAGGCTGCTGGGGTGGCTACCGCTGGGCGAGGCCGACCTTCCCAGGACTGCCCGGCCTCGGGGTGACGCCAAGTCCCAGGCCTCCCTGCCCTGCCCTCCCCCATCTCCCCGTCAGCTCTCAGGACGAGTTTGTGGGGCTGGGGAGGGAACAGGCACTGTGTGACCCCTCCAGCGCCTACTGTTTACCTGTCTCTCTCGGTCTCTTTCACTCGCATACACTCATGTACATACAAAAGATAAAACCACTGTAACTGACCAAGCCCCTCGACTGAAAAAGGAAAACCTTCTTCCTTCTATCAAAAAACAGAATGCTCGGGCACTGGGGGGCTCAGTCGGTTAAGCGTCTGACTTCAGCTCAGGTCATGATCTCATGGTTCATGAGTTCGAGCCCCACGTCGGGCTCTGTGCTGACAGCTCAGAGCCTGGAGCCTGCTTCGGAATCTGTGTCTCCCTTTCTGCCCTCCCCCCGCCCACAGTCTGTCTTTCTCCTTCAAAAATAAATATTTAAAAAATTTATTAAAAAAATGGAATGCCTCATGCCACCATGTCACACAGACAGATGGGGCGAGGGAACGTCTGTTCACCAGCAGCTCTGCTCTGGTCTGGGTGCCAGGGATGGATACTACGTCTTCACCTCAACAGCTCTCGTCTGCCTCCCATGATGGGAGGTGAGGCCTCTGAGACACTCAGGACCCTGATTTATACCTGTGCTCCCAAGAGGGGGTGCTCCTTGGGGGCTCAGGACCTTGGTGGGATGAGCTCTTGGCTGCTGGAGCCTGGGCCTTCCAGGAGAGGGGCAGAGGTGTGTGTGTGTGTGTGGGGGGGGGTGTCACGTGTGCCTGTGGATGTGTCAGAGCTGCGTGGGGCTCTCCAGAGCCTCCTGTGTCTGTTTAATGGTTTTGAGATTCTGCCAGGGGCGCTGCCTGCTCGAGGGGCCACATCTCAAGGTCATCAGACAGAGTGCAGGGTGTCGAAGCCCTACGCTGTGCTGCAGACTTACACAGAGTCAGGGTGACAAGGATTTAGTTTCACAGTGTTGGATTAAGGACCAAATACAAGATGACTTGGATAATTTTCTCTCTGCCGGCTCCTTAGCTACGAGTAATTTATTCCAACCTCCTTCCATAATGCCAATTACAGCTGTTAGCACACACTTCAAAGCCACGGTCCGCGTTTCCTGTGCTGGTGTCCCAGAAGGCTTTCAACCAAGGTTGGAGTTGGAGGGGATGAAAGGCAGGGGGGCTTTTCCTGAGTGCCTCGGTTAGTGTGGGTGCTGGGGGCGGCTGGGGAGGCAGGAGGAGCCCGCCCACGGAAGGGCATGGCCGGAGGGAGGGCCCGTCAGGAGCTGGGGATGCGGCCTGCGACCACATCGTAGCCATCAAGGCAGTGGCTTATTAGAATCCTGATTTTCACTGACGGGGGAGGGGCAGCGAACAGAAGGTGGGGAGAGATGGAGACAGCAGGCCTAGGAAGAGAAATAATTGATAGATAGGTCTTGTTGGACGTGTCAGGAGGGGCAGCCGGGTGAACTGCAGAGTGTCCTTTCTTGTGTGGGTATCTGGTCAAGCCCCAGTGTGTGGGGTGGGTGACCAAGGAAGGGGTTGTGTAGACAGTCCGCCAGGAGCCTCCAGGGTGGCGCACTCCAGAGCTTTGGTCTGGGAGGGAGCGGGGCCGCCTGGGGCCACCATGCTCCTGACTGGTGTGAACAGATTGACCCTGAGTGTGTCAGTCCAGTAATTCCCGGAAATACTGGGTGCTTCTTCCGGGGAAAGGGAAACTTCCAGTTTTGCATTAAGAGAGAAGATTCTAGAAGTCTTAGGGGTCTGGAAAGCCTGGACATCTGTGCTGTCTGTCAAGCATTGACTTTTATTTTTAAGCATTTAATTTTTTTAATGTTTTTTATTTATTTTTGAGAGTCAGAGAGAGACAGCGTGAGGGGAGGGTCAGAGAGAGAGGGAGACACAGAATCTGAAACAGGCTCCAGGCTCTGAGCTGTCAGCACAGAGCCCAATGCAGGGCTCCAACCCATGAACCATGACATCATGACCTGAGCCGAAGTCGGACGCTTAACCGACTGAGCCCCCCAGGTGCCCCAGCATTTACTGATTTTTAAGAGAGAGAGAGGGGGGGAGCATGTATGAATGGGAGAGAGCCAGAAAAGAAGCGACTGAGGATCTGAAGTGGGCTCCGTGCAGTGAGCACAGAGCCCCATGTGGGGCTCGAACTCACAAACCCTGAGATCATGAGCCTAAATGAAGAGTTGGATGCTTAACTAACTGAGCCATCCAGGTGCCCCAAGCACTGAGAGACTTAAAGAGAACAGGGAAAGAATTTTTGAAAAAATACTGGAAAAAAAACATCTTTAAAACGTAGAGGAGAGACTAGAAGAAATAATATGAAGGGAAGGAGGAGCCAAGATGTGAGGAAGGAACATGAAAGTCAGGACCAGCTAGAAAAGGGGGCCGGTCTTAGCATTCGGGTTACTGCATCCTGTCTTTTGTCACATCGTAGAATCAGGAGGGGGTGACTCGTGAAAACACCGTCCTGGACGCGGAGGCCCCCAACACTTAGAATGCATGCACAGCGGGGCGCCTGGGTGGCTTTGTTGGTTAAGCATCTGACTTTAGCTCAGGTCATGATCTCATGGTCCATGAGTTTGAGCCCCGTGTCAGGCTCTGGTGCTGACAGCTCAGAGCCTGGAGCCTGCTTCCGATTCTGTGTCTCCCTGTTTCTCTGCCCCTCCCCCATTCACGCTCTGTCTCTCTCAAAAAAATAAACATGAAAAAAAAGAGACGGCACGCATGGACCAGAGTTGCTGGAGTCCATGGGGAAATGTCCTGGGAAGTTTGATTCCTAGAGGCTGATTCACTTTTGCCACATTCACTGTCTTGGCCTCCACGGGACAAGCTACGAAAGCTGACAAGCAGCTCAGAAAACTCCCAGGTGGTGACTGTCCCTCTGCACTCAGGTGGCTCCCACACAGGTGGCCCAGAAAGGCATTCCTTCTCAAGGAGGCATCCGCCTGTGGACATGTTTGCTGCCTCGCTCAGGTGGCTGGCTTTGGGGCCTCTGTTGGGTGTCCCCCCTCCTTCCGGTGGCTGTGGGGTGCGGGCTGGCCCCGGCCAGTCCCGGGGTAGCCCCTGGCTGCCTTCTCCCCCTCAGCCACCTGGTCCAGCCCTGGTTTCTGAGGGCAGCTCCCTCCTGTGACGCTGGACATGTGCCTGAGGATGAAAAAGTGGGAAAATGTTGAGATTTTGCAAAGAGAGCTTTTCCAGTTTCCTTATAAATAAGCTTAGCTTTCACGTTTGCTTCTGTGAGACTGACTTCTAGGCCCTGCGGCTGTGGACTCACACTTGGCCTCTGGCTTCTCATGGGTTTGACCAGTGAGAGGCATCGGTAGAGGAACTGAGGGCAGAGAGGCAATGAGGCCCGATGCTGGTCCCCTGGCTCCTTCCCTGGGCAGCCCCGTCATGGTGGCAGTGGCCTTTCGCCGAAAGCCTAACCTGTGCCACATGACTCTTTCCGCCCGCTCTGTCTGGGTCTGTTCCCCAACCCGCCCCACAGGCCGAGGGATGCACGGCTCTCTGAAGCCATCAGTCCAGGGTACTGAGCCCTCCTTGCTTGCTTTCCCTAAGCCCTTTGAATTTTAAAAGGTAAATAATATCTTTTATTTAAAATTTTTTTTAATCTTTATTTATTTTTCAAACACACACACACACACACACACACACACAGCTCATACAGGGGAGGGACAGAGAGAGAGAGGGAGATACAGAATCCGAAGCAGGCTCTAGGCTCTGAGCTCTCAGCACAGAGCCTGATGCAGGGCTCAAACCTACAAACCATGAGATCATGACCTGAACCAAAATCAAGAGTCAGACGCTTAACTGACTGAGCCACACAGGCTCCCCCAAAAGGTAAAGAATGTCTTTTGAAAACTCTTCCCTATTACCTGGCCTGCCAGCAACAGCCACCAGGAGAGGATATAGGTCTGTGACTAAGGTTTAAATTGTTCTGTCCTTTCTGACTTGGTTCATGACATGAGTGAGGCACTTGCTCTAAGTGAAATTACTGAGGAGCAGAGGAGATGGGTTTTTGGGATTAGGATATGTGTGCCTACGATGTGAATCAGCTGGGCCATTCAGCTGGGCATGCAGGGCAGCTTCATGGGTGTGTGACCCGTACAGTCGCACAGAGCCCTGCACTCAGAAGGGCCCCAGGCTTGATTTCTCTGCTACCTCATCTTAATAATTCCTAATAATTTAAGAATTTAAATTCTTAGTTCTTCTTTAAAATATGTTTGTTTTTGAGGTGGGGAGAGGGGGGAGAGAGAGAGAGAGAGAGAGAGAAAGAAAGCAAGGATGAGCAGGGGAGAGGCAGACAGGGAGAGAGAGAGAATCCCAAGCAGGCTCCGCACTGTCAGCACAGAGCTGGACGCAGGGCTCAAACTCCCAAACCTGAGCCGAAATCAAGAGTTGGATGCTTAATCAATTGAGTCACCCAGATGCCCCTAAATTCTTAATAATTATAATTAGACTATAATAATGTATATTCTTATATATCCATAAGGTACTAATGGTTCTATAAGAATATATATAAGACTATATATAATATACACATACCATAAGGTACTAATATGTATATTATAAAATTGTAATTCTTAACTTTCCAACAAAGGGCCCTGTATGTTCACTTTGCCGCTGGGCCCCCTGACTTACGCTGGCGCTGCTGGTCCGAACTTGCCTGTGGGCTCTGTTGTGTTTCCAGTGGTGTCGGTGGAGCCTGGCCAGGCCCCCTCCTCTGCCCACGATGGGGCTATTAGGCCACTGATTAGAAGGCTGCTTCTTTAGGGGACTTTTTCTTTTTTCCCTGGTGTGCAGCCTCTTTGCACGCTCTAGGGAGCAACAGTTGAGAGACAATGGCTCTGTATCCAGTTCCATTTTCTCCGGTATAAGCTCCCGTCGTTTAGTGGCACATGACAGACCAACCCCAAAGTTAGTGGCTTGAAATGACAACAGCCGTTTACGTTGCTACCGGGCTGCGCGAGGGCGGCTTGTTGCTGGAGGATATCAGCAGTGTCAGCTGGGGTGGCCCAGCCGGGGACAGACGATCTGTCTCCACCGGGGCTCGCAGCTGTGGCCGCTGGCTGGTCCTGGCTCTGGCCCTGGGGGCTCAGCTGGGCCCTTGCCTGGGGGGTCTCGGTGCCTCTCCACGTGGGCCTCTGCACGGGGCTGCTCCGGCTTCCTTACAGCCCGGCGCCTGGTTTCCAAGAGTGAATGATCCAAGAGACGGGAAACGGAAGCTGCTGGGCTTCAAACCCGGGCCCAGAAACGGGCACAGCACAGCTTCCTTGCTCTCTCCCACTGTCCCGGCGCCCGCTCGGATTTGTGGTGAGGGGACATAAGTGAGGGAATTTACGATCAGCTCTCTAATCTGCCATGGGAAGCTAGCCTTTTTTTATGTATGAAAAAATGAAAGGCAGCATGGAATGAAATCTCAGCCCAATGGCCAATATGGGGCAGAGCTGAACTCGGCGTCTGTACGCTCCCGAGTTCCCAGACTGCGCTCCGTCTAGCATACCATCCTGCTATTTTGCATAATCTAATAAACAGAAGTAACTCTCCTCTGTCCTCATGGCCTCAGTTTTCAACCTCCGTGCACACTGGAATAGTAATAAGGGAGCTCTTCCAGTACTTTCTTTCTTTTTTTAACTGCTGAAACAGAGTCTGTTTATTTAGAAAACCAAGGTTGGCATCCACACCCTAGAAATGGAAGCAGTTCTCCTTTGTCTGGGTTGATAAGGGGGGGGTGGGGGTAGAACTGTACGTGGTAGCCGCTGGTTTTAGAGGCAGAGTGGGAAGCTCAGGGCCACCTGCGTGCGCGGCCATGATGGTTTTGGGAGTCTTCCTCTGGGTCCCTTTGAGGTGGGGTTAAGACTGAAGGCGTGAAGGCAGCTCTTAGCCGTCATGAATGGATGCCACTCACTAGGGCCCCTGAGAAGCGTCGAGGCGGCCTGGGCCCCTTCCACCAACAGCTGTCCCCATCTTCTTGCGAAGGGCTTGAGTGGCCTTGTGCAGGGGGAGCTGGAAGATGAAGAGAGTCTCTCTCCCTGGAACCTCAGGGGTACGCATCCCCTTCCCTTCCCTGGAATTCAGGGTCTACACATCAGAACTTGGTCAGCCCAGGGTGACAGCCCTGACCCTTTGATGACAGTTCTGGGACAGAAGTGGATGGTCCTCAAAATTTGGAGTGTGTGGGCCCCCGGTGTGCTTGGGACCCATTTCTGCCTTCAGGCAGGCCTCTGCGGGGACGTGTCTGTGACATCTGTTAGTTGCTGTCCCCGGAGTGGTGAGGGGTAGGGTCACTCCTGGCATGCGGCCTCTTAGGTGGAGACAGAATGGGTTTGGGGACGCCCAGTGGTCAGAACCCAGCCAAGTGGAGCTTTCTTGCCGCACAAACCCACGTGAAGCTGGGTGTGTGTGAGACGTGGGCCTGAGATTCTTTTTACACCCGAGAGATTGTTTTCCACGTGATCCCGAACCTCCGATAGAGTATGTATCACTTCAGGCCTGTGTGCCTGTCATCTTGAGAAACTCCGATGCATAGACAGACTTTATTCTGCCTACCCTGATTCCAGTCAGGCATTCCTGGGGAAGAGTGAGGGGCCCCGGGGGAAGAACAAATGTGAATCCTGTTGACTGAAATGCTTAGTTCTTGGGATTCCATCACATCCACGGAGGAGATTCCAGATAAGTGTAAAACTCCTTGAATGTGGGAAAGAAGTGGGAAAGTCCAACTAGAAATAGACGTTCAGATTTGGGGACATGATAGCACAGACTGGCATAATGGCAGCTTTCACAGAAAAAATTCCCTCATTGTCCTGTGGATGATCAGACTCGCCCAAGATTATTCTAGAACTCCTCAAATACAGTATCCTTCCCAGGTCCTGCTCACCCCTGATTTGCAGGTACCTGAGTGTGAGCGAGGTGTTTCAGCCGTGATTACTTCCTGAAGGGACCTTCATGACACCCAGCTCACGCGTCCTGGGGACGGGCCTTCTGCCACCAGTATCTGCACATCTCCCCACATCATCTGCTAGCATCACAGCAGGTGAGAAGCACGGAGCACAGTGAGGAAAGGAGGAGAAGGAAGCATGTGGAGCCCACTGCATCCTTGACCTGCTGGGTACAGGACCCTTGTGTCACTTGCTTGTCCTGCCCAGAGACTGACCTCCTTCGTCTTCAGGTCCCTCTGTGGGTGTGGTGATATCCGGCTATGGCCAAAAATGTACTTCTCCTTCCAGCTCTGCCTCGGGTGCCCTGTTGATTTTGAGAGCGGCAGCTTTGAGTCTGCGGTGCTCCATCTGCTGACTTTCTGTTGAGTAAGAATCAAAAGGGGGTGCCTCTTCAGTCCCCCCCCCGCCCGACTCCTATGTTTTATCGTCTGAAGCAGGCCAGATCTTCTCATCCCGTGAGTGAGCTTGGGCAGAGGGGAGCAGAGAGGCAGGAAGGCGCCAGGAGACCCAGTCTGGGTCAGAGAGCAAGTATCGTACTGCCCGTCACTGAGGAAGAATTCGAATTCATACTGCAGAAAGCGAGGGTGCATTGGTGGGGTGTCCAAGGTCCCTGCCTTCAAAGAACTATCATCTCAGGTCACTGTAGCCCAAGACTCTGAATGCAGAGGGTGGTAGCCTTTAGTCGCCAGACCTGGGTTCAGATGGAGACTGCCACTCAGTCAGAGTTTCGTATTCCTGAAGCTTCTGTTCATCTGTATAAATGGGGGAGAATATTTGTTCCGTGAGATGATTGTGCGTATCTCATGGCACAGCTTTGAGGAAATGACCACTCTGGGTAGGCGGGCAGCATTTTTTGTTTCATGTTCCTCCAGATACCAGGAGGTGGGGTTCTCGTGGGTCATGGGGGAGGTGGATGGTTCATATCTTGAGCACCCGGTGACGGGAGGTGCCCGGTGGTTTGGGTTCCTCCCTGGGGAAGCTGCTGAGAGCCATGCGGGGATGCAGAGACTGCGATAGTCTGCAGCTTGAGCTGAACTATGGGAAGGATGGGGTGGAGCTTGGCTGGAGGTGGTGAGGGAGGTTCTTTCAAAATAGGGGAGGAAGAAGCCACCGCGCAGGTAGTTGCTGGTGTCCTCAGAGAGAAGGCGGCGGGTCTGGGAGCAGATCTCGGGGTTCCCTTGCATCTGGGGCGAGAGGGAACAAATGAGCTGACAGTCTGCCCTCCAGCCCTCTGCCAGGACTTCCTCGGCTTTGCCCCAGGGGGCCCTTGCTAGGCAGAGGGGCCTTCCCTGCCACGTTTTTGTTATTAACGTTGATCCCATGTATCAGAGAGAGTGGAAAGCAAGACTTGGAAATCCGCATCCAAGTGGGATTCGACTCTCTCTCTCTCTGTCTCTCTCTCAACGTGTGCCAAGGGCTGGGGGTGGGGACGTGCAGTGGTCTCTTCGCTCCGCATCCAGGAGCAAGCCCTCCACATCATTCACTCTGTCAGGGTATCTCGGTGGTAATCACTTCCAAATGGCGGTGGGGTGAGGAGGGGGTTCCCCCCCAATCGCCCAAGGAATGTCTTGACTCAGGACGGAAGAGGAGGTTTTCCATAAGCAGCTCCCCTTTCCAAAGAGGACCAGCTGTAGAATATGAGACACCCATGAGCCTCTCTTAGCATCATCCATAATAATAGCCATGTCAACCCAACAGAGGGGGAGGGAACAATAATCCAGGATAGTGACACGTCCCGTTGTCTGACCTGGGAGGTGCTTTCAGGAGGAGCGGTTCATTCCTCCAAAAATGACACATTCCTTCTCCAGCGTCTTCTGAGGAGCGATTGTAAGAGCGTGTGCGGGCAGCCATTCGGGCTCCAAATGGATAGACAGGCCCAGGAGAAGTCACTCGCTACATCCACAGACCCGAGCTGCAGAACGTAGTGGAAGGGATTCCAAACCACAAGTCACAGCACCACTTATTAGGCAGGTGATTTCCATTCAGTCACTTAACCTTTCCGAGCCTCGATTTTCTTACCTGTACAATGGGTACTGTAATGTTTCTTGTATAGGATCATGAGGACTAAGTGATCTGACTTTTGAGGAAAACTGAATCACCAAATAGGGGCTCAGTAAAATGATATTCAAGTGCTCTTGAAGGGATTCAGTGTCTTTCCTATTATTTTACCTTAGAGATCTCGCTCTTCTCATTTGGGTCTTACCAGGCACCTTATAGCATTACACACCAACATCGTATCTAAAATTTATAGAGCGCTTTATTGCATTCACAACGATTTCATCTGTTCTTTGCAGCAATTCTTACTGCGTCCATTTGCACTTGGAGATCTGAGACCTGGGCTAAAGTGACTTGGACACATGGCTCATATGTAGGGTGTCCTGGCTATTCCAGGCTCTCTTTCTGGGACGACTGTGGGGTGCGGGAGAACCCACCAGTGGCTGCTGGACTGCCTTCCTGCACTGGGGAATGCATTGACCACCACAGCATTCCTGCATCTATTTCAGACATGGGCTAATCATTTCCTTACGAATATGCTGCCGGTTCTTCCTCAAAACTATTTCTTCATAGGTGATTCCTTCTTTTCCCCTTGTATCGTCGAGCCCTTCTCTGGCTCTCCGACCTCTCGAAATGGTTCTGTGTCTCAACTTCTAGGGAACGAACCAAGGAGAGAATGGGGAGTAGCATTTGTAACCATGGTTGGTGACCTTCATGGTCTTTGTTTTTTAAAGTTAAAATGTGCTGGTACTCAGGCACCCTTTCCACTTAAGACCTGAGTCCAACTGTCAGTTCAAATACAGATGGCCAAGTGAGGTTTGCATTGATAACTCCTCACGCTTCTTCTTAGTCCCCCCACCTGGGGGCCAGGCTCCTGTGGATGGAAATTCCCTCAAGATGTGTGCAAGACCAGCGGATCTCGGTCAAGGTGGCTGTTCCCTTGCAAACTCAGATGGGTCTGTTGTAAGAGTGTTGCTGAGGTCTGGAGGGTCCAGGTGAATCAGCCAACATCGAACAGCATCTTTATGTCCAAAGTGCACAGCACCCAGCATTCCTTCCGGGCCCAGGCTGATCCTTGGGATGGAGGTCCTGAGTCTTCCTTACTCCGTCCACGGCACGGGCACATGGTGCTTAATAACGCTCTCAAGTTGTACCATGATTCTGGGCTTGCTCAAGCCAGCCCTCTCAACCTGCTTCTCTCAGTCTGGTTCCTTGGCTGCCCAGAATTCTTGTGGAACGGCAATCACCTTTCCCAGGTAGCGGGCATCTGTAGACTTAAACCTGTTTGGAACTGGACTTGGTAAGCTTCGGATGGACGGAGCTGTGAGGGCTGTTAACAATATACGTTGATGTTGGGGTTCCTCTCTCCTTGTCTCTTGCTGCCTGTTCTCTTCCCCCCTGCCTTCCCTCTGCTTCCAGAGCTGTGCCCTGGCACTGCTTCCTGTGTTGGTCAGCAGAATGCATTTCCTGCCATTTGTTTCACTGTCATTTCTGGAACAAGGAGGAAGGTTTGGCCTGCCTTGCCTGCACCAGCCCGATTCCCTTGCACGAAGCCCCGGGGAGCTCTCATTACCACTGCCCATATGCACAGACACAGCGTCTGTCTTCTGCCCAGGAGGACACGGCGAGAGAGGCTGCCAGCAGCTCAGGGCTGAGCACTGTCTGCTGCCTGGACAGGGAGGAGGAGGAGGAGGGCGGCATGGAGCACACTGTTTCCAGTAAGGGCTGGAGCCAAAATCCCATGGACAGTGGAAAGCCAGGCAGAGGCGGCAAAACCACCGGCCATCTTGTCTCCAGGAAGCACCCAGCGCCATTTCTCAGGTGTGTGATGGCGTGAGAGCTACCAACAGGCTACTGGTGAGCTTCGGGGACCTTCTGCCCTGACTGCATTTGGGAAGGAGCTGTCACCATGTGATACAGATAAATGGAGCAAGTAGAAGCTGACTATCAAGTTCAGTGTTTATAGGGTGTATTGGTTAGTTGTTGTCACAGGAATGCTGCATAACCAAGCATCTTGAAACTCGGGGCTTAAGAAAAACCAAACATTTGTTTGTCTTACTCATGTTGGTAATGGGCAACTCTCTTGTAAGCTGTGGGTCACCTGGATTTGGTGCCGGGCTTCAGGTTGGAGAATGGAAGCCAGGCTACAGATACACGGACCCACATTCCATTGGCCAGACACATCTTATGGTGCAGCCCAAAGTCCATAGAGGAGGGAAATTCACTCTTTCTCAAACGGAAATAGGAGGAGGAGGAGAGTGAATACTTATTAACTGACAAGCTAAAGTATTGCAAATTCATGCATCTACAAATTCCATTGACTCAAGTTCTGAAGATTGAGAATTAGAGGGAGAGAGGAGGAAGCCCAAGGAGTGACAGGTGTCTGATGGGTGGGTGGGTGTCTAGCTTGGGGGGAGGGTGGTATAGGTTCAGGCGGGAGTTGGGCAGCGAGAAGGTTGGCTTTTCTGGGTGCACATATGAGTGAGAGGGTGTGGTGTGCTGGTGTCCCGCTGTGGTTTTAAAGGAGCTGTGGCCCCTGGCTCATGTCTGTCCCTGAGACCCATGATGGAGAGAGAAGCAGCAGGTTTGAGTTGGATCTTGCCAATAGCCAGATTAGATTTCCATATGCCTATATTTCTTTGGAGTGACCGGGAAAATTCATCTGGACTTTCCTGCTATAAAATGTGCAGGAGCCCAAGAGCCGTGGCGGGAAGGACGGGTTGTAGGGACTTATCTGCTTCCCGACACTTGGGAACTCCCTGTTGCCTCAGTCCTGAATGGAGAGGTTGCTTTTTAGGTGCAATAATTAGCCTCCTAGGGTCTTCAGAACTTAAGGTTTAAGGTTTTCCTCTTGATGTCTTTTTTCCCTTGTGCTGTGTTCGAGAACAATCCAGTGCAGGTAATGTCATATGTCAGAAGTGTCTTCCCTTCTTTCTTCTTCCTCTTCCCCTTGCTCATGTATTTCTAGGAGAAGGACCCTCCTCTGCAGGGCCCTGTCCCTGCTGGGTGGCCACATGACCCCAGTACTTGGTCAGTGTCCTACTCAGCTAAGTCACCCCTACCTGTAGACTGGTCTGCCTGCACATTCCCGTCTCTGTCCTTCCTTCCACAAACACCTACTCTGTGCTGAGCACCTGAGACACACGCACATCAAATAAATAAAGGGCACATTCTTTGCTGTCGGGGGCCCACACTCTGGAGTGCCTAAGAGACAAGGAATCGAGGTCAATATAATGCAAAGTGGGAAGTTTAGCAGCGAAAGAGTGTGCAAGTTATAACTAGAACATGACTAGATGCCCCCCAGCCGCTGGTGGGGCCAGAGGTGGTAGTGGTGCGAGGGAGGTGTCCAGCAGGAGGTGATGCCTGGGAGGAATTGGCAGAAATGGAGAGGAGAAAGTTTGCAGGCTGGTGGACAGTATAAGTAGAGGCACCAGGCAAGGTGCACAGGGGAGAAAGAAGCAGGTCAGTGCTGCTAGATTACAGATATCAAGATGGCGAATGGCAGATGGTCAGGCAGGGAAGGTCGACCCGGGTCAGGTAATGGAGATCCTTGGGGGGTCATGTAAGGAGCTTGAGTTTGGGGACCCGTCGAAAGTCCCATTTGAAGCAGGTAAGTGACAGGATAAGATTTGCATGGTGCTTATGTGAGAGCATTAATTGTGTATAGTTAATTCTTAATTATTGGGGTTGAGGGAGTAGAAAAAAGCACAGACTCACAGCAAGTAACATTGTTTTTCACCGCTTGTCCAAGCCAGTCCTGCTTGCCCCAATGACCAGGTTTAGAGGTGGCATGTCCTGGGTGACATGATCCCAAACAGGAAATGTAGTAGTTGAGAGAAAACTGAACTACTCTCATGGTCACTGAGTTCCTTTTTCTTTCTGAGACCAGGCTGTAGCCTTGAAGGATGAGACTTATTTTGGGAGGGAGAGGCCAAGTTTATATGGCATGCTATGATTCTCCCAAATACAATTAGATGG
>NW_027529438.1:699701-708329 GCF_008692635.1 Crocuta crocuta
ATACTGAGACCCAGAGAGGTTAAGTAACTTTCCTAGGGTGAGCTAGTTAGCAGAGTGGAGCCTGGCTTGCCCACCTCGCTTCTGACCACTTCTAGAATTGAGCTTTATTTTTTAAAAATTTTTTAAATGTTTATTCTTGATAGAGAGAGACAAAGTGCAAGCAGAGGAGGGGCAGAGAGAGAGGGAGACACAGAATCTGAAGCAGGAGATGTCAGCACAGAGCCCAACAAGGGGCTTGAACCCACAAACTGCGAGATCATGACCGGAGCTGAAGTCGGACACAACTGACTGAGCCACCGAGGGGCCCCTAGAACGGAGCTTCACACTGGTGTGTGGCAGCACCTCCTTCTTCCAGGCCTGGGATCTGAACACTTTGGAAGAAAGTAGTGATAAGCTCCGCACTTAAAGAAACCAGCAGCATCTGGTCTGGGCTGACTCGCACGCACAGCGGACAGGACGTCCTGTGTAGCAAACATGGAAAGTTTTACGCTGCTGCCTTGAAATCCACCCTGAGCCCCGTAGTGTGCACCGAGGCCATTTAGAAAGACAACTGTTAGGACAGAGGAGCTCTAGAACCTGGCGGGGCACTGAGTATGGGGAAGTGGCTTCCTTCTAAGTCCTTCCTCAGCCCCCTGGATACCCACCTACTCCCCATCATGCTTTGCCTCCCCGGGACCCAGAGGGCTGGTGGTCGGAGTGCAGAAGGCGTGGGCGTAGGCGCTGTCTGCAGGAACAAGTCATTGGGCCGCCGAAGCCAAGTCCGTGACCAGCACGATCCCAGGAGGGCCAGCAACTTGTGGTTACTTGGCCACTCTTCCAGCTGAGGAATGTGCTTCCCCCTTCTCATATGTCTTGTGCTTTTGTAAATTTTGACGAGGATCCACGAACAACCCAATGCACCAGAGTGGGTACAAGGTCAGCCAACCACAAAGCATTCCCAGCCTCCAGCACATTCGGAACCCGTCAGATGCCACTTGTGAGCCATAAAGGAGATGATGACTCCGTGGATGAAGGCAGCAGGAGCGCTGTGGGCTGGGGGAAGGGCGGAGGCAAAGGCCGCCCAGCCTAGATTTACCTGCGTGTTGGGGAGCCTCTGAGGAGCTCTCCGCGCGGTGTCGAAATCTTGGCATAGAAACAAGTGTTCTCACTAGCTCCACATTCCTGGTTTGGGCCCAAGATGTATAAAAATTATACATTATCTTTCTTTTCAAAGCTTGAGAATTTCATTATTGCTATTTATACTACACCCTTCCAAGGAAGATTTAAGGCAATTTACAGTAACGACAAATGTTATGGATGGAACGTCTGTGCCCCTCCCCCCACCCACATGTTGAATTCTCTTCTCCAGTGTGGTAGTGTTTGGAGATGGGAGGTAATTAGGGTTAGATGAGGTCATGAAGGGAGGGACCTCATGATGGGATTAGTGCCCTTATACGAAGAGGAAGAGAACTGAGCCCCGTCAGGCGAGGACACAGCAAGAAGACACCATCTGCAGATCAGGAAGCAGGCTCTCTCCTGGGACCAAATCAGCCAGCACTTTGATCTCGGACCCCCCCAGCCTCTAGAGCCCTGAGAAATAAATGCTTGCTATTTAAGCCCCTCAGTCTGGGGGGTTTGTTGTAGTAGCCCGAGCTAAGGTGGCAAGGGTATAATAAAATGGTTGAAACAAGAATGCAAGAGCAACATAATGAAGGGGATAATGTGGGGCGAGAGGTGTTGCAAAAAAACCCACTGGCTTAGAGAATCCTTCAGGTGAACGTGTGAAACGTGGTTGTGAGCATTCATCGAGCTGGGGGACGGGAAGGCAACGATTCTGAGTCACGGGGGGATTCTGAGTCACGGGGGGCTCCCCTGCTAGCAACTGGGAGCCTCCCCACATACCTGGAGACACAACTTTCCCTGGTACCTCTCTCTAAAGAGGAATCATGGGAATGGTTATCTTAGGGTTGCTGGACAACTTTGTGGGCAGTGATTTTGTAATAAATGATGGCCAGGCAGTCAGTTGTATGGTCTCTCACCTTCATGGTATCCAGGTGAAGTAAAGAAGTGGGCACAGGTATTTTCTTTCTTTTTTTTTAATGTTTGTTTATTTTTGAGAGAGAGACTGAGCATGAGCAGAGGAGGGACAGAGAGAGAGAGAGAGAGGGAGACTCAGAGTCCAAAGCAGGCTCCAGGCTCCAAGCTGTCAGCACAGAGCCCGACGCAGGGCTCGAACCCACGAGCTTCGAGATCAAGAGCCGAGCTGAAGTCAGACACTTAACTGACTGAGCTACCCACGCGCCCCTGGGCACAGGTGTTTTCAGTGCACAGCTGGAGACACTGAGGGCAGGTCTCAGAACATCATTGTCAAGGGCAGTTAGGAGGAGGGCTTTGACCGGCATCACCAGCGTCTCAGAACATCCTCTTCTGTCAGGAGAAAAGTGAGTGAGGGGAAGCAGGAAGTGGAGGATCAAGGGTTTCCTGTGGTCTCTGCTGTTGGAACGTCTGTCTGCATGACTTTGGGCAAGTCACCCAACTGTGGGCGTGTGAAACGTGGGCCCTGCGGGTTCCTCCACGATAGAAGGCGGCGGCGAATAATGTTCTGGAGATCTCTCGCCTGCGCGGTTCTGCGATTTGGCATTTCCCCCTCCCCCACCCCCCTGTCCCTGAGAGCCAGACACTTAAGTAAAACCAAGTGAAACAAGTCCTCTCACAAAGAAACACTTCACCTTGAAAAAGTCAGTGGCTTTCTAGGGATAAATAACTTGGCAGCGGTTGAAAACAAAAGGAAAAGAAAAGAACCCATTCAGTCTGTGCTCGTTTTATCTGTCCTCTCTGTCTTCACGGTCCCTGTGCTCTCGGCATCTGATTTTGTTTTCTCCTTAAAGTACATCTTGGAACCAGGCTGTCACTTTTGACACCGCAGGAGCATATTTAACAAAGTGTTCTGTCTCTATTTTTTTTTTTGGATGCCGAATTCCACCAGGTTGGAAGCCGCTTGTTTGTGTCAACAGAGAGGAGGGGACTTATTCGAGTGGGTGTGGAGTCAGCAGAGGCTGGTGTGGTGGGTGAGGGGCATTTCCTTGATCTACTACTCACCCTCTGTGTGTGTGTGTGTGTGTGTGTGTATTTTAGGCACATTTCAGGTCTTAGAGAAATCCTGGTATGTTCTAGTATCACACTGGCCGAAGGGTGTGTTTAGGGGGTATGTGTCTTAGACGCATGCTAGCTTGGGGTGAGCCAAACACTGTGTACGCGTCAGGGTGGAGGGCAGTGGGGTCGCGGCGTTCAAACATACAGGTGCCAGGTGGGATGACAGGCAGGTGGCTGTCACAGCCACCAGAACCGAGCCGCAGAAAGTTCCCTCGTTGAGGAGGAAGAGATATTAAATGGGCCATCGGGGTTTCCACAGATGGCGCAAGGTAGCTGTCCTACAGCTTCTCACCAGGCTTGGGATTGTGTTCAGCCGGTCCTGAGAGTTGGTGGTTGCGGGTCCCCAGCGTGCGCTTAGCTTAGTGTCCAGCACCCAGCACGTGCTCAGTCATCATTGGCTGTCACCATCGTGGACTGTTCCCCGGGTTGCCTCCCCGCTCTCCTCACTTCTGCCCAGCGAGGAGAATTTTACTCTGATTACGTATATAAGGAAAGCAGATATCTGGGCTCTGATTCACTCTCGGTCAGAATCTACTGCCATCAAACGCCTGCCCCTGAGATGCCCCCCTCCTCCCCCGCCCCTGCCCCAAGAGCTTTGCTGGTTTAGTCCCCCAGGGTGCCAAGTCTGTCTGTCTGATTTTCCTGGGTTCACAAGCATCCTGGGATTCATGGGTAAGGAGGAGCGTGCAGGGTGGGAAGGGGGCAGGGAGAGTTCTGGGCATCCCTCTGATATTATATGCAAGTGCTGTGCAAATAAAATGCAAATGAAAACTGAGCGCTGAGCAAAGGTGATGCAAATTCGCTTTTAAT
Organism: Crocuta crocuta; assembly: GCF_008692635.1. Taxonomy (NCBI): domain Eukaryota; kingdom Metazoa; phylum Chordata; class Mammalia; order Carnivora; family Hyaenidae; genus Crocuta; species Crocuta crocuta. Next base: position 703,644 of record NW_027529438.1, read on the forward strand.
TTCTGAGCAGTCAGGCAGGCGCCACAGGGACAGCCAGAGAGCTGTTGTGGGAGCGGGGGACAGAGGGGAGACAGAGCTGGGCTGCTCTGTGTGTGTCAGTGGTGGATTTGAGTGTGGGTCTTCCTTTTTGATGTGTGCATAAAATGTGGTTCTTCTTTTGTTTTTTAATGTTTATTTTTGAGAGAGAGAGAGGGAGGGAGGGAGGGGCAGAGAGCGAGGGAGACACAGAATCTGAAGCAGGCTCCAGGCTCTGAGCTGTCAGCACAGATCCCAAGGCAGGGCGCGAACCCATGAACTGTGAGATCATGAGCTGAGCTGAAGTCAGATGCTCACCCGACTGAGCCACGCTGGCGCCCCTAAAATGCGGTTCTTATTAGGAGAGCTGAGGAGAACCGCTTTCTCTGCACTTCGAAGCGAGGGAGCCTTGGGAGAAGGAAGAAGGGAGCTTAACTGGGGTCAGGCCAGGTTTCTGATGGGGAAGAAGGGAAGATCCTGGAAGTTGCCTCCAATCCCTTAGCAATGAGGAAGCCCTTTCCAGAAAGCGAAGAGGGAGATTGAAGCGTAGCGGTCTAAGGTTGTGCGTACATTTTAGTTGATGACCGATTCTGGTCAGCTCTGAATTGGTGACAACTCAGGATGTCCATTGAGAATGGTACAGGCTCCGACAAGTGGATCCATGAGGGGTTGGCCGGCCACAACCCATTGGTCTTATGCCCAGCAATGCTTCTGATGAATCAATCAGCATGTCACTGACTCTTCCCGAAGAGGGCTGAGGAAAGAGTTTTCGGATCCAATGGCTATTGTCCCATAGAAGCTCCTGGGGAGTCAGTTTTAGGTATCTGAACCAGTGACCCGACAGTCACGCTGGTCAAGGCCAGGCCCCCAAACAGGGCTTTAAATGTCCTGCCTGAGAGAAGATCTGAGGGGGAAAAAGAAAGGATTTGGGAAACGAAATCAGGAGTCAGGAAGAGCTAACTGCCACCTTTAATAGTATAGTTACTGAAAGAATACTTCTCTCTCTTTTCTTCTTCTTTTCTTCTTCTTCTCCTTCTCCTCTCCTTTTTTTCTTTTTCTTTTTCTTTTTTTCTTTTTTTTTTTTTTTGGTAGCATGTTTCTTGGTTGCCCTGTTACCACTCATACATGCAGGAGCTCCAAGAGAAATATGTTTTAACATTCTGAAACTGAATTATTAAATGGGGATTAACTTGGTGTTGACTTTTCTTCATGGCTGATTTGCAGTATAAACTGGGTTTAAGGCATCTTTCGCTAAACCTTCTGGATTTCAGTAGATCGCATTGGATGAGCCATTCATTAAAGATTTTGTGCTGATGTTATTTGTTTAGGCTTTGATGCCCTTTTTCTGTTTTCCCTCCCCTTTTATTCAATAATGATATCTTTCAGGCAGAGAATACCTTCCATCCTGTGGTATTAAGGGCTTTCCATGATAGAGAGCATGGCCCCGTGGCCAGCAGCGAGGCAGGAAATCAGAGGACTCTGGTGCCTTCCCCTGCCTGATGCCCAGATGGCCATATGGCCGGGACTGGCTGTGAGGATGAGTAGGTAGTGGACTCTCTGGTTGGCAGATGCCTCCTCTAGCAGCTTTTGGAGCCCCGGATCCATTAACAAGGGAACTTGCTTTTTTGTTTTAGTCTGAAAACACCCAGAGAGAAGTAATGGCTTAAATTCATAATGATGTGTAGGGGTCCGTCACCACCTTCCTGTCACAGAGCAGATACAGAAGGGAAGAGGAAGGATGGGGTGTCTGGGCTGGGATCTACCAGAAGGACACAGGCTTTGTGAAAACCACGAGTCTGAACCTGGCTGCCCCTTAGACAAGTTATTCAGCCCCTGTGCATCTCCTTCAGTCATCTGCAAAATGGGAAAAAATAAAAATACCCCTTGGCATTGTGAGGATTACATAAACTGATTCTTGTAATGAGCTCAGCATACAATAGATGCTTAGAATTTCCTTCCCTCGTGCAGGCCGACTTCACACCGCTGATGTCATAGTGGTGGCATCATTTCACATGTACCCTCAGTGAGTTCCTCTCTCTCCATCATCATTCCTGGCTGTCCAGGAGGACATGTGGTAATTCGCTACACTTGCACTTGTTGGTGATTTGGTTGCTTCCCAAAGCGGCTGTCCCTTCCGTGGGTGTTAGGGACTCCTGTCTAAGGAACATGCTGCCTCTGTTCCTTCTGGAACATTGAGATGAGAGATGATCTCAGATGGCATGGTACCATTTCACACGGACCAGCCACCTCGGCTCTGGCCAGAGGTCAGCCGCCCAAGTGCAGAATGGCACTTCGAATGTCCCTGCCAGCCCTCTGGGCCCCACGTTAATCGGTCCGTTCTTACAGCCGGGCCTCCTGGCTGCACCACGGACGTGATGCTCTCTCTGTTTAGAACCTGTTGGCCGGTCACGCACAAATTCCTCCCTTTGGCCCCTGCTGACTGTGGCCTCAGCCCTGGCTGTGCTGTTCCCACCATTCCTCAGTGGGAACACCGACTGGGCCACATGCCTTTTAGCCTCAAGTGGCATTTGAGCCCCCAGAGTCCTTTAGTCTTAAGTGACAGAGGTCCTTGCTGGCAATAAGGGAGCTCTCGTCTCCCCAACTGGCTGTATAAACCCCAGCCAGGCAGAGAAAAGCACTCCTGCACCAAGGCGCGTGCGTGCTCGGATGAAAGGACCGGAGGTCAGCCTGTAGGCTCTAGTCCGCAGAGGAGATGCCTCTCTGGGACATTTTACGCATCAGTCTTTATTTCAAGGTTAACTCTTGCACTCTGTGTGAGGCTGCTTCTTCCAGGGACACCCTGAATTGGCTTTATGTCCTATGACCTTGCTTTCCTGGTTTAAGAAATGGGGACTGGCTTTTAAGGGCATAGACACGTGACCTTGATTGACACTGTCACACAGAAGCTTCACACAGCAGGGCGCAAGTGGGCTGGGTTTTATTGTCCCCATTTTACACATGGAGGAATTTTACAGATGGGGAATCAGGCATGGAGAGCGTGAATGGGTTGCCTGAATTCCTATTGCTACATAGCATCTATGCCGATAATGGGACTCTGTTCCTTGGACTCCAAGCCTGGGGTGGGGGCGGAGCAGGGTGAGTCTTCTTCCTGGCGAAGTGGCCAGCGAGTCTTGGAGTTATTTGGGATTCAGCCTCAGAGGTCGTAATAAGAGCTTGACATTGGTCTGGAGTCTCCTGGGAACCCCTTTCTATTTCTACGAATGTCCAGCCACAAGCCCTCCCAGACCACCACTGCCTCCATCCAGGATGTAGAAGCCTTAAAATCGCTGCCCACCATCTTGCTTTTCCTTGTTGAGTGTTGTACTCCTTAAGCACAAGCTGGGGACCTCCAGAGACTTTGTGTGAGACCGTCTTAGCCTCAGGGGGAGCTGAGACTTCGGGTTTGCTCTCAGCCTTGGGTCTGCCTGCCGAGACAAAGGACACAGCATTCCTTTCTTGAGAAGCTCTAGGAAAATCTGATCCCTTGGTCCCGCCCAGACCAATTACACCGGGACTCGGGGTCCGGGGGCGGGTTGTTTGTGGCTTGAGCTTCTGAGTTTTTAAACCTCCCTGGTCATTCTCTAGAAATGTTTATTTTAGCCTCTGAAGGAAAGAGATTTCCAGTACCTGAGGGGACATAAGGCAGAAGGGGGAAGGGTCAGACTGGGCAGGGGTTAGACAGGGCCCAATATTCCAAGCATTGTGCTTGGGGATCTAGAGACACTAAGACACCCTCTTCATAGTCTGATGGGCAGGAGAGAAGGAGAGACACACAGAGAATAAACTGAGTCAGCCCAGACCAGGGCAGATATTGTTGACTTGCAAGCCTCCATGTGCATCCCAAGCACCCAAGCAGTTTGTTACAAATGCAGGAGCCCTTTGGCTAATGCACTTGCTAAACCTGGATTTACTCCTCTGCTGAATCAAGGATAGTCAAACCTCACAGCCTTTCCTGTAACCCACACAGTAATGGAGAGGAAACGCACATTCTTAAGAAACAAAATAAAAACATAAAGTTACATGAGTTGCAACACCAGCCAGTTCAGGAAGCCCTGTTCCTTGCAATGTCTACTCATTCCTACCAGAAAAAACAAAAGCATGTGTGAGAGGGAAGAGTGGCAGAGGCTTGGACCTCAGTGGGCAGATCTGATTTAGTGGCCGTGATGGGGTCCAGGCATCTGCTGTTGATGCCACCCTACAGGTACAAGAGAGGATGCTCTCAGGATCCGGGAAGAAGCAAGTAGTTCTGAATGGAGATCGTGTGGAGGTGATATTTGGAACTGGCCTTTCTCCTTTGGGCCACACACCTCCTTTATCGAGCTCTCACACCACATGTGTAGTTGGGCACTCTGGCACCTCTCTTCTGAGATGGTAACCTCCAATGCGCCCAGTGGGACCTTCCTGGTGGCCTCTCTTGCCATTTCATGCCTTACCCTTCATACCCTGGTATGGTCTCTGTGGCCCTTGCACATGCTCTTCCGTCTCCGAAATGCCCTTCCCACTCTTCCTCTTCTGATCAATTCCCATTTGTTGTTCAAACCCAGGTCAAGGGGTTGACCTTCTCAGGAAGGTTTTGCAATTGCTGAGGAACATCCTATATAAGTCTGACACTATTTCACCCTATATTTGGAAGAGAGCCGTGTCTAAGAACAGGTAGAATTTGACGATGGG
>NW_027529438.1:708453-720790 GCF_008692635.1 Crocuta crocuta
GGGGGGGGGGGGGGTGAGAGAAGTTAGAAAGTAGCATTCAGGAAAGGGAGCAATATAAGCAGCACAGGACAGCCTGTCCTCCAGGACCAGCAAGCTCTGGCAGGCTTCAGGGCACGGGGTTTGGTCCAGGTGGATTAGAGGCCAGGATGGGTTATAGTAGGCTAAGTTTGGATGTGGGGCTCTGGCGTGGGGTTTTCAACAGTACTGGGGTGTGATCAAATCTATTTTAAATATTTATTTTTGAGAGAGAGAGAGCGCGCCAGTGTGGGAGGGACAGAGAGCAAGGGGACACAGAATCCCATGCAGGCCCCACGCTGTCAGTGCAAAGCCCAGCGCGAGGCTTGAACTCCTGAACTGTGAGATCATGACCTGAGCCGAAGTCGGATGCCCAACCTATTGAGCCACCCAGGCGCCCCGACTCTGTTTTAGAAAGACATTTTGATGGCACTGTGAAACATCTGGTTGCCTCAACAAATCTCTATAGACTGGGAAGAAATTTGGGGGTTAACTTCTAAGGCACGATGCTCTTCAAATGTATGTCCTCATAAATTATGTGGTTGTGTGTGTGTACTGAAGCAGTTGAAAAGAACTCACAAGCAAGTTGGATTTATTCATCTCTATTTATGTATATAATTAGGGTGGGACTTTAAAAGTGGATTTTTAATCAGTTCTCAAAAGGTTACAACTGTTTCCAACCCACCTTTTCTGGCCAAAAAATATTTAGAAGGAGAGAAGAATAAAAGTGCAATAGCCTCTCCCGTGGTTCATGATGGTGCCCCAGACGTGGTGTGCAGATTCCAGGCCCATCTGTTCATTCTGCTACCAGTGGACATGAACTTTATGTTTATTGCCGCTTTCCTCCTGGCTACCTCCCCCACCGCTAGTTTTCTCCTGGGCTGTGGCTGAGGATGGGCTCTAGGAAGGTGCTCTCCTTAAAGGGCCAGGACCTCTTCCCTTTCTGATGATGAGTTCGATACTCCTGTTTCTCTCTCTCAAGGAGAAAAGTGTCTCCATTTTTACACACAAGTAGGTAGAATATATCCACTGATGATACACTTTGATTTCAGTTTTTTGTTTTTTTTTTCCTTTCATAGTTTATTGTCAAGTTGATTCCCATATAACACCCAGTGCTCATCCCTACAAGTGCCTTCCTCTATGCCCATCACCCCCATTTCCCTCTCCCCCACCCCCATCACACCTCAGTTTGTTCTCAGAGTCTCTCATGGTTTGCCTCCCTCCCTCTCCTCCACTATTTTTTCCCTTCTTCTCCCCCGTGGTCCTCTGTTAAGTTCCTCCTAATCCTCCTATAAGTGAAAGCATATGGTATCTGTCTTTCTCTGCCTGACTTATTTCGCTCAGCATAACACCCTCAAGTTCCATCCACGTTGCTACACATGGCCAGATTTCATTCTTTCTCATTGCCAAGTAGTATTCCACTGTATAGATGAACCACATCTTCTTGATCCATGCGTCCATTGATGGACACTTAGGCTCTTTCCATGATTTGGCTATTGTTGAGAGTGCTGCTATGAACATTGGGGTCCATGTGCCCCTATGCACCAGCACCCCTGTGTCCCTTGGGTAAATTCCTAGCAGTGCTGTTGCTGGGTCATAGGGGAGTTCTATTTTTACTTTTTTGAGGAACCTGCAAACTGTTTTCCAGAGGGGCTGCCCAGTTTACGTTCCCACCAGCAATGTAGTAGGGTGCCCATTTCTCCACATCCTTGCCAGCATTTATATTCTCCTGATTTGTTCATTTTAGCCACTCTAACTGGTGTGAGGTGGTATTTCAGTGTGGTTTTGATCTGCATTTCCCTGATGAGGAGGGACGCTGAGCATCGTTTCATGTGTCTGTAGGCCATCTGGATGTCCTCTTTGGAGAAGTGTCTGTTCATGTCTTCTGCCCATTTCTTCACTGGATTATTTGTTTTTCAGGTGTGAAGTTTGGTGAGTTCCTTATAGATTTTGGATACTAGCCCTTTATCTGATATGTCATTTGCAACTATCTTTTCCCATTTCGTCGGTTGCCTATTAGTTTTATAGATTGTTTCCTTTGCCATGAAGAAGCTTTTTATCTTGATGAGGTCCCAATAATTCATTTTTGCTCTTGATTCCCTTGCCTTTGGGGCTGTGTCAAGTAAGCAATGGCTGCGATTGAGATCAAGGAGGTTGTTGCCTGCTTTCTTCTCTAGAGTTTTGATGGTTTCCTGTCTCACATTCAGGTCCTTGATCTATTTTGAGTTCACTTTTGTGTTTGGTGTGAGAAAGTGATCTAGTTTCATTCTTCTGCATGTTGCTGTCCAGTTCTCCCAGCACCATCTGTGAAAGAGGCTGTCTGTCTTTTTTCCATTGGATACTCTTTCCCGCTTTGTCAAAGATGAGTTGGCCATACATTTATGGGTCCAGTTCTGAGTTCTCTCTTCTATTCCCTTGGTCTATGTGTCTGTTTTTGTGCCAATCCCATACTGTCTTGATGATGACAGCTTTGTAGTAGAGGCTAAAGTCTGGGATGGTGATGCCTCCCATTTTGGTTTTCTTCTTCAATATTTGGCTATTCGGGGTCTTTTGTGATTCCATAGAAATTTTCTGATAGTTTGTTCTAATTTTGAGAAGTATGCTGGTGCAATTTTCATTGGGATTGCATTGAATGTGTAGATCGCTTTGGGTAGTAATGACATTTGAACAATATTCTTCTGATACATCAGCATGGAATGTTTTTCCATTTCTTTGTGTTTTCTTCAATTTCCTTCATATGTTTTTTATAGTTTTCATCATACAGATCTCTTGTATCCTTGGTTAGGTTTATTCCTAGGTATTTTATGGTTTTGTGTGCAATTGTGAATGGGATCAGTTTCTTGATTTCTCTTTCTGTTGCTTCATTATTGGTGTATAAAAATGCAAGCGATTTCTGTATGTTGATTTTGTACCCTGCAGCTTTGCTGAATCCTTGGATCAGTTCTAGTAGGCTTCTGGTGGAGTCTGTCAAGTTTTCTATGTAGAGAATCAAGTCATCTGCGAAAAGTGAAAGTTTGACTTCTTTGCCAATTCTGACACCTTTTATTTCCTTTTGTTGTCTGATGGCTGATGCTAGGACTTCCAGCACTATGTTAAACAACAGTGGTGAGAGTGGGCATCCCTGCCGTGTTCCTGATCTCAGGGGGAAAGCTCTCAGTTTTTCCCCGTTGAGGCTGATGTTAGCTGAGGGCTTCTCATAAATGGCTTTTATGATGTTTAAGTAAGTTCCTTATATCCCAACTTTCTCGAGGGTCTTTATTAAGAAGGATGCTGTATTTTGTCAAATGCTTTTTCTGCATCTATTGACAGGATCATATGGTTTTTATCTTTTCTGTTGTTGATGTGATGTATCACATTGATTGATTTGTAAATATTGAACCAGCCCTGTAACCCAGGAATGAATCCCACTTGATCTTGGTGGATGATTCTTTTTATGTGCTGTTGGATTCGATTTCCAAGTATCTTGTTGAGGGTTTTTGCATCTGTATTCATCAAAGATATTGGCCTGTAGTTCTCTTTTTTTGCTGGGTCTCTGTCTGGCCTGGGAATCAAAGTGATGCTGGCTTTGTAGAATGAGTCTGGAAGTTTTCTTTTGATTTCTACTTTTTGGAATAGCTTGAGAAGCATGGGTATTAACTGATTTAAATGTCTGGTAGAATTCCCCAGGGAGGCCATCTGGCCCAGAGCTCTTTTTTGTTGGGAGATTTTTGATAACTGATTCAATTTGTTCATCAGTTATGGGTCTGTTGAGATTTTCTGTCTCTTCCCATGTGAATTTTGGTAGTGTGTGTATGTTTAAGAATTCGTCCATTTCTTCTGTTGTCCAGTTAGTTGGCATATAATTTTTCATAGCATTCCCTGATAATTGCTTATATTTCTGAGGGGTTGGTTGTAATAAATCCATTTTCATTCATGATTTTGTCTATTTGGGTGCTCTCTCTTTTCTTTTTGAGAAACCTGGCTAGAGGTTTATCAATTTTGTTTATTTTTTCAAAAAACCAACTCTTGGTTTCATTGATCTGTTCAGCTGTTTTTTTTTTTTTTATTCTATATTGTTTATTCTGCCCTGATTTTTATTATTTCTCTTCTTCTACTGGTTTGGGATGCTCTTGTTGCTCTCTTTCCAGTTCCTTTAGGTGCACTGTTAGATTTTGTATTGCGCTTTTTCTAATTTCTTGAAATAGGCCTGGAGTGCAATGTACTTTCCTCTTAGGACTGCCTTTGCTGCATCCCATAGAGTTTGGATTGTTGTATTTTCATTTGTTTCCATATATTTTTAAATTTCTTCTCTAATTGCGTGTTTGGCCCATTTGTTCTTTAGTAGGGTGTTGTTTAACCTCCATGTTTTTGGAGGTTTTCCAGACTTTTTCCTGTGGTTGATTTCAAGTTTCATAGCATTGTGATCTGAAAGTGTGCATGGTATGATCTCAATTCTTTTGTATTTATTGAGGGCTGCTTTATGTCCCAGTATGTGATCTATCTTGGAGAATGTGCCATGTGCACTTGAGAAGAAAGTGAATTCCATGGCCTCAGGATGTAGAGTTCTAAATATATCTGTCATATCCATCTGGTCCAATGTGTCATTCAAGTCCATAATTTCTTTAGTGATTTTCTGTCTAGGTGATCTATCCATTGCTGTAAGTGGAGTATTAAAATCCCCTGTTATTAGCACATTCTTATCCATAAGATTGTTTCTATTTGTGATTGTTTTATGTATTTGGGTGCTTCCATATTCGGTGTGTAGACATTTATAATTGTTAGCTCTTCCTGATGGATAGAACCTGTAATTATTATATAATGCCCTTCTTCATCCCTTGTTACTGCCTTTACTTTAAAGTTTGTCTGATATAAGTACGCCTACTCCAGCTTTCTTTTGACTTCCTGTAGCATGATAGATATTTCTCCATCCCCTTACTTTCAATCTGAAGGTGTCCTCAGGTTTAAAATGAGTCTCTTGTAGACAGAAAATAGATGGATTTTGTTATTTTATCCATTCTGCTACCCTGTGTCTTTTGATTGGAGCATTTAGTCCATTTACATTCAGTGTTATTATTGAAAAACATGGGTTTAGAGTCTTTGTGTTCTTTGTAGGATTCATGCTTGTGGTGGTGTCTCTGGTACCTTGTGTTCCATGCAACGTTTCCCTCATAGAGTCCCCCTCAGGATTTCTTGTAGGGCTGGTTTAGTGATGATGAATTCTTTCAATTTTTGCTTATTTGGGAAGATTTTACCTGTCCTTATATTCTGAATGACAGTCTTGCTGGATAGAGGATTCTTGGCTGCATATTTTTTTCTGTTCATCACATTGAAGATCTCCTGCCATTCCTTTCCGGCCTGTCAAGTTTCAGTAGATAAAGTCTGTAACTACTCTGATAGGTCTCCCTTTGTATGTTAGGGCCCTTTTCTCCCTAGCTGCTTTCAGAATTCTCTCTTTGTCCTTATATTTTGCCAGTTTAACAATGATATGTTGTGCAGAAGTTTGATTCAAGTTACATCTGAGGGGAGTTCTCTGTGTCTCTTGGATCTCAATGTCTGTTTCCTTCCCCAGATTGGGGAAGTTCTCAGCTATAATTTGTTCAAGGACTCCTTCAGTGACTTTCCCTCTCTCTTCCTCTTTTGGAATTCTTATGATACAGATATTGTTCCATTTGATTTTATCACTCAGTTCTTGAACTCTCCTTTCATGCTCCTGGATCAGTTTATCTCTTTTTCTATAATTGTGTCTTCTAATTTACCTATTCTCCTCTCTGTCTCTTCAATCCGTGCATGGGATGCCTCCATTTTATTATGCATCTCATTTATGGCACTTTTTAATTCATCACAACTATTTTTAAGCTCCATAGTCTTTGCAGTAATAGCTTCTTTGGTGTCTTTCATGCCTTTTTCAAGCCCAGCAATTGATTTTATGTTTTGAGCAGTTCTTTAGCTGTCATTTTTTCCTAGAATTTCTTTAGAGGAGAGTTCTTCTGTTTCGTCATTTTGGCTAACTTTCTGTCTCTTGTTAGTTTTTAAAGCTTGATGTGTGCTCTTCACCTGTGAGTACTGCTATAGTAAAGAAGGCTCATTGACTGTCCAGGGCCTATCCGTTCAGGAAGTTTTCTTTTAATGGTGTCTCTTGGTCTCTCTTGTTGAGACTTTGGTTATTTTATTGCCCTACATAGTGGTATTTGGGACTCTCCACCATGTGCACTTTGGTTTGTTTCTTGAGGTAGCCCTGGAAAAGAAAACAGACAAACACACAGGGAACAAAGGCATGCAAATGCACAGACAAACCCAACAAACAAGCAAACTGAAAGGGAAAAAGAAAAAGAAAAAAACCCCAAAAGACAAAGGACAGTCTAAAAGCATAAAACCAGAATTCCCAGGTACAAATAAAGAGCAGGATGTATGCAGTGCTGATGGAAGAACATACATAAAGAGAAAAATGACAGGGGCGGGGAGAAAGCGAAATTGGACAATGATGAGGCAGAGAGACTAAGGCTTTATTCGGAGAGAGAAAGAGAAGAATATGGTAGGAGGCGAGGAGAAAGAAACGAAGATAATGTTACTCAGAGAAACTATATAGTCTGATTACTCCAGAGAGAGAGAGTTAGAAAGGTGGAGGTGTAGAATATACGTCTAGAGAATGCATTAAATGTGACTTTTTAAGCAAACAAATGACCAGAGTGCCCAGTGCAGCAGAGGGGAGGGATATGAATGAGACAAGGGGAAATATATCTGAATAGGAAGAATTGATCTGGCATTAAATACAGCAGTGCATCCATGTTGGTCTTGCCCCAGGCTCTGGTAAAAAAAAAAAAAGGCAGCTCTCTAGCGGGGATGGGCGTGGTTTGGTGTAGTCGGGTCTTATCCTCCACTGCGTCCGACGGCCTCTCCCTGAGGCCCTGCCTTGGTGGTTGTGGGGAGAGAAATGGTGGCATCCCAGTCCCCTGGAACCAAGGGCTGCAACTTACTCTTTTGGGTCCGATCACCCTATGCCGCGGGTGTAGACATGGTGGGCCATGTTCTATGCCCCAAGCCTGCCTCGTTTACAGGTCTTAGTCTGCGTGCTTTATTGATACCATCCGAAATGCAATCCCGCAGGCCAGACCGCTTCCCAGCCGGGATCGAGCAGGGAGAGCAGCAGAGCAGTGTCTCCTGGCGCCGCATGGGGCCGGGGCACCCAGCCCAGAGTCAGCACCACAGCTAGAAACAGGATCACTCTCCGTCCGGAGCCGAGGTTTTTCTCTTCTCCAGGGTCAGTTCTATGAGTAGTTTCAGCCACTCTTTCTTTTCCTCTCAATTCTCTGTGGCTCCCCACGAAGGGGGTTCCCTTCCCTCCCTCCGTGTCTACAGGTCCTGGCCCATTTTTATCTTCCCCAGTTTGTACTCACGCACCTATGAGATTGTCTTCTTAGTGGACTGTTTTCCTCCTGGACTCGTGTGGTTCAGTGCCCGATGGCTTCAGGGCTTCTCCACGTCTTGCACAAAGGGGTTTGCACTGAACAGAGACATCTTGCATGTGCCCGAGGCCTAAGTGCTGCGGTCTGGCCGAGGCTCGGTGGCTGCTCCCTTTGATTTCAGTTTTGACCAGGATGCCCTTGTCCTTAGGAGGGCTGGGAGCTTATTATTGGAGCTGAAAAAATAAAAGAAAAAAGAAACAGAAAAAGAAAGAAAACTTCAGGTTCTCAAGGCACTGGCATTAGGCGATTTCTCTGTAAAAAATAATTATATCTGGGGCGCCTGGGCGGTTCAGTCGGTTAAGCGTCTCACTTCGGCTCAGGTCATTATCTCATGGTTTGTGAATTTGAGCCCTACCTCAGGCTCTGTGCTGACAGCTCAGAGCTTGAGCCTGCTTCGGGTCCTCTCTCTCTGTCTCTCTCAAAAATAAACACTAAAAAATATTTAAAAAATAAGTATATCTGATGATGAAAGGAATACATATTTATTATAGAGAACTGGAGTACATAAAAAGAGTTGAAAATAGTGCATCATTACACCATCTACAAATAATCACCATTAAGGTTTTTTTTTAAATCTAGACCTCATGTTTGTTCCCACCATACCCACTAACTACATATTTTTATAGGGATCCTATTATACATTATATCTTATAAACTGCTTTTGCATTCAACAACCTGTCACGAACACTTTCCCATTGCATTAAAAGTTCTTTCACATTTCCAATATCAGATTAAATGGCTGCGTAATATTAAAATTGGATTCATGTACCATGTTATCCAGGTGTAGGGCATCCTTGATTTTTTTTCCTTTAAAGGTTCAAAGCTGAAACTCAGGTAGGTTTCAGATCGGCATACATGCATCCTCTTGAGTGTCATACAAACTTTCACATGCATTTAATTTTTATGGGGAAAAGTACCATTGCTTTTATTAGATACTCAAAGTTTAACTGCTGAAGGGTCAAGAATGGATACATGTACTCAAGTTCAATTCCTAGAAGAGGAATTGCTGAGTCTAAGTGCTCTGTACATTTAAAAAAATATATTTATTTATTTTTGAGAGAAAGAGCATGAGCAGGGAGAGGCAGAGAGAGAGAGAGAGGGAGATACAGAATCCGAAGCAGGCTCCAGGTTCTGAGCTGTCAGCACAGAGCCTGATGTGGGGCTCCAACTCATAGACTGCAAGATCATGACCTGAGGCAAAGTTGGATGCTTAACTGACTGAGCCACCCTGGTGACCCTTAAGGTTTTTGACGACCTTGCCAGGTTGCCCTCCTAGGGAAGGCGTGGAGGTTTATCATGCCACCAGCAGGGTGCCTGTGTCCCTGTACCCCAGCTGACCACCACCAGCCCTGGGCATCATGCCTTTGGAAACATATCATCCAGTTTATCACTTACTGGCTCTTGGGTGTAATTTATCCTTAAGCATTATAGAGTCAGTGCTACTATTAGAGTCCTAGACACCCCAAATGCTGTAGGGGTTGCTCGGGTTCGGCCGAAACGGTTTATAACTAGAGGATCTGGGTTTGTGTGCTACGTCAGCACAGCCCCCTTCCCTTGCTGGGCTCAGCGGACAGGGTGGTGGTCAGCAACTCAGTGGCTAGGCTTGGACTTGCTTGTGTTTGCACACTGGCCCCATGTGCGGCACTAGCTGTGTCACCGTGCACAGGTGTGTGAGTGCTCTGCTCTGCCCCCTCCTTCTTAGGCTAAGGCTCTGGTGAGGACCAGCGCGGACACCCTTGTGTGGTACTTAGCGTCCGGCACACGGCGCGTGCTCTGCCTCGGCGGCTGTCACTGTTATGTGTGTACCCTTCCTCCCCATGTTGCCTCCTCCCTCCCTCCAAGTCTTAGATTTTGATTCTCCTTAGCCCAACTTTTAGAGCTGGAAAAGTCTTCGTGATCACTCAGCCTGTGGGTGAGGCATGGGGTTAGAATGGAGATGTAGTGGCCTGCGCTGAAACAGGGAGAGAAATCTTGCCCCGTGAAGAGACTGCTTTTGAGGGCCGTATCTTGCTTCCAAAGTTCTTTTAAACTTGTACACATTGATCCTGTGTTAATTAATTTTTTTTTTTTTTGAGAACTTAAGCTGGGGAGGGGCAGAGAGAGAGGGAGACAGAGGATTCGAAGCGGGCTCCGCACCGAGAGTGGAGAACCCTATGCGGGGCTTGAACTCACACACTGTGAGATCATGACCTGAGCCGAAGTCAGACACTTAACTGACAGCCACCTGGGCACCCAGATCCTGTGTTAATTAATTGTACCTGGTCTGCATGGCCCATTACAAGTATTCAAGTAGAAATCGGCTACCTAGAAGGCTTTGGTTAACTGGACTCTTCCTAAGCCCTTTCCTTCCCTGAGAGCATCTGGTCCCGCATCCTGCATATAGCTGTGCCGCAGTAAGTGTTTTCGATGTTGACAGGGAGTGTGCAGGCTGGGAGGATTGTCCTCGGCCCTGGCTGTGTTCTTCCCAGCTCCCTCGGTCTCGTTCATCTCTGAGACCTGACCCCTTGCACACATTTTGAAGGAATGAGCAAATGAATGATGCCTGCCTAGAAAAAAGAAAGAGGACTAATTGGCTTCATCGAGAGTTCTATTTTTCTTTTTTTTTAAATTTATTTATTTTTGAGAGGGAGAGAGAGAAGAGCGCATGTGCACACATCTGGGAGGGGGCACAGAGAGAAGAGAGAGAGAGAATCCCAAGCAGGCTTTCTGTGCTGTCAGCGCAGAGCCCGACGCGGGGCTTGAACTCACCAACAGTGAGATCAAGCCCTGAGTGGAAACCAAGAGTTGGACACTTACCATCTGAGCCACCCAGGTGCCTGCCCCCATCATCAGGCATTTTAAAGGGTAAGTCAGGCCTCTCAGCTGGTGCGTGCGCAGGTGGCTGTCACGTGCTCAGCGCTCCTGCTACGAAGGCGGCTCTATATGTGGGAGGCCAGGCTTCTCTGCTCTGAATGGACCTTAGAACCATCTCACCAAGCCGTCTTTCCCCTTCCCCTCTGCCTTTTACTGTGCAACAACTACTCCTGCTGACTTGCCTTCTGACCTCTCTACCTGCTTCTCGGACCTTCTAAAATGTAAACAATGTTTCCAGAATGGGCAACTCTGAGTCCAGAGCCGTTATGAAATGGAGGTGCCCAGCATCTGTGCTCCTTTCCCCCTACTTGTTACAGGAAAAAAAACCCCAAGAATCCTGTAGAAACATGATGCCCCATTCTGGTTTTTATAGCTGCTTCATGTTGGCTGTCTTTCAAAGCCAGAAGCAAGTGTGCCAGCCATCCCTGCCTGTCTGCATCAACTGCGAAGGGCCGTGTGGTATAGCGGTTCCGAGGACAGGTTTAAATTCCAGCCCCGCCATTTACGAGCTGTGTGATGGCAGGAGAGTTACTATATCCCTGACCAGCGTCTCAGGTATAAACATGGAGATGATGACAGCACCCACCTCCTGGGGTTAGAATAAGGACCGAATGTATCAGAATGTGTAAGGGAGCAGTGTTACAGTGAGCCCTCAAGCTTAGGCTTCCTCATTGTTTTGAATTCAGATAGCACTTCTGGCCCCAGGAAAAGTCACAGATGATTAGACATGGTCCAGTTCAATTGCCTCATTTTCTAGATGAGGGAACTGAGGCCCAGAGGGGTCAAGTGAGGGGCCCAAGTTCACTAGGCTGCTGTGTCATGTAGATGGAAAGGGGCAGACCCAGCCTTGAATCATCCCCTTTACTTCTAAGCCAGGGACATATACCTGCTGTATCTTAATCACTGTTTCTCAGGCCTTTGATCGGTTTCTCCATTCTGATGGTCACGTCCTTAACCTGTGTCTTATCCCTGTGTATCCCTTTCTGTGTCCAGGACAGTGCCATAGACCAGAAGTTGGCATTCAGTCATCAGCTGCTGATCGGAACTATTGGGAAGGTGGGGAGTATTGGCGATGCCTGAAGTTTTCAGGGTCACTGTCATAAAGTTCCTTAGATCTTATATTAAGCCATTTCTCTCCATCTTTTTTAAAAAATTTAATGTTTATTTTTGAGAGAGGGAGACAGAGTATGAGCAGGGGAGGGGCAGAAAGAGAGGGAGACACAGTATCTGAAGCAGGCTCCAGGCTCTGAGCTGTAAGTACAGAGCCTGATGTGGGGCTTGAACCCACAAACTGAGAGATCATGATCTAAGCTGAAGTCAGATGCTTAACCAACTGAGCCACCCAGGTGCCCCAAACCATTTCTGTCCGTCTTAACTGTGAACAGTGGAGTGGACAGGTGTCTAAAGTGGTGGTATTTAAGCAGGAGCTGGACATAAATGTAGCAGAGATATTGGGGAAAGAAAACTAGAATAAAGAAACTCCATCCACTCTAGTCCGCTGGTTCTCAAACATAAATGTGCATCAGAATCGCGTTGGTAAAACAAGCTTGATAACCCAAGATTTCTGAGTTTTAGATTCAGAAGGTGAAGAGGAGGGTCAAGAATTTGCTTTTCTGTCAAGTTCCCAGGCGCTGCTGCTGGTCCAGGGACCACGCTTGAAGAACGCTGCTCTAACCTCTTTCACGTCTCGGGGTCTGTAATTCTTCCCACTCCTTGTGAGCCACTAGCGTCTTCTCCTTGGCTGTGCTCCCAGTGCAGAGCTCAATGTCTGCACCATAAAAGTTGTGGCGGGCTGAAAATGTCCCCACGCAGATTCTGGTTCCTGACCCCTACGGCCTGTAAATGTGACCTTATTTGGAAAAAGGACCTTTGCAGATGTGATTAAGGATCCTGAGATGAGATTGTCCTGGAGGATCCCGGTGAGTCCTAAGGAGAGACGGGGACATCACACACACACACACACACACACACACACACACACACACACACACCCTATATAAACATACAGGTAGATATTGGAGGGATGT
>NW_027529438.1:721082-752823 GCF_008692635.1 Crocuta crocuta
TTAATTAATTTTTTTTTTTTTTGAGAACTTAAGCTGGGGAGGGGCAGAGAGAGAGGGAGACAGAGGATTCGAAGCGGGCTCCGCACCGAGAGTGGAGAACCCTATGCGGGGCTTGAACTCACACACTGTGAGATCATGACCTGAGCCGAAGTCAGACACTTAACTGACAGCCACCTGGGCACCCAGATCCTGTGTTAATTAATTGTACCTGGTCTGCATGGCCCATTACAAGTATTCAAGTAGAAATCGGCTACCTAGAAGGCTTTGGTTAACTGGACTCTTCCTAAGCCCTTTCCTTCCCTGAGAGCATCTGGTCCCGCATCCTGCATATAGCTGTGCCGCAGTAAGTGTTTTCGATGTTGACAGGGAGTGTGCAGGCTGGGAGGATTGTCCTCGGCCCTGGCTGTGTTCTTCCCAGCTCCCTCGGTCTCGTTCATCTCTGAGACCTGACCCCTTGCACACATTTTGAAGGAATGAGCAAATGAATGATGCCTGCCTAGAAAAAAGAAAGAGGACTAATTGGCTTCATCGAGAGTTCTATTTTTCTTTTTTTTTAAATTTATTTATTTTTGAGAGGGAGAGAGAGAAGAGCGCATGTGCACACATCTGGGAGGGGGCACAGAGAGAAGAGAGAGAGAGAATCCCAAGCAGGCTTTCTGTGCTGTCAGCGCAGAGCCCGACGCGGGGCTTGAACTCACCAACAGTGAGATCAAGCCCTGAGTGGAAACCAAGAGTTGGACACTTACCATCTGAGCCACCCAGGTGCCTGCCCCCATCATCAGGCATTTTAAAGGGTAAGTCAGGCCTCTCAGCTGGTGCGTGCGCAGGTGGCTGTCACGTGCTCAGCGCTCCTGCTACGAAGGCGGCTCTATATGTGGGAGGCCAGGCTTCTCTGCTCTGAATGGACCTTAGAACCATCTCACCAAGCCGTCTTTCCCCTTCCCCTCTGCCTTTTACTGTGCAACAACTACTCCTGCTGACTTGCCTTCTGACCTCTCTACCTGCTTCTCGGACCTTCTAAAATGTAAACAATGTTTCCAGAATGGGCAACTCTGAGTCCAGAGCCGTTATGAAATGGAGGTGCCCAGCATCTGTGCTCCTTTCCCCCTACTTGTTACAGGAAAAAAAACCCCAAGAATCCTGTAGAAACATGATGCCCCATTCTGGTTTTTATAGCTGCTTCATGTTGGCTGTCTTTCAAAGCCAGAAGCAAGTGTGCCAGCCATCC
This sequence comes from Crocuta crocuta, assembly GCF_008692635.1. Classification (NCBI taxonomy): domain Eukaryota; kingdom Metazoa; phylum Chordata; class Mammalia; order Carnivora; family Hyaenidae; genus Crocuta; species Crocuta crocuta. The sequence continues at coordinate 722,311 of NW_027529438.1, forward strand.
CTGCCTGTCTGCATCAACTGCGAAGGGCCGTGTGGTATAGCGGTTCCGAGGACAGGTTTAAATTCCAGCCCCGCCATTTACGAGCTGTGTGATGGCAGGAGAGTTACTATATCCCTGACCAGCGTCTCAGGTATAAACATGGAGATGATGACAGCACCCACCTCCTGGGGTTAGAATAAGGACCGAATGTATCAGAATGTGTAAGGGAGCAGTGTTACAGTGAGCCCTCAAGCTTAGGCTTCCTCATTGTTTTGAATTCAGATAGCACTTCTGGCCCCAGGAAAAGTCACAGATGATTAGACATGGTCCAGTTCAATTGCCTCATTTTCTAGATGAGGGAACTGAGGCCCAGAGGGGTCAAGTGAGGGGCCCAAGTTCACTAGGCTGCTGTGTCATGTAGATGGAAAGGGGCAGACCCAGCCTTGAATCATCCCCTTTACTTCTAAGCCAGGGACATATACCTGCTGTATCTTAATCACTGTTTCTCAGGCCTTTGATCGGTTTCTCCATTCTGATGGTCACGTCCTTAACCTGTGTCTTATCCCTGTGTATCCCTTTCTGTGTCCAGGACAGTGCCATAGACCAGAAGTTGGCATTCAGTCATCAGCTGCTGATCGGAACTATTGGGAAGGTGGGGAGTATTGGCGATGCCTGAAGTTTTCAGGGTCACTGTCATAAAGTTCCTTAGATCTTATATTAAGCCATTTCTCTCCATCTTTTTTAAAAAATTTAATGTTTATTTTTGAGAGAGGGAGACAGAGTATGAGCAGGGGAGGGGCAGAAAGAGAGGGAGACACAGTATCTGAAGCAGGCTCCAGGCTCTGAGCTGTAAGTACAGAGCCTGATGTGGGGCTTGAACCCACAAACTGAGAGATCATGATCTAAGCTGAAGTCAGATGCTTAACCAACTGAGCCACCCAGGTGCCCCAAACCATTTCTGTCCGTCTTAACTGTGAACAGTGGAGTGGACAGGTGTCTAAAGTGGTGGTATTTAAGCAGGAGCTGGACATAAATGTAGCAGAGATATTGGGGAAAGAAAACTAGAATAAAGAAACTCCATCCACTCTAGTCCGCTGGTTCTCAAACATAAATGTGCATCAGAATCGCGTTGGTAAAACAAGCTTGATAACCCAAGATTTCTGAGTTTTAGATTCAGAAGGTGAAGAGGAGGGTCAAGAATTTGCTTTTCTGTCAAGTTCCCAGGCGCTGCTGCTGGTCCAGGGACCACGCTTGAAGAACGCTGCTCTAACCTCTTTCACGTCTCGGGGTCTGTAATTCTTCCCACTCCTTGTGAGCCACTAGCGTCTTCTCCTTGGCTGTGCTCCCAGTGCAGAGCTCAATGTCTGCACCATAAAAGTTGTGGCGGGCTGAAAATGTCCCCACGCAGATTCTGGTTCCTGACCCCTACGGCCTGTAAATGTGACCTTATTTGGAAAAAGGACCTTTGCAGATGTGATTAAGGATCCTGAGATGAGATTGTCCTGGAGGATCCCGGTGAGTCCTAAGGAGAGACGGGGACATCACACACACACACACACACACACACACACACACACACACACACCCCCTATGTAAACATACAGGTAGATATTGGAGGGATGTGGCCACAAGCCAAGGGATGTCAGGCGCCAGAAACTGGAAGAGGCAAGAAACAAGCTGTGTCCCCAAAGCCTCAGGAGGGCCTGTGACCCTGCTGATACCTACATACCACCCTGGTGACATCGTTCTGACCCCCAGAACTGTGAAGAACAAGTACCTGTAGTGCTATCAAGTTTGTGGCTTTCTTCACCGTGGCCAGAAGAAATGAGCGTAGTAGGCATTCGGTACAGTGAGATGAATGGGGGAGCTTAGAAGCCGGTCGTAACGAACCACTTAATTGATGCATAAACTGAGGGCTCTATGGGTCAGGTCTAGGTGTCCATACACGTTTACTGAATGGGAGGCCCAGGTCTGTCGCCTCGCTCTGTGTTCTTTATCCCAGCCCCCACGGTCTACCATCCCCACACGTTAGAACAACTGAACTAGAATCCATGGGACCTGTGCTTTGTTATTTAAAAAAAAAAAAAAACTAAGCTTGTCAGGTGCTCCTGGTCCACAAGGGGGGCCAGGCCCAGACCACGTTCTTCATGGATGCTGGCTGAGCCTGCGGGGACAGCTGACACCTTACTGTGAGTGGCTTGGGACGGCAAAAGCATTCCTGTCACATTGACCCCCGCGGCGCCCGCCCAACAAAGGCAAGCTGGGCGCTGTCCTCTTTTTCTGGGTCCGTGATGGGGCCTAGAACTTGGACCCACACTCCGCGTTTCCTGTGCCGCTGGACACGGTCGTAGGCGATGGTGTTCACCCACTGACACTCACATAAGTTGTCAGTCCTGAGATTTGGGACGCTGGAAACATAAACACTTTCATGTATTGAATCACCTAAGATGTGTGATGGGAGGAGAGGAAGGTGAGGTTCAAGGCCAGGGAGCTTCGCGGCATTTCTCTGGAAGAATTTCAGGTCCCTCACCACGTCTGTTCCTGGGGGACTTTGCATCAGACTTCTGGGCCAGGCTTGGGAGACAGATGGCCCCGAATGCCTGTTAGAGTGCCCACTAGTATAGGGAACCTTCTGGAAAGAAGTAGGCCTGCAGCACCATATTGCTTGTGTGGATACCAGGCGACAGTCCGAGAGAGGTAGTTGAGGGCGGGTCTTGGTGACTTTGGGCCGGTGGGTTTTAAGTCACATCAGGGGGACCCCTCCCCGAGCCGTCACCGTGACTTCATCATATAACCACTGAAGAGGAGACGAAGGCACGGGGCTCGCAGGTGCAGGCCGGTGTCTGGCCTGGCGTGCCGCCCGCCCCGGCGGGGGCCTCGGATCTGTTTGCTGTGTCCACTCGGCCCAGCTGCTCACTCAGGTGCCTCGCTCGACCACTCGGATATTACCTCGTGATGATTTTTATGGAGTTAAACCTAAAGGAAATTTGAGGACGCGATCACTTCCTCCCTTTTAATTAGAGCGCCGAGACTGTTTGCCCCTGTCGCGTCTGCCTGACCAGCAGGCCGGCCGCGGGGGCCGCAGCGAGGCACCGTGGAGTTTAAATATCGGGCGAGGGTTGTTTGAAGAGCTGGGTCACGGTCGCCACCGCCGGCCGAGTGTGCACGAGCCCAGACGCACCCTTGCGTGGACCCCGTACAGATGTTTGAACAAGCCCCCGGAGAACACACATCTTCTGTTGTAGTGAAGGAGAGAACAGTCCCCGTCGGTAACCTAGGAGACATGGGGTTCCCCCCCCAACAGGAATCTTTAACCACATGTTGGCTGCTCGCAAGCCCGGCCCGGGAGGGCCCCTCCTGGGGTGGACTTCACGTCGGAGGCAGAGACAGCTTGCCTGCTGCTCGCTCGCACATCAGTCCCCGGGGGGAAATAGGAGCTAAGTGGCTGTGACAAAGGGGTGAAGGCTCTGACTCTCACGACTGGTGGTGGAAACGGTCTGCTCTTCCGCACGACTCGTTTGCTCCCCAGACGCCTTTGTGCCCCGAATCTCCAGGCAGGGTTTGGAATCCCGGGGCTGGAAGGGGACTCGGGAGGCCACCTACCCATCCCCGCCCCCCTTCCCCGCGGTGGCCTCTCAGCTCTTCTTCGTGCGGGCGGGCCCTGGAGAGCTGTCCATCCAGCCGCCCCCGGGATGGGCATAAATATTGTTATCTCCATGTAATAAGGCGGCGCTGGAGCTGGGTACAGCACATTTGTTCCAAGGGAAATGACAGCGGTTTCAAGCCTAGTGACTTGGAGGTGATTTAAACCCCCTCATCTGGATTTGTTTAACACACTTCAGTTTTATTATTTGGTTTTCATACAGGAAGTTAATGAATAACTCAGTCCGGCTCTATAGCTATACGATCAAACAAGGGACCCTTGGCTGGGAGTTCATTCTCGGGACAGGCGTACCTCGATTTACACAATAGCAGAAACTGTCTCTACCTCAGATTTTTGGGAAATCGTCTCTACCTCAGATTTTTGAAATAAGATTCTTCAGAGGAATGTAGCAGTTAGTGGGTTTATTGTTTGGGGGGGGTGTTTGTGTGTGCACGTGTGTGTGTGTGTTTCTGTTTTTAAACAAAGCCACGATGCATTTTGGAACATGGATGGCTTTCCTCTAATTGACTTTTTATGGATTTGCTGGGAATAGAGAATTCCTCAGCAAGACTTCAGTTTCAGCGCGGGGACGGTGGCTCAGGGGGCAGGTGTGGCCCCTGGGGGAGCCGTTGCCTGTGAAGCAATACTGGGAGATGTTAGACCGTGGGAGCAAAGGGCCCCGACCCCTCCTTCCTGGAGGAAGAGCAGCAGCGTGCCAGAACACAAGTGAACAGGACACTTCACAGATGTAACCCACGCTGGGGGCCCAGTCCCAGCCACATCTCGTCACTGCTTCCTTCTAGGCAAATTACTTTCTGAATTCGGGTTTCCTTCTTTAAGAGGAGTTTACTTATCAGGAATGGAGTGGGAAAGAGCAGTACCTTGAGCCCCGTAGAGAAATGGATTCTCTCACGTGAGAAGACTGATCGTGTTCTGCCCAGAGAACCATCTTCAGGGTATAATGAACTGGGCTGGGCCACGTGTGTTCCTCGGGCGGAAGTCACCCCACCTCGAGGCAGCTGGCTAGGCAGAGGACCAGGATGTCATTGAGACAATTAACAGTTTGCTTTTCTGAAGCTCATATGCTTCCTATTATCAAGACAAGTACGACGGGACTGTCTTGATTTATTTTTCATATTAAGCTAATCTTAATTGTAATTGCCTCCTGGATTTTAACCTAGTTGGGCGCTGGGTGGGGCAGAGAGTTGCGATGTGAGGAGGTGTACCTTCACCCCTGCAGGATCTAAGAATTGTCAGCTCCCTTCTGGCACCGAGTATTCTTTATAGTGAGTGAGGTGTTATCATTGACTTTTCTCTATTTCTAGACACAGGTTTTTTTTTTTAAATATTTTTATTTATTTCTAGGGGAGAGAGAGAGAGAGAGAGCGTGAGCATGGGAGGGTCAGAGAGGGAGGGAGATACAGACTCCGAAATAGGCTCCAGGCTCTGAGCTGGCAGTCAGCACAGAGCCCGACGCGGGGCTCGAACCCACAAACCGTGAGATCATGACCTAAGCGAAAGTCAGACGCCTAACCGACTAAGCCACCCAGGCGCCCCTAGACACAGTTTTACAAGTGCTCAGATCAGCTCTTTTAAAAAAAAATATTTTTAAATGTTTTTATGTATTTTTGAGAGAGAGTGCGTGGGGGAGTGGGAGGCAGACAGAGAAAGCAGAGAGCTCGATGCAGGGCTCGAACTCAGAAACGGTGAGATTCTGACCTGAGCTGAAGTCGGACACTTCACGGTCTGAGCCACCCAGGCGCCCCCAGAACACCTCTGAGACGTCCACACATGCGATCTGTGTGGTTGGTCCCAGGCGATTTACTTTCCCCAAATCTCCATTTCCTCATCTGTAAAATGGCTCTGTAGTGATAACCTTGCGAGGTTCTTGTGATCATTTAGGAGAGAAAGTATAGAAAGTTTGGTGTCTGCTGCATGGCGGGCACGCTCCCCTCCCCCCTGGATGTTCTTAATCCATCTCTCCTGAATCAGGGGAAACTGAGGCACAGAGAGGTTCAAGTAACTTGATCAAGGCAAAACCAGTGTGGAATCCTCAGATTCTGGGGTTTTTTATTTATTTACATTCAAGTTAGTTAACATACAGTGTAATAATGCTTTTAGGAATAGAATCGACTGATTCATCACTTACATATAATACCCAGTGCTCATCCCACAAGTGCCCTCCTTAATGCCTATTGCCTATTTAGCCCATCCCCCACCCAGCACCCCACCAGCAACCCGCAGTTTGTTCTCTGTATGTAAGAGTCTCTTATGGTTTGTCTCTCTCTCTGTTTTCGTATTCTCTTTCCTTCCCTTCCCCCATGTGCATCTGTTGTGTTTCCTAAATTCCGCATATGAGTGAAATCATATATTTGTCTTTCTCTGACTGATTTATTTTGCTTACATAATGGAATATTCCTCAGCAATCATAAAGAATGAGATCTTGCCATTTGCAACAACATGGATGGAACTAGAGTATATCATGCTGAGCAAAATAAATCAGAGAAAGACAAATATATGATGTGCCTTTGATACACACACACACACAGTGTATGTATAAATTGTAATGTGTGTATATATATATATATATTCCATTGTGTGAGTGTGTGTGTGTGTGTGTGTGTGTGTGTACCTGTGGAAGGCCACATCTTCTTAATCTGTTCATCAGTAGATGGACATTTCGACTATGGATAGTGCTGCTGTAAACATGGGGGTGCCTGTGCCCCTTTGAATCAGCACTCCTGTATCCATTGGATAATAGCTAATGGTGCCGTTGCTGGGTCATAGGGTAGTTCTATTTTTAATTTTTTGAGGAAGCTCCATTCTGTTTTCCAGAGCAGCTGCACCAGTTTGCACTCCCACCAGCAGTGCAAAAGGGTTCTCTTCCTCCACATCCTCACCAACATCTGTTGTTGCCTGAGTTGTTAATTTTAGGCATCTCAGATTTTGGTTTTTGAAGCCAGGTGCTTTCACTGTCTAGGTGAACAATGTTGGGAAATTTAGACCTGTTAAGGGTCCAGCGTGAAGTCAAAGGAACATTGGGCCATGCTGGCTCTTTCCAGGCTCCGTAGGGGAGATTTACAGTCTATCAGGGCAGTTCCTGCACAGAACCCCGGGCCCGCCAGGAAGAAAAGAAGCACTTCTTTTTATTGGGTGCTTATGCATAAGTGAAGTTATCTAATACAGGAGCCCTTCAAGGTTGGAATTATTGAACCTTTTTTGCAGATGAGAAAATTGAGGTTCAAGTGTTTGAAGTAGTTTGTCTGTGGTCACAGAGATAATTGAAGCCATGAAGGTAGGGGTCAAACCTAGCCCCCTGGACCCTAGCCACCAGCCTTTGCGCCTCCCCCACCTCCCCCTATACCATTGCTGCTCAGGGTCTGGACCAGTCCTGGGCTGTGTTTCCTCTCTGGCCAAGGAGAGGAGCTGTACTTTTCTAATCAGCTAGTCCCAGTTCTGACCAACACCCGTGAGCTGGGTCGCAAGATTGACAAGAGTTGGGATGTCTCTTCGCCTTTGCCTTCCACCCCATTTCCGTTCCCAGACAACAGAGCCCCTCCAGGTAGATAAGGGCCTATCAGGCTAACAAAGGCATTTGGATAAGAATCTCACACGGCTGGGGCGCCTGGGTAGCTTAGTCGGTTAACCGTCCGACTTTGGCTCAGGTCATGATCTCGCGGTTCGTGGGTTCGAGCCCCGCGTCCGGCTCTATGCTGACTGCCAGCTCAGAGCCTGGAGCCTGTTTCTGAGTCTGTGACTCCCTCTCTCTCTGACCCTCCCCTGCTCATGCTGTCTCTCTCTCTCTCTCTCCTCTAGAAATAAATAAAGCATTAAAAAAAAAAAAAAAAAAGAATCTCACACGGCTTCTCTTAGTTGCTGTGTTTAACAGCCTAGGAACGTTTCTCCACTTCCAGCCTGAGCCCTGGTCCTCAGGTAGAACCCATTCATTTTCTAAATGTTTTTTTTAATATTCGTTTATTTTTGAGAGACACAGACAGAGTGTGAACAGGGGTGGGGGCAGAGAGGGAGACACAGAATCTGAAGCAAGGCTCCAGGCTCTGAGCTGTCAGCACAGAGCCCGACACGGGGCTCAAACCCACAAACCGTGGGATCATGACCTGAGCGGAAGTCGGACACTGAACCGACTGAGCCACCCAGGCGCCCAGAACTCATTTCTTGAAATTTGGTCGCCAGTCAGGATGGCGAGCAGCTGGTCTTACAGGGTCTGTCCTAACCCTTCATGAGGAAGCCCCAGACATTTGAGCCTTTTTTCCTCTTCTGGGCTAGAGGACTGTGTGCCCAGGCATCCCTGAGACAGAGTGGATCTGAGGCCAGACAAGATCTGCAGCATCTCTGAGCTGTCGTGGTAAAGAACAAGGCGAATTATTGAATCACAGAATTTAGAACTGTAGGAATATGAAACGCAGTCTCCTCTGACCGTGTCATTTTACAGGTGACACCAGTCTGATGGTGTCGACTCCCAGCATGTGCTGGTCAGTAAGCAGGAGCTAGAGATCGAGAGTTCCTACAGAGCTTTCTCCATCTGAGAGTTGTCTTCCAAGTCTGTGATGGGCCCTGTCTATGTGGGCAAGAATTCCTTTATTCTCCTAGTGAATTCCTGCATCCAGGCCAGAGACCCCACAGCCTGTTTTTATATTAACGTTTAACTAAAGGAAACCCATTCCTCCTTTTTAAGAATAGCACTGTGGGTGTGTAGTTAAGCCCTTCCTGTATGTCGGAGCTTGGCAAGGTCAACTTGCATTTTCCCTGCCACCCGTTTTGCAGTCAGAGAGACTGAGGCACTGTGATTCTCCTGAAGGGGACAGTCATGGTATTTTCCCATATTCGAGGCTCCTGGTAACGGGGGCCCTTGAAGGCTGGTCAGAAATCTGAAGACTCCCCGCCGTCCCTGCACCTGCTGATTCTCGTGGGAGAGAAGAACACCCAGATGGAGGCCGCCTTTCTTCCCATACGGGTGCCAGGCGGGCGCTAAGCGGCCGAGGCTTTGTAAACGGGAAGGACTTCCGTGCTGGCAGACCTGCTTGCGCTCAGCAGACATGTCCATAAATCTTGCTGAAAACAAATGCTTTAACTAGAGAAGGAAAGTTTAAAAGGCCCTGTGGGCATATTCTAATCACTGCTCACTAATATCAGCAGCTCGGATTTAGAGCGTGGTGCTCCCAGCGGAGAGCGCCTGGATAGGCACCGAGTGGAGTGCCGCTGGCTGTAATTAACTCTGACCTCCCTGCCCGCGCGCTCGCTCTGAATACTCACCCCGACTCCCAGAATGAGCCTTCGGTGCCTGTTGTTGGGGTGCGCTCCTCAAACTTCTGGAGCAGCCGTTTTGTAGCTTCAATTCCAACCCCTCCCCCTGAGCCAAGGTGATCGGATGGTATCGAATGAAATGAATAAGCAGATAGATTTTTGTAGTCTTTAAGAATTCCCTTTATCTCCAGAATGCTAGCAATCTCTGCATTTAGAGCTCACACTTGATGGTGTGAAAAGTGCTTCTGCCTATATACGTGCTCCTCATTACACCCCGTCAGGTGGCAGAGCTGGTAGTATGTTCATCTGCCAGATGAGGAAAAACAAAGCCCAGAGGGGTGGGGGGTGGCTTGCTTGGCCTCCCCTGTATTGTAAGTGGCTATAAGTGGGATTCAGATCTAGGTCTTTTGATCTCTGCACTATTTCTCGTATACACATGTTTGTTTTTTAATGTTTATTTGAGAGAGAGAGAGGAGGGGCAGAGAAAGGGAGACACAGAATCGGAAGCAGGCTCCTGGCTCCGAGCTGTCAGCACAGAGCCCAACACGAGGCTCAAACCCACGAACCATGCGATCATAACCTGAGGTGAAGTCAGACGCTTAACTGAATGAGCCACCCAGGTGCCCCAAATACAGGTGTTCTTATGGACCTGAGACGGTTTGTTGGTTTTGGTGAGGGGACAAGGATTTGGATCTTGTCTTTACTTCCTGCCAATGGAGGTGATGGTTATTTAGCAATTTCTTTCTTCCATCTCCTGGCAACAAAGGGATATCAGATATAAAGTAAGCATGGCCTTGTGGCTCGTGATCTCTCGACAATGATGAGAAAAATCCCACCTAAATGTTTGTGACTACGGTGAGTGTTTGTGTGTATTTTATCTATTAGAAGAGCGATACCTTTGAAAAATGTTTTTTAAAAGCTGCTACGTGCCAGACTCTGTTCTAGCCACTCAGACATGATTTCTCTGCCCGTGGAATTGCATTAGAATCAGAGGAGACAAACCTGCAATACTGGTATGAAAAGCCGCGCTGTGTTGGGTGATGAATCGGTGATCAGGTGGGTTCTTAGGGTGGGCGACTGGGGGCTGTTTGAGCTGAGATCTGACTGCCAGAGGAACCGTCCATGCAAACGGGGGAGGAGTAAGTTGTTCCAGGAAGGAAATAGGCCAATGGAAATGGCCTGTGTTGGGGAAGACCTGTTTGAGGCACAAAAGGAAGTCATTGTAGCCATGGCTGAACTGTGGCTGGAGGAAGGGACTGGCGTGACCTGGGGTTTGAAAAGGTGGTAAGGATCCGACTAGAAGTTTAGTAAATCCATGTAGGGATTTTGGATTTTACTCTCAATCCTTTGGAGTAACCATTGGAGGGCTCTGCAGAGGGGTGAGATCTGACTTACAGTTTCAATTTTTTTTTNGCCAGCCCAGAGCCCAACACGAGGCTCAAACCCACGAACTGCAAGATCATCACCTGAGCCGAAGCCGGACGCCCAGCCGACTGAACCACCCAGATGCCCCTGACTTACAGTTTCAAAAGGCTGCTGTGTGGCTGAGTTTAGGGAGGCAGGAGATGGAGGTAGCAATGGAGACGACGAGAAACNTCACGAACTGCAAGATCATGACCTGAGCCGAAGCCCGATGCCCAGCCGACTGAACCACCCAGATGCCCCTGACTTACAGTTTCAAAAGGCTGCTGTGTGGCTGAGTTTAGGGAGGCAGGAGATGGAGGTAGCAATGGAGACGACGAGAAACAGAAGAACTCAGGACACACTTCAAAGACCCTCAGGACTAGTTGACTTAGATCATGGTTAAGAGATAGAAAGAGGACTCCTGGGTAGATGGAGGCCCTACCAGCTGCTGTGTGGATGATTTGGCGAGCAGATGGGGGGTGTGGCCAAGACTTCTGTTTGGCCGTGTTAAGTTGGAAGTGGGTTATATATCCAAATGCAGATAGCAACTGGATGTGAGTTTGGAGAAGAGCTGAGGTCAGGATTTGGGGTTCATCAGCTGTAGATGGTATTGAAAAGCATGGGGTTCGCTGGATGGCCCAGACAGAGTATGTGTTGAGGGGAGAAGCAGAGGCTGGGACCCGGGGTTAGGGCACCAGCTGGAAGCAGAAGCCTGGAGGCTGGGGGCTGGGCGCGTGTCATGTGCTTCCATCTGTCTAATGCGCAAGATGTCTGTGCTCCTAACCCAGCCAGCTCTTCATACCTGTGGGCCATTGATCACCAGCGTGCTGAATGGGAGGTTGATTTATCAGTGAAAACTCATCGCCATCTCTGGAGAGAAAAAAAATCCCTGAAGTTATATGGATGAGCTAAAAGTCAGTAGAGCTTGGGGTGCCCGGGTGGCTCAGTCAGTGAAGCATCCGACTTCAGCTCAGGTCATGATCTTGCGGTCCACGAGTTCAAGCCCCACATCAGGTTCTGTGCTGACAGCTCGGAACCTGCTTTAGATTTTTTGTTTCCCGCTCTCTCTGCCCCTCCCCCACTCACACTCTGTTTCTCAAAAATGAATCAATGTTAAAAAAAATTAAAAAATAAATCAAAGTCCTTAGAACTCTCATCAGTCAACAGGTATCTTACTCTGTGTGTGGTGTCTGTTAGGTCCTATTCCAGGCGCCACAGCCTTGTTTTCAGGGGACAGTGCATTGTGGGATCACAGGTGCATGCAGACGTACACACTTGTGTAGGTGGACACGATTACCTGTGTGCAGGGTTGGCTGAGTGGGGGGTCCTTGGCCATACACACCAATGCACACGTGTCTTTCATGGGCATTTGTAGCCATTGCAAAGCCAGCTTTCCACTTTGCCGTCAGCCTGAAACCTTACTTCCCCCATTCCACACCCCCCCCCCCCCCCCCAGCAGTCCTGGAGTTTTCTATCTTCTGGGGACAAATCTGGCCTCTGTCATCAAGCTCTGTGTTTGGCATGCTTCTTGGTTCCCGTGTTTTCTGGGGCCACCGCTTAGATCTGCCAGACCTGAATCCACAGATGTTTTGGCCCCGAGTGCGAGATGACTGCGGCTCCCAGCCCCGGCCGAGGCCCCGGTCTGTGCTCTGGGCTTGGGGGTTACTTCCCTGGAGCTGCTCTTCCGTGAAGATGAGGGTTCAGGGAAGCCATATGCAAAAATATTCCAGAGCTAGACAAGCCTGGAGGTTGTTGTTGTTTTTTTTTTGTTGTTGTTGTTGTTTTTTTTTTTTTAAGGAAAGCTCAATATCTTGCAGGTCTGCCTTTTCTTTCTCAGAGGCACTTAAAGCGTTTTCTGCTCCTTATCCCTTTCACCCTCAAAGCCCTGGGAGTTCCGTGAGGGGTAGGAATTGTCATTCTCCGTTTATGGAGGAGAAGGCCCTTAACAGGGGATCCTGCCCGAGGTCATGGAGTTATTAGCAAGGGCTGTTGGTGGGGCCCTCGCTCTCAAGTCCAGTTCTCCACCTCCTGAGAGGAGAGCAGCCTTCTTATGCAGGAAAAGCTTTGGGCTCATTAAATTTGCGGATGGTATGTGTGTAAGGACCCCAATCTAGCTGCAGACCTTAAATGCCTGCTCTCTAGTACACGTTAAAAAGGCCCATCTGATGTGCAGACCATGGGGAATTTGGGTCAAGGGTCCATGGGACACCGCAGGGGGGTGGAAAGAAGTGAAAGCTGCGTTTACAGAGTTCCGGAATGTTTGTGTTTACTCTCACATACACGAGCCTGCTTCCATCCCTTTGCTCTTTCTACCCAGCCCTCTACATCCTTAAGTAGGAAAACAGACTGAACCACAAAAGCACGCCTACCAGTTTGTCAAGCTGGCTTTCCACGCGGTGCACAGATACTTAGCGGTGTTAATGATAACCACGGTTTACAAATAACAGTGAGAGTTGGCATAGCCAAAAAAAGAAAAAGAAAAAAAGAAAAGAACCTTGAAGCACCTGGGTGGCTCAGTTGGTTAAGCGTCTGACTTCGGCTCGGGTCATGATCTCACAGTTTGTGGGTTCGAGCCCCGTATCGGGCTCTGTGCTGACAGCTCAGAGCCTGGAGCCTGCTTTGGATTCTGCGTCTCCCTCTCTCTCTGACCCTCCCTTGCTCACGCTCTCCCTTGCTCACGCCCTCTCTCTCTCTGTCTCTCTCTTTCAAAAATAAACAAACACTAAAAAAAATTTTTTTTTTAATAAATTAAAAAAAAAGAAACCTCAAGGTTGAACTTCTGGGACCGTGGTAAGAAATGGTCTGCTAAAACAGTGACTTAACATGAACAGCGTCACTTGAGGTGGGAGGTAGACGTGGAGGTGAACCCCACAACCCCACACCTTCTCCGTCTCGAAGAAGTCAGCTCTCCAACCACCGAGGACTGGCCCTGGGTGATGGCTCCTCAGGGCAGAGGGACTTTGGGGCTGGGGAGGGGGTGTGTGTGTGTTTAAGGGTTAGGAGCAAATTTAAAAGCACCACCATTCACCTTGGTTGCTAAGCCCCCCTGAGCCCGAGGTGAGGAATTCTGATTGGCAGAGTCTGTAGGGTCTTACACGAGGGAGGCAGCACAGAAAAACGAGAGGCTTAGGACGGGGACCCTGGATGCCGAGCACGGCTCGGGGCTTCAATAAGCCCGAATCTGCTGAGAATACATTTTACGAACATGCAGCGAAGTTGGCTGCCTTTGTTTCGGGGTTTGTTAAGCATTATCTAAAGAATGCCATGGTTCAGCCTGCTCGGTGTGAAGCCTAATTCTTCCCCTTTCTGGAGCCACGGCCTGGTGTGTGCAATTTTTCTCTCTCCATAGGGCTGCGGGCTCTCTGGTACTCCAGCCAAAAAAACACTCATATTTTAGCAAGCTTAGTCCTAGTCTCGGTTGCCAGGCAGTAAAACGAGCACTTGCCCGCCCCAGGGAGAGGGGGACCGCGAGATGGAAAGGGGTCATGTCAATGACTGCTCGAGCCCTCCCCCCAAATCTCTGCTTGGAGAGTCCTTGGGGCAGCTGATATGTTTATTGATGTGGAGGCGCATGGCCGCGTACGCCCAAACTGTGGCCACTTGTTGGAACTAATAATACAAATTATTTTTGTCATTATCAAGACGCTCATAGCTTCGGAGGTGAGTTTGCCCTGTGCCACTCGGGGATGAGGGTTGTTATGTATTTGACTCCTGTTCCGGACAGGCGGCGTTGACCCCATTTAACTGAAGGGGAAACTGAGGCAGAAAGCACTGAGTTGTTAGCAAGCACCTGTACCCCCGTCTCGAGGGGCCCTGCAGATGGAGTGAGCGCTGGCCTCTCGCTTAGCTCTTCTCTCACCCCTTGTGGGAGAAGCAGCCTGTGTACACAAGAACGAATGTGTCCTTCAGTTCTGGAAATACTTAACTGTGACGGTTATTGTTCGTAGCACGCAGAGCTGGGCACGCGTGAGCAGGGGGCACACTCAGGCCAGTGCTTGCGGACCGCAGCGGTGATTTCCAGGGCCCAGGCCTCCTCCCCGCTGGCCGCAGGTCCCCATCCGCGCCCTTCTCGCAGACCAGAGTGCTTATCAGGGAAGAACTGAGTCCCGCCTCTATTGGATGAGTGTGGGGAAGTTTGTAAGCCACAAGCGAGTTTGCAAGTTCCAAGAAATTGTGCTCTGGAACTCGCTGGCAAATCGGTATGCGTACAACGCACAGGGCATGCAGCTGGCGCTGGAGGGTGAGCTTCTGACACCCTCGAGCTGCAATTGCAGAAGGAGCCCTCACAAACGCAGGGGAGCCCCTGCTTAGATGCAGGGTGGTGCCCACCCGGGGCCCTCCGGGGCCGAGGCTCCCCGTGGTGCCACATAGCAGGTGCAGCGTCCGTCAGTCACGCTGCTGCCCTCGGCGCTGACCAGGTGTGGGGCTCATGCGCCGTTAGCACCTTCAGGGCCTCTGGGCAGCTGCTCGGCAGGTGCATTTTCCCCGGGTGAGAATCTGGCTTCTGTTACCCAGCTCTTGAGATGTCGCTCCGGCCGGAGGCGTGCTGAACGTCTTCCAGTGTTACCTCCTCCCTCCCGACCGCTGGTCAGAGCAGGGGGTAGTCCCAAAGCAGCCGGTGTGGACTGCCATGTGGGGTGTCTGAGGCGCGTGAGGCCTGGGGACATTATACATGAGGAGGGAGGAAGGCGGAGACAGAAATATCCACAGCAACAAGAATCCGCTGTTTGCTGGAGGGCTTGGTGGTAGGTGCCAGGAAGAAGTGGAAGAATGTGAGAAGGAGGGTCCTCGAGAGGGAGGTCACCACCAGAGAGCCTGGTTAGTGTCCCCGTACTTTCCGAGAATAGCTGGCGAGTATCTCCTGGGTGCCAGGCACAGAGCGGGAATGTTGGTGGACAAAGATGAGTTAAGTCCCAGCCACGTGCTGGGTGCTGGTAGCTGGATGCCTGCAAGGCAGTCAGATTGACGAGCTGACCGCTCCGAGAAGGCCAGGTAAATTGGGATGGTAAGTCAAGGTGGTTTTGTGAGCAGGGGCTGTGGGGTCATGTGGCCGGGTTTGAAGCCTCACTGTCCACTTGCTTGCTTGAGCAAGTTAGTTAGCCTCCTGATACCACTGTTTCTCCATTTTTAAATGTTTTCATTTATTTTGAGAGTGAGGGAGAGAGAATCTCAAGCAGGCTCCCTCTTTGCTCAGCAAAGAGCCCGATGTGGGGCTCGATCCTATGACTGTGAGATCATGACCTGAGCCAAAACCAAGAGCTGGATGCTTAACCCACTGAGCTGCCCAGGTGCCCCTGTTTCTTCATCTTTAAATGGAGAGTTTAAGCAGTTTATATCTCCTATTTAAGGATTAAATTAGCTGATATATGTTAAGCCCTTAGAATAGTGCTTAGTGCATGATAACTGACCTATTAACTATTGTAGTTATTCTCAGAAATTTGCATAAGGACTTACACACAAAACCATATGATTTCTGGGGGTTGATAGACCTCCTGATGCCCCATCATAGACTCTTGGATAAGAATCCCACTTTCTATCTATCTTTCTTTCTTTTTTTTAAATGCTTGTTTATTTTTGAGAGAGAGAAACAGAGCACGAGCAGGGAAGAGGCAGAGAGAGAGGGAGACACAGAATCCAAAGCAGTCTCCGGGCTCTGAGCCGACCACACAGAGCCTGATGTGGGGCTTGAACCCACGAGCCATGGGATCATGACCTGGGCTGAAGTCAGACGCTTAACTGACTCAGCCACCCAGGTGCCCCCACCTTTATTTATTTATATCACCCAGCCCATTAGAAGAAGCTGGGTTCTTGCTCTGTAAAATAGCAGTCACCCAGCCACCCCCACTTTCTCTGCTCTTCTAGCTGCTGGATGCTGTCTGGGGGGTGTGGGGGACATGGGGCGCACCCACCAGAGAATCAGATCTGCCTGTGGCCACAGTGGATGGAATAGGGGATACAAGGGATTTGAGCCCAGGGACGGCTAGGGGAGGAAAGGGGGACCCGTGGCCAGGTGCTTTGCAGGATTCACAGGGAGCGGCGACGACCTGGGCTAACCTGTCTCTGCCGTGAACATTCCGCCCATGGGAGATGGAGTGTCAGAGGAAGGCAGACCCACCGAGAGACCCTATCCCAGGGCTGCATACCTCGCCTCTGGCCTCCGCACGGTGCCCCCCACCCCGCGCAGCCCCGGAATATCCCTTCCTGAGCGGAGGGTTTGGCAGAGACGCCCTCTTGAGGTTGGCGCTCTTGCTAGCGAGCCCTGGCGGAGAGGAGCGAGGTGGGAAGATGCCAAGATAACTTCATCGCCTCGACATGCCACCCACAGAGCCTTTCTGACCCCCACCTCCTGCTGTCACCGGCATTTCCCCGGCTCTGGCCTGCCCTGCATTCGAGATTCCTCCAGCCCAGCCAACTCGCCACACCTTCCCCACGTGTGGCTTCACCCGTGAGCCCAGACACATCCCTTCCTCCGGCACTCGCCTTCTCGAGCCAGGCAGTCAGATGCTGGAGCTGCTACACTCCTGCACCCCGGATAGCTGCCAGTGTTCTTTCCAACCCTCACTGTCCATGGTGAGTCCTTGACATGGGTGTGGTGTGCCTCGGGTTTGACGGATTCCAGGTTCTGTAGCCCAAACCTTGAGCTGCGCTGGCCCATACTTCTCTACATCGGTGGACTGCTCGGTGCGCGGTTTCTCTCCTGTAAATTGATTCGAGAATGGTAGCCATATCAGATTAGCTGTGCAGGGTGCCTGTGGCCTTTATGAAGTACGCTCACAGGCATTATTTTACTAACAGTCTCCCTCTTCACGAGCGCATTCTCTTTTCCAGCCATTCTCCTAAGAGCTGAGGAATTTATTGCACGACACTTTATTTATTGATGACACCGAAGAAAGATTTCTTGTTCTTCTTTAGAAATACCGTGTGATCTACAATAACATTGTCTGAGGCGATTTCGGCTGCCACGTCCGGACAGGGTGATTATAACCTCATGTTTTCAGTGCCGTGTTCACCCTGGGCTAGAACACGAGGGTTGGGGCTGCAAGGGTGAGGTGGGGGAGAGGCGGCTTGGCAGAGGTGGGCGGCTATCTGGCTGGAATCTTTATGTTTAAAGAGCCCCTAATAGGCAGGGGTCTGATCTTAAAATCTCAGCAGACTCATTATCAGAAGAGGAGAGGCTTGCTTTGGCATTAAAGATCTCTTGATGGGCAGGAAAGGCAGAGGGTTTTCTAGAATATGCTGTGACGTGGGGAGCTTAAGTTTGGCAGGGAGAATCCAGAAGTGCATTCTCAGGACTGTTGTGTGTGGGGGTGACTCGTCTGGGGGGGGAGGTGCCATTTTGATTTTTCCTCTGACCTTCCTGACGTCTCATGCCCCTCCCCCACTTCCAACCCCAGACTCTGGTGAGGGCGTCCCTCCGGCCAGGCTCCCCTTTGGGAAACCTTGGGATGTTCCCAACCCAGTTGTGGTTATCTCCTGCTTAGCCCCAGTCTGTTCTCATCCTCAGAGTTGGCTAGCGCTCAGACTCGCAGGGAGGAAGACACACACCGTCCCGCATTGTGAATGTTCTAGAAGACAGAGGGAGAGGAGCACCATTTTCCCAGTTGTCTTTCCTGGATGCTGCGCTCTCTCACCCCTGCTCTTTTCCCCACCCCCACCCGGGTCCCCATCCCCAGAACATGGGACTCAGCACGGACCATCTTCTTCCCCCAACTTGGTTTCTGCCTCTGGATTCCTTACAGAGTGTGGTGGAGGGGGGCCCAGCAGGNGGAGAGGAGCACCATTCTCCCAGTTGTCTTTCCTGGATGCTGCGCTCTCTCACCCCTGCTCTTTTCCCCACCCCCACCCGGGTCCCCATCCCCAGAACATGGGACTCAGCACGGACCATCTTCTTCCCCCAACTTGGTTTCTGCCTCTGGATTCCTTACAGAGTGTGGTGGAGGGGGGCCCAGCAGGGGTGTTTGTGAGGTGACTGGAAGTCACCTGGAACTGAGTCGACCTCTGTCCCTCCGGTCAGGTTTGGCGTGACATCCTTGGGTGTTTTTATTGGGGGCGTCCCTCACAAATGCTAATGAGCAGTTGCTCTGGGCTCTCTAGCAAAGCCCAGACGGCTTCTTGGCTTCTTGTCGGGGGTTTTATTCACCCTCGCTAACGAATTAACTGCCTTGAGGGTATTAACGAAGAAAGCCAAACCAGTGACTGCAGGGACCCTCTGGGCGAGGTTCAGCTGAGGACTCAGGGCTGTCCGGCAGCGTGGAGTTGGGAGCCGTGAGTTCTGTTAACTTTCCGTGGCAATTTCAGATGTCAGCCTGGCCGTGTTTGATCATTGAGAAGCCTCGCTTTTTGGAAACCATAAGATTCCTTCTCCCACTAACCCCAGAGTTCTTGCAAATCCTGTTCTAGGGTGTATTCAAAGGAAAAATCAAAAGACCAAAAGAACCCCTCACTCCGGCGATGAAATAACACTAGGACTTGTATTCCTCACGACAGGTAAGGAAATAGGAAATGCTATTGATCGCCGAGGGCCCATTGTCCTCCAGCCCCTGAGCTTTCCACGGATTCCTGTATTTAATCCTTCCAACAACCTCGTGAGATTTTGCCATCCCCACGTTACTCATGGGGAAACCGAGGCTCAGAGAGGCTAAGTAGCTCACTCCTGCCCGAGAATGAGTTCCCACCAATGTTTCACCTCCGGGGGAATTTAATTTTTTTTTGCCTCCATGGCGCGTTACATCCGTGACCGCCATGGTAACAACGCCATAAAGTTTCAAGGGACTCCGCAGCCCCGAGGCTGTGGCTGGAGACTGCGTCCCACAGCTCTTTATGAGGGTGGTGGCCATCCATCAGTCCCCTGCCACTTCTGATTTCCGCAGTAAATACTCACCCCTGGAGTCCGGCACTGGGAAGGTGGATTAGCTAGGGGCAGCTTGGCCACGCCTCAGTTCTTAGAATCAGCAGTAAGCCCTGCATGGGCTGTGTCCAAAAACCTGACCCCCCAAATTACTTGGGCGTACTTCAATTTAGTTCAGTCTGACCGAGAGGGATTCTGTATGTACTGCGCGCCAGGTAGCTGGGGATCCAAAAGGGAATGTTGTCTCTCTAGGGACCCGGTATAGTGAGGGAGACCCATACAAACCAGTATTTATAAATATAGTGACACACACCGAAGGAGATGTGTAAGTAAAACTGCTCTTAGAACATGAAGTTGGAGGTGCAGATACATGTGTGTGCAGGTGCTGAGGACAGGAATGGAGATGGCTGGGAGGGGGGAGCATCATTGGACTGAAAGGCGGAGGAGAAAAAAGGTCCTTCCGGGAACCAGGCAGCTGTGCACTGCCCAGGACCCAGGCCAGATACACTGTCTGGCTCGGATGAGGTTATACAGTCATTTAACCTCTCTGGTCCCAACTGCCTAATCTGTAAAATGGGAATTATCATTGTGTCTGCCTTGGGTGGCTATGAGGCACCGATGGTAGTTGCACCTTGAGGAGGGCCTTGGGCAGAGAAGACAGATAAGTGAGCTTGATGATGCGGGTGTTTGTTGTCTTTTGTCTTCGTTTGGTGCTACCTCAGGGTGTCTTCCAGCTGTGCCACATTTACGGTCGGCACTCAATGCCCTCTTGCTTCCTCATCTGCACTCTTAACTCTTGTATTGTCACTTAGATGCTCTGAACCTCAGACTAGATGTCAGACTTCTCTTGGTAAGGGAACAATGTATATTTTTCTGATACTCATAATATGGGCGACTCAGTACAATGGGCACTTAATAAATATTTGTGTATTACAAATAAAATAGTATGTAACAAACTGCTGCAGGTGTGTTCCATGAAGCGCGGAAGCGCGGTTCATATCCAAAGAGACAAAACAGGGACTTAGGGAGCTTAGCTAAGTACTCCTTGCACAGGTGCTCAGACAGGAGGGTGAAGTCTGCCTCAGGGGTCAGGCCCCCGGGGATCCCTGATTGGTTAACTTGATTGTCTTGACAGATTTCTTCCCTTCGAGTTGATTGTATATTTGCATCTACCGGGCCAATGCGTGAACGCAAACTTGAGTGTCTTGAGACCTTTCCCTTAGGAGGTGCCCCGTGGGTGGTGCTATGTTACCTGTGCGGCTGGCCAGGTGGGGGATCCCCTCTGTAGACCACTCACCCTACTCACCCTTTGGAAGGGCCTGGGAATGAGTCCCTAGGCACCACGGGCCACTCGGTGATCGTGATGGCTTCACCATTGCTCCACGAAGGGCTTGCTCAGAACAAATTCTCTGTCAGCCAGACACAGCGCATTTGAACTTGCCGAAATGGCAAGTGCAGGGAATTGCCCCGGACACACCCTCCATGGCGCTCCTACCTGAGCCAGGGCACTCAGTGCTGCGGCTCCTCCCAGCTCCTGCCTCCAGCCATGTTGGTGCAGATCCAAACCACAAAATGCTTCTCTTGGGACCGATGGGAATGTGGGTGCAGTGCACAGGCTGAGCCGGACAAAGTCCTCCCGTTTTCTCTCCTGGCTGCCAGGCTGTGCTTATGAACGCCTCTCCCTGGCCCATGGAAGAGTGTTCAAGGAAGATCAGAGTCTTGCCTTATTCCCAGCCAGCCAGGCTGTTCGGGGACTTCCCCGGCTGCATTCTAGGCAGAGGGCCTGCCGGCCCGGGGTTTACCCTCACTGGCTCTTCCTCAACCACACCATCAATGACGATTGCTCGTAGGCCCCATGCAGGCCCTCGGCAAACCAGCCTGACCGCTCTGCGCCTCCTGGGGGTTTCTGGGTGTCTCCCCGCCTCCCATTTCAGCACTCACTGGACCATGGAACACAGCAGTGGACCTCTGAGTCCGTCCCCATCCTTCTGCCCGTTCCTTCCATCATCTCTCCCGGCCCCTACCCCTGGTCCTCACAGCTTCCCGGCAGTGGCTTTCAGCCTGTGTTCATGGAGCAGATGCTCGGTCTCGGACCTTGTTTCCGCCTGGTGGAGGTGGGGGGCCAGCAGGATGGCTGGGGAAGGGCTCATCCACAATGCGATGGCCACACTCAGGTTGGTACTGCCGCTTCCCAGGAGCCAGCGAGGCCGGTCGATGCTTCAGCCACCAGTGCAACCAGATCTCTGTGGGCTCTTGAAAAATGGAGCTCTCTTCAGCAGCAAATGTTTGCAATTAACGTTAACATATGGTGGAATTTGTTTTTGTGTCCGTAAAGCATGATAGGCAGTGAGGATCTGGCAGGGGATGCACCCGGCCTGTCACGCCCTGGGCCCAGCTTGTGGGCAGGATCTTTCCACCCAGTTTGGAGCACGAGCCACTCAGTGAACTAAGCATCAGTGATGGGTCAGCTGGGGCCCGGAGCCCTCCCTCTGGCTTGCCACACGCTCTTCCTGCCAGATGTTTCTACCTGCCCGGCTACAGGGTAAGGCGTGGTTCCCTTCCTGCTGTGCTGGGGCTCAGTGGCCTCTGGCCTCGTGGGTCCTGCTCAGCTCTTCCTATCTTGGTATACATGCCTTCTACCGAGGGGTGGCCCGTGGGATCCGTGAGCTTTGATTGGCCGTAGCGATACGAATCACAGATCAGCTCAGAGACCAAATCCCAGGCAAGTCTGATGTCTTAGTTCACATTGGGCTCCAAGTTAACACAAAACTGAGTGAACAGGGGCTTAAGCCCACAGGAGAGGGATCTTTGCTTAACCGGAAACGGGAGGTATGAGTTACTGGGTTGGTTTGGCAGTTCAGCAGTGCCACCAGGGATCCAGTCTCTCTCCAGATTCCCATTGTCTACAGTGTGCTGGCTTCATCAACCAGCTTGTCAGCCAATGCCTGCAAGACAGCCTCCCATCCTTATGTGACGGCTCTAAAGTGAGAAGGAAAGGGCTGGGATCGGGGCCTTCTTCATTGCTGCTTCTTATGCAGGGGAGAGTCTTTCCCAGGAGTTCCTAGTAGACTTCTCCTTGTATCTCTTTGACCGTAGCTGGGCCACATGCCCACCCCCAGGCTAGTTACTGGCAAATGGGAAAGACATTAGTCTGCTGGCTTATTAGAGAACTCGTGACTCATCTCTGGAATGGGGCCCATGGCTGCCCAGTCAAGTCTGGGGTTCTCCTAGCAAGGTGGACGTGGTGGCTGGTATGATGTGGTGATCCTCCACTGCCGTAAAAGGCAGTGGTCATTGGGATGCTTGAAAGTGGTGGGAGGGGTGAAGTTACTCCTGGAGACACAAGACCATGGGATACAAGAGTATGGTGGCCCATGCCTCTTCAGGGTCCTTGTACATGTCTCCTGTGTGTGGGCCCCAGCTCCCTTCCTACTATAGTCCCACTTCCCTCAAGTTACGCCTCTGCCCAAAAATGTGCCAAGACTCCCCATTTCCTATGAAATAGAGGTCAAACTCTGCTTAGCGTTCAAGGCCTTCTCCATCTGGCTCAAAACAACCTTACATCTGGCAAAAAATACACATTTCCTGTTTTATCTCTTGATATTTCTTTGTGCAAAGCAGGCAGCAGCCAAACTGGTTTACTTTCTGCCTGTGTAACTCACCTTGGGTTTGTTATTGTTGTTGTTGTTTGGTCTCCAAAACCTTGTCTGTCCAGAGTCTCCATTTGGCATGTCTGACTCTGTAACTCAGCCTGTTGTGATTCTGCTTATTTGATGTTCTCATGTAAGTCCTCATTTCTTTGGGGACTACCTCCTTGATGGCGCCAACAGGAAATCTCCTGAGTCTCCTATGAAATTCTGTAGCCCTTGTTGTTGGTGTACTCACATGAGCCACAGAGAGCGCTGGTGCGTACGTATGATTTTAGAGCAGCGTATAAGGTTTGCGCTGACCCTTGAAAGCTGGGGAAAACCTGGGTTGGCTAAGAGGACTGATGTCATGCCAGGTAGTTGGGGTGCAGGATGAGACTGTCTATGATGAATGTACCAGGGTCTTCACTTTCCCCCTATTGTCTCATCTTCCAGCATCTTAGCCCTCTTCTCCAGGAGCAAGTAAAATTGGTGCATGGCTACCATATTGGACAGCACAGATATAAGTCACTTGCAGAAAGTTCTGTTGGAGGGGCGCCTGGGTGGCTTAGTCAGTTAAGCATCCGACTTTCGCTTAGGTCATGATCTCGCGGTTCGTGGGTTCAAGCCCCGTGTCGGGCTCTGTGCGGACAGACAGCTCAGAGCTGGGAGCCTGTTTCAGAGTCTGTGATTCCTGCTCTCTCTGACCCTCCCCTGCTCACGCTGTTTCTCTCTCTCTCCTAGAAATAAAATAAAACATTAAAAAAAAAAAAAGAAAGAAAGTTCTATTGGACAGTAGTGACCTAGACAAGGGGAAGTCTCTAGTGGGGCTGAAATCCTGAGGTACATAAGCACAGGGGCAGTTCCCAGCTTTATCCCACTAGTTTGCCGAACTCTGGTAGTTTCTAGTGTGGGGGTGGAAATGCAGAGCTGTATAAACAGGCTTCAAGGAACTGGTATTGGGCACGATGCTCCCAAGCAGACTTGCTCTCAGCACTGGGGTAGATAAAGCCCTCTGGAGGCCATCCCCAGTCAGGAATCTAGACTCAGTATCTCGCCCTCTTCCATCTTGAGCCCTCCAAAGGGCTGAAGTGTCCTTCACGAGGTAATGGGGATAAATGGCTAAACAGGAAATTGTGACCTCTGGGTAGCTTTTGGTGAGCCTTTGGTGGCTTAGCCAAAGATGAGGTTATGGGCCCAGACCCTTGAAGAAGCCACATGCTCAAGCTGTTGGGCTTTCTCTCTGTCCTGTTCCTCGACTTTGGGCCTAGTACATAGAAAGTATAGCTCTTCTCAAGGAGATTCCTGTTGCCTGTTATATGGTCTTTGCAGGAGCGTTCAGAACCTCATTAAAAAAATGTGAAGCACGTTGAGACAAGCATAGCCAGGTTACGTGGATAACCATGGACTGTTTTACAAACTACTTTTAGAGATATCCCCTCACTTGCTGCTGAAGACTGGTGATGTGGGTATTACTCCATTTTTCAGGCTCACAGAGGTTACTTAGCATGGCTGAGGTCCCGCAGCTAATCAACGGTAGATTGGGGTCTTGAATTCAGGTCTTACCATACTGTCTCCATTACAGCATCATTGCCCCTTAAATTATGTTATGAGAAGACAGTTTAACATACCTTCCACCTTGCTTCCTATCTGTATACCTGGTGGCACATGGTAGCCTTCCTACCAAGTCACTAACCATCTCTCTCAGTGCCATGCCTAAGGCCTCAATATTTTTGCATGTTGTGTAAGGGGCAGCGTCTGCTCACTCCTGAACCAGTTGCTCTTCTATTCATGATGGTAGCTTGGAGGGTGACCCAAGAACATCACAAGAAGGGTAAATAGGAGGCAAAGGAAAATTATTTGGATCAAATACTAGTGCTGTGGTTTTGTGATGTTTTGACTTAAGTGTGGCCTCTCGTCATGAGATTGGATAATCCACAGTGGTCTAGACGGAGGCTCCTTCCTGTACACCTTCCTCAGAATTTTCCCTACAGCATCAGGGAGGCTTATCCTGCCCTTGGTTAAGGTCCCAGATGCCGTGAGATCCCCGCTTACGTTCTTGTTGGGCCTCTCCAGCCCCCAGCACTTCTGCCCACATCCCACCCTGGTCCTGATGATTCCTCTCCCTCCGCATCCTTGATATCATGCACCTGGACCAGAATTACTCCCACTTAAGCAGTGCTTTGACCTGCTAACCCCCTCCGCCTCGCATTCCATTACCCTGTGCTTTTCACAAAGCTCTTTGAGAGAGCTGTTTACTCTTGTGTCTCCACATCCATCCCCCTTACCGAGGCTTTTCCAGCCGTCCACCCTCGTGTACGTCTGCATGGCTGAGGCTAGTGGGCAGGGCTCCACCCTCATCTTGTTGGATCTCGTTTGATGGATTTCATCAACCATCATTCATTACTTCCCTGGGCTTCCCTTCTGGGTTCCTGTTAGTTTTCCTCTCTCCCTGGTCACTTCTCAGCCGCTGTCTTACCTGGAGTGTTTCAGTAACTTCCTAACTGGCTTTCATCCTGCACGTTTTCTCCCCACAGGTAGCTCTCAACCCAGCAGTGATAGCAATCCCATTCAAACTGCATCCTAGGAATATACCCAAAGGGATTGGAAACAGGTGCTCTGATAAGTTCATGGACACACATGTTCATAGCGGCACCATTCCCAATAGCCAAAAGGCGGATATAGCCCACCCATCCATTTGTAGATGAATGGATACATAAAACGTGGTATCCATACAGTGGGCAATTACTTAGCCATAAAAAGGTACATAAAAAGAGTACTGATACTTGCCACAATGTGGATGATCGAGAAAACATGAAACATGATGCTGGGGTGCCTGGGTGGCTCAGTTGGTTAAGCATCTTCTGACTCTTGATTTCAGCTCAGGTCGTGACCTCACAGTTTGTAAGTCCAACCCCTGTGTCAAGCTCTGCACTGATAGAGTGGAGCCTGCTTGGGATTCTCTCTCCCTCTCTCTCTGCCCCTTTCCCTCTCCCATGCGCGGTCTCTCTCTCTCTCTCTCTCTCTCTCAAAATAAATAAACTTAAAAAAAAACATTTTGCTAAGTTAAAGAAGCCAGACACAAGAGATCACACACTATAATGATTTCACTTATGTGTAATATCCAGAATACGTGTATCAATAGACACAAAAGTAGGTTGGTGTTTGCCCATATTTGGGGGGATGGAGAATGGAGGAGAAACTGCTTAGTGTGAAAGGGGTTTTATCTCGGAGTGATGGAAATGTTTTGAAACCAGAGAGAGGTATCGATTGTACAACATCGCAGATGTACTGAATACCCCTGAATTGTTCCCTTTGCAATAGGTTATGTGCACTTTACCTCAATATAAAAGAAAAAAGTACTTCAGCATGTCACTCCTCTGCAAACACCATCCACTGGCTTCTAGAGGAAAAGTCAAAGTTCCGCTATCATCTGCAAGGACTTCTCCGGCCGATCCAGACCCTCCCGCATGACTCCTCCAATTGCAGCTCTTACCCCTTTTCTCTTTGCCGCCTCTGCCCAGCTACACTGGCCTCTGGGCTGTTTCCCAGCATGCCAGCTGTGCTTCTACCCCAGGACCTCTGCACCTGCTGCTCTTTCTACCTGGAATGCTATTCCAACACACAGTCGCAAGGCTCACTCCTTACCGGCTCCTTCAGTTCTTTGCTCAGTGAAAATTACGAGGTTCCACGCCTAGCACTTCTCTTTCCCTTTTACACCTGCGCTTTTGTTCATTGCACTCATCTGACGTTTTATTTGCTGCCATTTGTTTTCCATCAAGGGTAAACTCCAGGAGCTGCAGTTTTGCCTGAGATGATCACTGTCACATTCCTAGCACCTGGAATGTGCCTCGCTGTTAGCGGGTAGAATGGTAGTCACTTAACAAACATTTGTCATAGGCCCTGTACAAATAAAACCCTTTCCTTAAACGAGCTATCATTCGGGTTTCCCCACGTTCTTTTCATTATTTGCTAGTTTTAAGGGCCTATGTCTCTTCGTGAGGGATGCTGCGACATTCATAACCTTTTCCCCACGCTTCCCTGTCAGTTAGTTGGTCATGACCTTTAAGTTGCTTTCTGGTTGGTGAAAATGATTGTGGCCCACATCTCCCTTCATTTTCTCTGTCTCATGGAGGCAGTTCGGGGGGAAGAACATTGTTCTTCATGGAAGTACTGACCTGTTCTTGACGGAATTCAGTGCCTGACTGTAGTCTAGATGGTGAGATGTTTCCAGGGCGGTAACAGTTAGCACGCTGCCTTCAGTGTGTGTCTGGTGGTGGGGTTGGGAGAGCGGCGGATGCTGGTGCATGTGGCTCTTCATGGTGAGGGAGCATTCAGGGCTCAGAGAGGCACTTAGGTTTCAATGCAGAGTAGATCTTGCCCTTGCCGGAGAAGTCTCTTCTTCCTCTTCTTCCTCGGGGCAGGCCTGTGGGCATTTTGAGAGGTAGCTTCACAAAATCTCCTTTGCCGAAAGACACAACCAGCCTCTGGCTTTGTGCCTACTGGTAGGTGATCTGCCCTACACCCAGGGACAAAGGCAGGTATATCTCTCAGATCGGGTAAAAGGAGCCTCTCGCCTTATGTTTTGGCTTGAAGAATATAGGTCTTTAACTTCCTAATTGTTCTTAAAATTGTGACCGGGAGGCCGGAGGTCTCTGAGAAGCAGGGTGAGCCACTTCATCAGCATCCTCCCACTGGCCCCGCCTTATAGACCGGAAAGCTCACTGCCCTGAGCAGAACAGACATTCCTAAAAGCTCATGCTCTGTTCAAGACACTGGTGTGGAGACACCCTAGCTTCTTACCATATATTCCCATGATGGGGAGAGGTTGTTGTCAATTATTATTTTTTTAACTTCTGGCTGTGGTATGCTATGAAACCAAACTTCATCCTCAATCTAAGGGTGTGTGTGTGTGCGCGCGCGCGCGCACGCACGTGCGCATGCGTGCATGCGTGTGTACCGGGGGTGGGGGCACACACTCACCTCTGTACACATAACTCGTCACTGTGATTCCAAACCAGGAATCCTGTTTCACAGAGATTTTTGTGGTTCTCTAGCTCCTCGTGTCTGTCCCTGTTCTCTAATCCCCTGAATGGAGCTGGATCTGGGGAGCAGAGCCATATGAAAGGCGTCCAAGATGAAAATTATATCCTAGACTTGCACATGAATGTTGTGGTTGAGGTGGGGGTGTTTGCTGGCTGGCGCTACACACTTGCCACTGTTCCGCCTGCATTTTCCACTTCTACCAGCTCCCATTTGCTTGTTTCCACACAAATTCCAACGTCGATGCCCTTCTGGTTTAGACCCAGCCTGGGTCACTGATCTCAGGGCCTGGGCTCTCTTTAAAGAGGTGGTGGGCAATCTCTGGCCTTTGCTTTCTAGGTAAAATATTTCCATATGGTTCATAACATCATTCATCCTGTTCTAACTTTTACCAGAAGCTTGGGTTGACAATCATGGTAGTATTGTTTTGTAGTCATATAGAACTTTTAATTTGCAAAATATGATAGTACCCCCACCATTTGCTTGGGACAGCCCTCAGAGCTAGGTTAGGCAGTGATATAGTGGGTCTTTTGTGGGTTTGGACACTGACAGACTTGATTTGAATCCTGGCATTCCCAGTTACTAGCTGTGTAAAGTTGAATGCCTTACTTAGACCTTCACATGCCTCTGTTTTGAGAGAGCGCGTGTGAGCAGGGGAGGGGCAGAGAGTGGAAAGAGGGAATCCTCAATGCAGAGCCCGACGTGGGGCTCTGTCTCACGAACCAGACTACGTGATCATGACCTGAGCTGAAATCAAGAGTCAGACGCTTAATCAGTTGAGCTACCCAGGCGCCCCAAGACGTGATCAGATTCTGGTTACCTTTTGATGATGGAGCAGAAATGGGTTGTGGATGGTTTGGGTATGAGGTATGTGGGGGAGAGGAGTTAAGAATGATTCTGAGATGTTTGTCTTGAGCAACAAAAAAGGTGGAGGTCCCATCCATCAACAGAAAAGGGGAGACTGTGATTGATTGGAGCAGATCTGAACCAGCATGAGGTATGGGGGAGTGAAGATCAAGAACTCTATTTTGGTTTCATTAAGTTTGAGCTTTTGATTAGACATCCAAGTGAAGATATTGAGAAGGTAGTTGGATATGCAAGTTAGATTTGGGAAGGAGCTCTGGGGTAGAGATAGAAACTTCAAAGTCATTTAGCACGTACATGGTATTTTAAGTAATGAGACTGGATAAGCTCTGTGAGCATAGTGAGATTAGAGAAGATGAAATACTTCAAGGTGAGAGAGAGGAGGAGGGCCCAGCAGCAGAGACCAAGGAGGAGTGACTAGTGACAAAGGAAGAAAACCAGGAGAGCGAGGGATCCTAGAAACCAAGTGGGCACAATGTCAGATGCTGCTTATGGGCTCAGGGCAATGAGGACTGAGCAACATGGAGGTCATGAGTGACCTTCCCAAGAAGGTTTTGTTGGAAGGGGTTGGACAAGTGCCTGACTCCGCTGGCCTTAAAGGAGAGCCGGAGAGGAACTAGAGATAGAAAACAGAAGTGGTTTCTTTTTGGAGATATATATATATTGTTTTTTACAAAGGCCGTCGAATAAATGGAAAAGTAGTTGGTAGAGAAAGTGGGATCAAAAGAATGGTATTTTTTCTCCGTATGGAAGAGATAAGGAAAAGTAATGTAAAAATATTTATAAGAGGAAGAATAAATGATGTTGCTTTTGAGTAGGCAGGAAGTGTTGAAGTCTAGGGCTTAGATGGAGAAATTGCCCAGATAGGCGTGCAGGAGGCACTAGACCTTGAAGGGAAAGGGAAAGACCTTCATATAACTGCCTCCTGACTACAGGGCATTCATTAGTTAAACAGTTTCATTCTTCTCACCTATGAGAAGTCAAATAAGGGAAGTGCAACCGCCCAAAAAGGTTTTCAAAGGATTCAGGCTTTTCTCCTTCTGCGATGCATCCTGAACAGGCGACTTTCACTTTCTTAGTACTGGGATTGTCATTTCATCTCCACGTGTTACATTTTAATTCCAGGCAGAAATAAGGGAAAAGGTAAAGAGCAACAACATGTAGGTACCAGCTGAGCCTGTGTCCTTTTATCTAAACCTTCCTGCTCCTGTCCTGGCCCCTAGTAAAACCCCATGTGCTGCCACACTCGGGCCACTCCTCACGGCAAGGGACTCTGGCAGGTGAGATTTTCAACTGGGAGCCCAGGCGTCTAAATTTTGGTTATAGGAGGGGTGCCTGGGTGGCTCAGTTGGTTAAGCGTCAACTTCGGCTCAGGTCATTATCTCACGGTTTGTGGATTCGAGCCCCGAGTCGGGCTCTGTGCTGACAGCTAGCTCAGAGCTTGGAGCTTGTTTCAGATTCTGTGTCTCCCTCTCTCTCTGACCCTCCCCTGCTCATGCTGTGTGTGTGTCTCTCTCCGGAATAAATAAATCTCAGGAATAAATAAAAAACATTAAAAATAAATTTTGGTTATAGGAGGCAGAACATGAAAGGTCATTGTTTCTTTCAGTTTAAAACAGTTTCTCTAATTGATTTTTTATTTTTTAAGAATGTAGTAAAAAAAACCCATAAAAATTTACCATCTTAACCATTTTTTTTTAAATTTTTTAAAAAATGTTTTATTTATTTCTAGGAGAGAGAGAGAGAGAGACAGCGTGAGCAGGGGAGGGTCAGAGAGAGAGGGAGTCACAGACTGAAACAGGCTCCAGGCTCTGAGCTGGCAGTCAGCACAGAGCCCGACG
>NW_027529438.1:753436-760500 GCF_008692635.1 Crocuta crocuta
GCCTGGGTGGCTCAGTTGGTTAAGCGTCAACTTCGGCTCAGGTCATTATCTCACGGTTTGTGGATTCGAGCCCCGAGTCGGGCTCTGTGCTGACAGCTAGCTCAGAGCTTGGAGCTTGTTTCAGATTCTGTGTCTCCCTCTCTCTCTGACCCTCCCCTGCTCATGCTGTGTGTGTGTCTCTCTCTCTATCTCAGGAATAAATAAAAAACATTAAAAATAAATAAATTTTGGTTATAGGAGGCAGAACATGAAAGGTCATTGTTTCTTTCAGTTTAAAACAGTTTCTCTAATTGATTTTTTATTTTTTAAGAATGTAGTAAAAAAAACCCATAAAAATTTACCATCTTAACCATTTTTTAAAAAATTTTTAGAGAGAGAGCACCATCAGAGAAGAAGGGCAGAGGGAAAGAGAGAATCTTAAGCAAGCTCCATGCTCAGCATGGACTTGATCCCATGACCTTGGGATCGTGACCTTAGCTGAAATCAAGAGTTGGATGCTCAACTGTCTGAGCGACCCAGGTACCCCACCATCGTAACCCTTTTTAAGGGCACATTTCAGCGGCATTAAGTACATTCACATTATTTACCACCATCTATCCACAAAACTTTCTATGTTGCAAAGCTGAAACTCCACCCCCTAAATAACAGCTCCCAGCTCACTTCTTCCCTCAGCCCTTGGCAACCACCATTCTACTTTCTGTCTCCAGGAATGTGACTTTTCAAGTTACCTCCGATAAGTGGATATCATACGATATTTTATGACAGGCTTATTTTACTTAATAGCCTCATTATGGCATAGCATGTGCCAGAATTCCCTTCCTTTTTGAGACCGAATAATATTCCATTCCAGTATATTACAGTGTAGATCCCACATGATGTTTATCAAGTCATCTGTTGATGTGCACTTGACTTTCCTTTTTAGCTGTTGTCGGTAATGCTGCTGTGAGCATGAGTATACAAGCACCCCTTGGAGTACTTAACTTTCAATGATTTTGGGTATATACCTTGAAGTTGACTTGCTGGATTATATTGTAATTCTATTTTTAATTCGTTGAGGAACTGCTGTACTTTTTTTTTTTTTTATAGCCAACAGTGCATAAGAATTCCAGTCTTTCTACATTCTTGCCAAAGTTGCTATTTTCTGTTTTTGTGTGTGGTGGGTTTTTTTTTTTTTTTGCTTTTAATTTTTGTTTGTTTTGATAGTAGCCATCCTAATCAGGTGTGGTGTCTTCTGGTTTTTGATGGATGGAGAGAGAGTTGATATGGACGAGGAGAGTTGAAAGATCAGAAGGGTAAGAACATAAGTAAGAAATAAGAACTGTCTCCCTTCTGCTGGGTCAGACATCACAAACCTTTCTGCAGCTGTCAGGACGTCAGGAAACCCCGACCCTAACTGGAAAGGAAGGCAACACAATTTTCATGAGAAAGAGGTTGTATTCGAAGTTCAGGACACCTGGCTCTTTCACTCAAGACCTCACCCCTGCTGGATTTGGGGAAGGTACACAGCGTGCTGTTTACCGATCATACTTTCTGTGTGAGGAGGGTAATAGAATCCAGCCACCTTCTTCCCACTTCTGTCAGAGCTGAGATATCACACAAGATAACATAGGCTTTGAGATCTGTCAACTAAAGGCAATCTGGAACTTTGGATTATCCAGCGATCTTTTCTGTCCCTGATATGGAAAGGGAAAAGTCCCACGTGGCAGTTCTTTGTGGCTTTTATCCTTGTGGGGGATATTTTGCTCCGATTGTTAGTCAGTGTTCATCTTTTCCTGTCTGTCCCGGAAGACTGGATGACCCCTGAGAGTAGGTGGTGGACATGAGGAGAAGGAGCTCGGTAACAGCGGTTGACGTTTTGAACGCTGTCTTGTGCTAGTCGCTGTACCAGAGGATGACTGAGGGACTTCATCAGTGGTCTTCAGAACACATCGAGTTCCCAGTACGATGCTGATCCGTTGTATCAGTAAGTCCGTTGGACTCCGTTAATTCAGTAAGGAGCCCTTGGGCTGTGACAGTGTCTTTTTTTTTTTTTTTTGGATGTATAGCACAGTGATAATGAAAAGTGATGGTGACAGAAGTGAACGGAATTCATAGAGAGCTCGGTGTTGCCCCCTGCTGGGATCTCAGAATCTTTCCCATCAAAACATCATCAATAATGCCCTTGCCCTTCATACTTCTCTCTCTCTCTCTCTCTCTCTGCTCCCTTTCTCTCTCATAGAGCCCAAGAAGCATACAGTCTTTGTAAGAGTATACATTGTATTGGCCCCGTGCCATCCAGCCAAGCCAAAAATTATGGAACAATAGGAATCAGTGCCCAGCCTATCAGCTAAAAATACCTCCTTCCGTCTCTTGTTTCTGGGTTATGTTTAAGGGTCTCCCAGGAGGCTAATGAGGATGAAGGGAAAGGAAAACTGACAATTTCAAAGGAAACCAAACCTTTAACTCCCTAAAAAGGAAACATATATTTTCTGTAGGTCTGTTTTCTGTTTCTTGCCATTTTTGCATGCCTGTGTGACAATCGGAAAGTCTATAATATGAGTTGTGCCACCTTGGCTTGGGATTTTGGAATCTGTGCTGTTACCACAGTCTTTTGCTCTCTGGTCTGACTCGTGGACTGCATTCCAGGTTAGGGTAAAGAAGAGGGGACGAAAAGGAAGGAGCTTCCAAGCAGCAGACCCACCGGCTCACACACACTTTCTTTCCACTCGTTCAGCTGGTTAGGGTACTGCT
Organism: Crocuta crocuta; assembly: GCF_008692635.1. Classification (NCBI taxonomy): domain Eukaryota; kingdom Metazoa; phylum Chordata; class Mammalia; order Carnivora; family Hyaenidae; genus Crocuta; species Crocuta crocuta. Next base: position 756,167 of record NW_027529438.1, read on the forward strand.
GAAGGGCTGGGGGGACACATTTCCATCCCTAGTTGGACCACAGGTTAACCTCTTTTATTTCTTGATCACTGACAGAGCCTCCAGCTCTGGATGGTTTTGTCAGCAGTCAGCTTTCTCTGTGATTTTTATAAATCCATTTATAAAATGAGGGGAAAGTTTGACTGATCTTTGAGGGGCGTTCTCACAGGTAGGGCAGCAAGGCAAGAACAAAGATGTCTCAATGCAGGTTCTCACAGTAAGTAGCAGCCTCAGTAAGAAGCAGTCATCTGAGAGCTAAAATGATAACGGGGCAAGGGTCTGTCCCAAATATTTGCCAGATGATGTCAGCATTAACTAAATAGCAACTGTTGGCTGTGGTTGGCTCAACATGGAGCTGCCGACTTCCTGAACATATGCTAGGTGTTAGGCAATGAAAGTGGGTGTTGGTCAACACTAGTTGGCTGATGTCAATATTTACCTTGAGTTAGGGTTGACCATAGTCATAGTTGGCTGAATGAAATTCACTGTTTCCTCTCAAGTATTTGCCCTTTCATATTTGTCTGTTGGTCCATTCTCCAATAGCATATGAAAGGCTTGTTGAATTTTGATTTACTTTGTCATAATAACGAAGAACAAAGCCTTGAGACACACACAGAGTTCTATTTTTGGCTCGGTCAGCTGTCTTGAAATAAATGATCTTATCCAGATATTGACATGGGCAGATATGGTGAATTTGATTTCAACAAGGGGAGGTCATACTTGCTACTTATTGAGAGCAGCTAGTATTGTCAGATACCTCGGATACATGGTCTTGTTTAATTTCCAGAACATCTTGTAAGATAGTTATGATCTCATTTGCAGATAAGGAAGCTGTGGTCCCAAGAGAGTCTGTAACTCACTCAAATTCTCAAAGGCAGAACCAAGATTTGAATCCAGGGTCTATCCGACTTCCAAAGCCATGCCGTTGCCATTCCATCTTGCAGACTCTGGAAAGAATGTTTTGTAAGAACTGGGAAAGTACTCAGGACACCATTTTGAGACGGAAGCTGCCCGTTGCCAGCAGTATTTTCGATAGGCAATGAGCCATGGATGTTACCCTGTACTTCTTGGCCAGCCCAGCGCCTCCCAGAGCCTCCGGGACGTGCGCACGTCATACTTAGCGGTTCTCATCCCATTGTATGGTGCTCCTCACTGCTCCCCAGGAGCCCCAAGGAGAAATAGACTCTGATTGGCTCTGCCTGCCACTTATTGTTTTCCATTTTCTCCCCACTGCAGAGTCTTGAGACTGTCTCCTATAGAAGATCCTGCCCCTTCTATTGTCCTCGCAGACTTTCCCACCGCCCCAGGACCACAGGCTCAGTTGCTCATTGTGGTGGTGTTGGCTCAGCCTCAAGGACAGAGACCTTGAGCCAGCCGACAAGGTTGCTTCTGTCACTACTTCTAAGGCCACAAGCCATGCTTTTGCTTCCCAATACTTTTGAATACTCTTCTCTCACCACTTCTCCTTCAGTGTAGCCACATGGTCTCCCAGACTCCCAGCAGCAGATTTCCCCGACAGACAGTTTTGGCTTATGGCCAATCCCTGTCTCGGTGCCTGGATGACCTCAGTTACCAAGTCAACATGGCACTTAATGAGTGCTGCTATGCTGCCCCCTGGTGGAGAGGGTGGAAGCAGTGGCGCACAGATGACTGCCTTCTTGTTACCGAGCGACACAAAGACCCTCGCCTGCTTTCTCAACCAAAGGTTCATGTCCCTGATTACAGTTAGATTTGGTAGTGCCTGTGAAAAGGCAGCATGATCTGTACTTGCGGGCTGTCCAAGGCAAAAAGCAGCTCTGTTTTCTTTATGTGGCCAAAGAAGTACACAACCAGTTGGCCTTGAGTGAGAATCAGGGCTTTTCCACATGTATGTTTATTTTGTCTTCCGTCCTTGCACTTAATTGTCTATGGTGTGGAAGCTTTGAGAAGCTCCCTTTGAGGTGTGCAGGACTCTGGGTCAAGGCCAATGAAGATCTCAGCCTTTCCAAACACACCCTTTGTTCAGGAACCTTCTGGAATGTCATAATTGGGGTGGGTGGGTGCTCTCCTTATATTCCTGCTCAATTCTCATGGACCTCAGGGCCAGGGATAGCCCTGGGTTTGCACGAGGCTGCCATATTTCACGGTCTTCCTGTACATGGGAAGTTGTATCATCAGCCTCAGGGTCAGTGTGGGGATGACACAGCATCTAGTGGCTGATGTCTCAAGGATGATGGAGCAGGGGGACGGGGGGTGGGAGAGATTGGAGGAAGCCCTGGGAATTCATGTGTGAAAAAGCCAAGTATACCGAGAAGAAGATGAAGCCTCAGCCAACCTCTTGATGTTTACCTTGATAGAAAGAGCAAGAAGGCTCTTGTTGTTAGGTAAATCCAGATAAATCCCGTGTGGGCAGGCTGCATGCAAAGCCTAGCCTGAAGCCACTTCAGCAGGTAGGAACTCAGCCCCTGGCCCCACTGGATAGTCAGGGCTAACCCCCACGTCCACAGCCAGCACCACCGGAAAGCTGATCCTCTGACCTTCTTGTATCGTTCATGACCTTGGTCCTGCACTATTTGCTCTAATCCTCTCTCCACAAGCTTCATCTAATCCTGATTCTCCCAGTCTCTAACATTGCGATTCCTGATCTTTTTTATTTTTAACTGATTTTTCTCTCCTATTCATATTCCGCTCTTTTTCTCTAGCATTCTCATTGCCACCATTGCAATAGTTACCATTTTACTGAGGATTTACTATAGTGCCAAGCACTGTGCTAAGCAGTTTCAATGCATTAGTTCAACTAATTCTTCTTGGCAATCTTTTATTATTCCCGCTTTATTAGATAAGTAAAAAAATGCCACCATCGCCTGGCCAAGATCACATGGCTAATTCGTGGTGAAGTAGGGACTTGGACCTAAGTTTATTTGGCTACATCATTTTGTCCCTTGTCCTGTTTCCACAGCTCAGTCTGTCCCTGGCTGGGCTTCCTTGGGTCTTCCTGAGTCCAACCCCACTGGCCTACATTTTTGTCTCTACTCTGAAAATAGCGACCCACTAGGTTCCCTAGTGAATGGGGATTCCATTAAAAATGATCTTATTTTGGAATCAGTGTAAGACCCTTGCATGTTGGTGCTGGATCAGAGAGAATCCCCCAGACACTGTTTGTTCTTAACCTAAATCCATAGAGGACAGACCCTTTTCAGGGATCCCTTCAGGTACTTTGGGGCCCAAGGGCTGAGTGAGTAGCCTGACGGGATCAACTTGGTCCCTAACCCTTGCCTTTCTTCTACATGTGGGTGGCAACATCTCAGGACCCAGCCATGGTTCGCCTGACCAAGCCATCTCAGCTGCTTGCTCTCTTTACTTCTTTCCCTGTGAAAACAGTGCTAGAGAGGCTGTAAGAGAAAAATGGAAGAAGGAGACTATGAATCACACAGAGAAGTTTTATGAATGAAGCTGAACTGAAACATGGGGAGATAGCCTTTGAGTTCATGACCTTGTTCTACTTACTCTAGAACTAGAGTGCCTCACAAATTCATTGAGGTGCTAGATGGAAGAAATATGGCCATTGCTGGCACCCAGTGAGTATTTGATAAAGATCTGTTACCTCTTTTCTCTCTTCCACACGCTTTTTTTCCCGTTGAAGTAAAATAACTTGGAGACTGAAATACATCCTGTGCCTCTTTCCTGATGGCCTTAGACTCATTCTCGAGGACACTCCCAGGTGTCACCCCTTTGTATCCGCTTTTGAAATGCCCTCATCTCCTTAGCTACCAGGTAGGATTCCCAACCCTGAAAAGAAAAAGCATTAATTAGAAAAACGAAAATGAATTAAGAAATGACACAGCCCTGATGGCTTTCAGACGTGCCTTTGGGGCAAATTGTTTTCTTCATACAAGATCTTTTCTAGAAATACATTCTAGAAATCCGTTTTAGTAATCTAGATGTAACAAGGAGAGCATGGGAGTGAGTTGTTAGTTTTAGCTGGAGTGTGCATACATGTGTTTTGTGTGTTTGTGAGTCCATACACAATCTCTTTTGGCCTTAGATTACATACATATTGATACATATACACGCACATATATTACGTCTAGATAAACCTATGAATGGGAATGATATGGTTCTGGAAAATACGGCGTTTGGAGAGTTACCACAGCATGGCCGTGTCATGTCGGAACACCTTCCGGAGACCTGAATTCGGGCGCTGGTGGAGACGGCTGTGCTGATGGCCAGGGGTGGCGTGAGGACATGTGAGGAATAGATTTGCCCAGGGCTGCAGAGCAGCCTGTCCATTCTTTTTTTTTTTTTTTTTTTTTATTTTTTTAAAATTTTTTTTTTTT
>NW_027529438.1:760681-761431 GCF_008692635.1 Crocuta crocuta
AAATGTTTATTCATTTTTCATAGATGGAGAGAGACAGAGCATGAGCGGGGAAGGGGCAGAGAGAGAGGGAGACACAGAATCCGAAGTAGGTTCCAGGCTCCAAGCTGTCAGCACAGAGCCCAGGGTGGGGGTTGAACCCACGAACTGTGTGTGAGATCATGACCTGAGCTGAAGTGAGACGCCCAAGTGACTGAGCCACCCAGGCGCCCCACAGCCTGCCCATTCTTGATACAACACTGATACAGGCAGTACTCTGCCATTCAAGATGAGAAAGGGAGGGGCGCCTGGGTGGCTCAGCCGGTTGAGCATCCGACTTCGGTTCGGGTCATGATCTCGCGGTTCGTGGGTTCGAGCCCCGTGTTGGGCTCTGTGCTGACAGCTCAGAGCCTAGAGCCTGCTTTGGATTCTGCATCTCCCTCTCTCTGACCCTCCCCTGCTCACACTGTCTCTCTCTCTTTCAGAAATAAAAAACATTAAAAAAATAATGTAAAAAAGGCAAGAAGGGGGAAGGACAGCGGCCCGTTGGTAAAGGGAGCGCTCCGGAGCCCTGGTCTCCCTGCCCGTGTCAGGCGCCTGCTGTCTTCTCAGCTGTCCTCCCTCCCAGGCAGCTGGCAAAGGGCAGGGAGGCGGGAGCTGGCTTGGGATTCTCTCCCAGGTCCCGGGCGCGGTGGTGGGACAGTCTCAGGCCTGTGCTCTGCCGGCAGCACTGTGAGCAGTGAACCCCTGGGCTCCCCCCCCCCCGCCCCCCCC
>NW_027529438.1:761545-762879 GCF_008692635.1 Crocuta crocuta
GCCGCACTGCACTCTTAGGAGATGAAGTCGTGCCCGCATCAGAGCTGGGCAGGATGGGCAGACGGGCTCACGCTGCTGAGGAAGGAGCGCTCTCCCAGGATAGGGCTCCGGAAACTCCTAAGCCTAAGTTGCCACCTTTGGGGCGAAAGGTGTCCACAACGAGCAAAAGCGAGAGACGCAGGGCAAGCAGGAATGATGAAAACTTGTGCCATCCCTGACGGGTCACAAAGGACTCCACGTCCACCTTCTCAAACGGTCCTCACTGATCCAGCCATGTCGCATCATTATTGCCTCTTGTATCTGAGCAGATGGGAGCCGCAAAAGATTGAGCGACAGGCTCCGGATCCTCCTCCCTGCTCGGCAGAGGCGGAGCGTGGTGCCTGCCCACACAGGCCACCTCACCAAAGCCAACGGCTGTCCGTCTCCCAGCGTGCGGCTCCCCGAGAAAAAGTGTGAGCGGGACGCGGAATGGAGTTGCGGCCGGGTGATTTCTCTGCCTGGTGGAGGGCAGGGGAAAGTGCCAGCAGGAGGAAGAGAAGGGCAGAGGGAGGGCAAGACCAAAGATTCCGCGCCCCCGTAAGCCAAGTGGGTGGGTCTCTCTTCCGTGCCACTCTGGCTCTTTCCGTCCCGTGTACTCAGAATACACGGCACTGTGGTCTTGGTTTAGAGCCTGCTGCCTGCTGGAGAAGGGGAGCTCCCTGAGGCCAGGACAGCCCTGTCCATCGCCACATCCCCAGCGCCTCCGTGCCAAGGGCATTAACCAGCAGGGGAAGAGCGCTGAACCAGAGCTTAGTCTCTGGGACAGGCACTGGGTGCTTTTTCATGAGCTCTAGGGTACTGTTCCCCTTTCATAGGTGAGGGAATTAGATGCTGCAAAGGGGAGGTGAGGACTTACTCGAGGGGTTTTCAGGGGTATGAGAATTCATAATGGTAGGATAAGCTGGGAGTTATTATGTGTGCCCGGAAGACCTAGATGTCTCTGGAAACCTTGTCTAGCTTTCCAAGGGCACAGCCGGTCTGCCAGGCTCTGAACCCAGAGCGAGGTCTCATTAGCATGCAGAGGGGGAAGTGACCATGGGGGACGCCATCCAGGGCATTGGGACGAGACCGGCTGTGTTTTAATTACAACCTGGACTTTTGAACAAATCCTTTTCTCTGCTTGTCTGAGCCTTAGAGAAAACAACTTGTGGGAAGTGTGTCATCGGCAGCTGGGTCCACAGTGGTGCCCGTACAGCTGTGTACACATCTGGCACACAGGTGGTGGACTGCATGTGCCTCTTCTCCTTGAATTGCTCTGGGGTGAGTGGGGGCAGGGCACAAGAGCCAAGATAGAG
>NW_027529438.1:762947-779206 GCF_008692635.1 Crocuta crocuta
AACGGGGCTGCCCCCCCTCTTTCCAGTCCATCATCCCCACTGACCGTGACCATTTCAGGGTTGGAGCCCAGACAACTCCAGCCGCTCCTGAGTCAACATGGCCGGCTTCCTTTGTTGAGCTCACCCTGACCCTCCCTCCTCCGACTTGGGGGAGATTTTTAGAGCAGGGGCTGAAATTAAGAAGGGCGGAGACAGGGGAGGAGATTGACAGGGTCGAAGTTGGACAAGCACAGATGCTACCACCTGCGGCCGCAGATTCTCAAGTGCTTGTTGATTCCCAGGGAGCATTCGCCTTGAGTCTGTTTAACAGTTCATTCCCGGGGAAGGGGAGGAGAAGGAAGGCTTCGGGGACAAAGGGCCTTTGACTGGCTTCTGGAAAAGCATTGATTAGTTTGCTCAGGTTGGCAAACAGTGACTCAGGACTAGGGGTCAGGGCTGAACTGGGTGATTTTCTGCCTGAGGCATGGCATCCAGCGTGGAGGCAGGGAAGTAAAAGCAAATGTTTAAGGGACTGGCGTGGAGAAGGAAAAGGCAGGGCTGGTGGCATCTGGAATTATGGTTCCGGCCCATCGTCAGGGGGAAAGGAGCCACACCAGCCACTTGGAAGTTGAGAGGCGGAGGGCAGGCGTAGCAGGATGGGTGTTTCTAAGGTGTTCTTGATGGCCAAAGGAGGGCGTAGGGGGCCGCTGTGGTAGCCCAAGGCCTGGGCTGAGAGAGTGAGCGAGCTCACGCCTTCCTGATCATGCGCTGTGCTAGAATCACCTGCTGCCTGGCTTCCGTCCTGGGAAGCTGCTCCATCATGGGGTCACGAAAGGCAACTTCATTCTCCTCTCCAAGCCCTGGCTTCCTTCACCTGAAGAATCTGAACGGCCTCCATTTTTCTTTTGCCAATCCGTGTGCACTGCCTCGTTGGGAACCCCTCCTTCACTTCCTCTCTGCCCTCAAAACTATTCGCTTCCTCCGAGAAGCTTCCAAGACAGATACTCCATCCACATGCATAGACTTCGCATCATACACCAGTACAGCTTTAGAGCTGGGAAGTGATTGTATTACCAGCAAACGACGACTTTATGCCATTCTGTCTTCTGTTCACTGGACATTGCCTTGTACTGTTTGTGTTTCTGGTTTCCCACAGGTAATTCTTTATGGGTAGACAGTATTTGAGTTTTGTTTGTTTGTTTGCTGGCTCCATGGGGTTGGGGACTTTGTATAATTTTGTGCCGACAGTGATGGCCCACGCCTAACAGACACTCATTCATTCTGAATGAATGAGTGAAAAGAAGCGTAGACGAGCAAATGAATGTATGAATGAACTTTTGAAATGAATGAAGAAAAAAAAAAGACTGAATGAGTGACTGAAGGTGGGAATGAGCTTTTGAGTTGGGATTGGCCATGCTGAAGCCATGATGGTGATTGGCCTGTCTATAGGAAGATGCCCTTCTGTTATTCATCTTCCTCAGCTGCTTCCAGCATCAGGCTTATTGGCACAACACAGTGGCATCGGCCACCTGGATGTGCTCTGAGTCCACTGCATCTCATCTTCACAAAGAGAGGAGGGGTGTGGGGTTTTTATGCACTCTGGCCATTCCACCTCCCTGCCGCCATCGCTGCCCCACACCATCTGAACTGTCCGTGTCTGCTGACCTTGCTGGTATTTGAGGACAAACAGAGACTCTTTTGAGAGAGATTCTTTTCCCCCCGTTGTGCTAGTGCCTTAAAAAAAAACTGTTTATTTTGGAGATGCAAAAATGAGTGCCATAATGAATCAATCCCCGAGATATTTTTAGGGTATATTATCTCTGTGCTTTGCCAAAGATGTTGAGGAAGGCAATTATGTTATCCTGAGGCAATTTAAAAAAAGAGAAAAAGAACTAGATCTGCTGTTCATTTTAGTCTGTCCCAGACCGCCCTGAACTATTACTAGTCTTGGGGGGAGTCTAGGAAACAAGTTACTTTTATGGGGACCCGCTGTGCAGCAGCTCCTATGTGAAGCTCTTTCCACGTGTTATTTTAGGAGAACCAGTTAGATCATGGGACAAATAAAATCCACTTTCATGAAGTCTCCGCCATGTGCAAGAGGTTGTGGGCTGTATTCCATAGGCCTGGTTCTTCAACGACAGGCTATTGGCATGAGAAGTTGTACGCATAGGAAAATCGCATCGATAAGGCAAGATTAAAATATTTCAAGTTAGCAGTAGGAAGCAATCCCAGGAAGACTTTGGGAGCTGGAGGAGGTTGGCCTGACTTCTTAGCGACAGCCAGGAAAAGAGTGCAAAGGGGAAGAATGGCCGGCCCATAGTGGTGCAGGCAGTTGTAGGCGTAGCTGGTAACAGAGCCCAGCCCTCTGGACCTTGCTGCTTTTTGCGTCTTGAAACTTCTCCAGGGAATGACTGAGCCACGGGCGCAGACAGTTCATGTAAAGATGTTCCAAGGAGGGTCAGTTCCTTCGGACTGAGGCAGGAGAGGCTGTCTGGATTCAAGCAGGTGGCAGGTGCCTTGTCCTGAAGGGCAGGTTGGATTTGGTTAGATCAACCAGAGAAGGGGTTGGGGGGGCATTGCAGAAGGGCGGAATGGTGTAAATACGCCCAGAGCAGGGAATCAGACACGGTGTGTTTGCAGGGGTGGGGGCGTCATCATCCTCATCCTCCTCCATCTCGACCACCAGGAGCCCAGGGGCTCCCCCGTCTCCAGATGGAGGGCTCCGACCCCTCCTCCCTGGCTCCCTGCTACTGCCGTATCAGTGACCCTTGTCGCTCTACCCTTGGCATCACGAAGAGTTCCTTTTCCTAAACAGGGCTCTTAACCGTGTTAACCATTGTTCAGCGACTCCCCATTGCTCGCCACATGCTGTCCAGCCCGAGTGCGAGCGGTCACGACTGGCCTCGCCTGCCACCCTGCCTGGGGCGCCTCACCTCCTGGAGCACACCCGGGCATGGCTGCGACTTCGGACCTTCACACGGGGCGGGGGTCCCCTCCTCCCCACCCCTTTATGCCGTCCACCTGCCCGCCTTCCTGTCTTTCCTTTCACCAAGGTGCACTGACCTCCTGCTACAATGCAGATCGCTCTAGGCGTCCCCGAGCCCTCCTTGTTTCCTCCTCCGTGTCCCCGCTGCCATCATTTGGATGTGTCTCGTCTCATCCATTAGACTGAGCTCATTTCTGAAAGGGATTTTCTTTTATTCGTCTTCACATCACCAGTCCCTCCTGCTTTGGTTCGGCATAGACAGACGCCCTCTCTGTGGCTTGTTGAAATTAACTGAAGTGAAGTAAGAATTAAGCTCCGAGACAGAGGCTGCGTCCATCGAACCCCGTGCCGGGAAGCTAGGATGCAGTTTCTCTCGCAGAAACCAGCGAACACGTCCGCTTCCCCTGGCAAGCCTGCTCAGATTCACATTCTGGGCCTCCCCTTTTTGCATACTGATGGGAATGGGCCCGGACATTTGTGTCACTCCCCAGGGATTCTGAGCAGCTCCCTGGTACCCATATGTAGACCACCCTTCAGGAGCCCCGTGTCTAGATCACCCCATTTGCACCCTGGGCATTAGCTCGGCCTGTCTCCAGCACCCCTGCCCCTGCTTGTTGTAAGCCTTTGGGAGGCACTCAACTGAATCCCTTGGTTCAGGCCTCCTCAGGGAATCCATCATGTGGATTTTGAGTGTATTTTGTTCCAAAACATCCTCACCCCAGGGCTCAGAGCCTCGTGTGCTGTTGACCTGAGGCCAGCTGGCTCCAATCTGAGCTTTCTCAAAGCCCCTACTTCCCTTTCTTCCCCACTGCCAGGCTGTTTGCTGTCAAATGCGGGGGCTGCTTTGAGGCCATCGCGCCCAATGAGTTCGTCATGCGGGCCCAGAAGAGCGTGTACCACCTGAGCTGCTTCTGCTGCTGTGTCTGTGAGCGACAGCTCCAGAAGGGCGATGAGTTTGTCCTGAAGGAGGGGCAGCTCCTCTGCAAAGGGGACTATGAGAAGGAGCGGGAGCTACTGAGCCTGGTGAGCCCAGCAGCGTCAGACTCAGGTGAGTGCCCCGCGCGTGCGGTGGGCAGGGACGTGGAGCGTGGGGTAGGGAGGTGGGCCGACGGGCTGCATGGCTTTTTCCTTAGAGGACCAGCCGCTGGGGCAGCCCAGCTCCACGGCAAAGCAGGTCTGTGCATTCTGGACAGTTACCTTTGTAAGGTTGGCGTGATCTCTTACGGGTCAGGAATTGGCATGATGATGCTGTGTAACAACTACCCCCAATTCCATGCATTACAAATGTAAATACTTAGTGCTGTGTTCACAAGCCTCTAGGTTAAGGGGAGTGACTCTGCTTCAGGCTGAGCACCTGCAGGTTGCCTGGAAGTTGCTGAGCTCAGCTGTAGGCTGCAGACCAGCCTTGAGTCGGTTCTCCTTGATTCACGGACGTGCTTGAGAAGCAGCAGGTCTGGGGCGTGGTCTTCCCTTGGCAATGACAACAGTGCAAGGAGGCACGCGGAGCCCTACTGGGGCATCTCCAGCTTCTCTTCATACCGTATCTGCTAATGAAGCAAATTCAAAGCTTCAGCCCAAGGGCGCCCAAGTGACGCAGTAGTTCAAGCTTCTGACTTGGTTTCAGCTGAGGTCATGATCTCACAGTTCATGGGTTCGAGCCCAGCATTGAGCTCTGCAGCTCACAGGGCATAGCCTGCTTGGGATTCTCTCTCTCTCTCACTCTCTCTCTGCCCCTCCCCTGCTCATGCTGTCTCCGTCTCTCTCAAAATAAAGCAAACATTTTTTTAAAACCTAAAAAAAAAGCTCAAGCCCAAAGTCCAGGGTGGGAGGGGGGAGTCTCCTGCACACACCTCAGATCCCTCCGCCGGTATAGTTCTGTAATACCGTTAAAGGGCGTGATGAAGTGGCCAGCAATTCAGCCTGCGGTAATCACTGAGCTGCTCTAAGCCTCTGTTTCCTCATCTGTCAAGTGCGAAAGCTGGAATCTATCTGAGGCTCCATGTGTCACGCAGAGAAAGGATCTAGAATGTGTCTGTACCACAGCCCAACCCCCACCCTTCCTGCCTAGGCGGTCGGGGGTGGGAGTGGGGGAGAGGGGATAGGAGAGGTCCAGAGATTGTTTGAGGAGGCCAGAGAAATTGAATTAAAAGTGTCCAAGCTGAGCCTGTGTCCCCCCAGGGCGGCATTTGTCTGGCTTGGCCACCCCCCCTTCTTCAAATCAGTGAGAGACACATGGCTTTATTAATTCCTAATTCTTTTTTGCCGATCCCAGTGCAATTCCAGTCCCCCGAACGTGGCTGTAACCTCACACCGCACACCTCTTCAGGCTCTCAGGGTCCTTGAAGACCTCCAGCTCTTCATCTGGACTTTGCTGGCCTCTAGCACATCAGTGTCTGTAGCACTCACCTCCATGCCTTGAGTTTTCATTCCCTCTCTGCCTCTGTCCCGCACTTTGGGGACTTCCTGGCACGTTCTTTCAGCTTCTCTCTTAGGGCCGAGGAAGACCCCTAATCCCTCCTGAGGGTGAGTTTACCCTTAACTTCTCCTACGGGGCTACGGATCTTATTTTACTGCAGTTGCCCATTGGCTGGTTGTTGCTCTTGCCAAGGGCTAAGCCCCAGGAGGGACAGCATGTGTCTTTTTACCACTGTGTCCCCAGGGCTTAGCACAGGCCCGCAATACTGAGGGTGCTCGATAGAGATCTTTGTGAAGGAAGGGAGGAACTCATGAAACAAAAGCCCTGCAGCAGGATGTTCAAGTTCCCGGGCTATGGGGACAGGTGGGGTCCTCCTCCTGGCTGCCCCACGGAGAGCGATGTGACTCGGGGCAACTTTCTAAACCTCTCTAAGCCTCAGTTTCCACAGCTGTAAAGTGGTGATAATCATGCCTAACCGACAGCGCTGTTTGGGGGGAATGAGAGAGAAGGCGCACCAAACATCTGATATGTGGTAGATGCTGGTCCTTAACAAATGCCTGCCCGCCTGGGATCCTCATAGCGATGTGTCTGCTTCCCGTACCTCCCAGTTGGCTCTTCTCGCCGGGCTCTGCTTGCTGCCTTACGTAAGCCAGCACCAGGACAACCCCACTCCTACTGGGCTCGCCAGTCTTAAGTTTTCCTGGATGTGTTTTAATTTGAAGGCAATTCCTCCTTCTCAGGAACACCGCCATGGACATTTTGAGTGTCTCCTCCTGGCTAATTGGGCCCAGGCTGAACCAAGCTTCGTGGCCTCCACTTGGTATACGAAGGTCAGCTCACCCGCTGTTACCCCTTCAGAGCCTTGCTGTGCCCACCCACTTAGGCCTCCTTCCCAGAATATTGCAAACTCTGCAGATTCCCAAAGGGCTTAGGTGCCATGGTGATCAGAGTGCCAGTGTGACTTACAAAAGACAGGCACATCCAGCGGGACATACCCTTCTTCTCACGTGGAAAGAAATGCTGTGGTCAGGCCTTTCTTGCTACATGATGGTGTGGGGCTCAACCATGAATTTATCCAGTTGGCCGTGTTAAAGACACACAGATTTTAACTGGCTCCAGACTTAGTAGGAGGCATTAAGGTACCGTCCCCCCTTCCCCCAGCCCGTATCCCTGCACAAAGACAAAAAGAAAAAGCTGGATCTGAGCAGTGTTAATAGAAATATAACTTCCAGAGCACGGGAACTGTAAGATGTCCTACTTTTTGCACCGCACTTTCAGCAGTATGTTCAGTTCCGAGCGTTTTCTTTTGAAGCTGATAATGACAATGTAGAGCTTTCTGGTTCACTTGTGTGCAGATCCATTCAGTAGGTGTATCCTAAGTGTTGGCCTTATGCCGGGGAAGGAGTCCTGATGTGAATGGTAAGAATGGCGCAGGGGTGGGGAGATCTCAAAATGATGTCAGATGAAGAAATTAACATATTTAGGCTAGAAAAATCAAGACTACATAAAGGCATAACTGCTGCCTTCAGTGGGTGGATCAGACCTATTTCTAACATCAGAGAGCAGAATGAGACTTTAATTATTTGACCAAATCACTGAGTACTTGCATTATAGATGGATAGGTAAAGGCAAGCAATTTGGACTCCACATTGGAACTATTCGAATGTCATTCTAATTATTAGAGCTAACAAAGAGTCAGACTACTCAACAGATAGACACCCCCCCACACACACTTGTTGAAACAATTATCGGTGTGGTGGGGAAGAGAGTGGTTCTGAGAGACTTCTGTCATTCCTTTCAGCTTGAAAATCTATCATTGCTTTGCAGCTATAAGCAAAATGACATTAAAGTCACAGTCAGAATCTAGTTTCTGTATTTTCTGTAGCATTCATCTTGTCAATTATATAAACATTGCTTACCTTATATCACAAAATGTTTTGTGTGCCAGGGCGCCTGAGTGGCTCAGTCAGTTGAACTTCCAGCTTTGGCTCAGGTCATGATCCATGGTCTGTGGGTTCAAGCCCCGTGTCGGGCTCTGTGCAGACAGCTCAGAGCCTAGAGCCTGCTTCAGATTCTGTGTCTCCCTCTCTCTCTGCTCCTCCCCTGCTTGTGCTCTATCTCTCTGTCTCTCAAAAATAAATAAATGTTAAAAATAATTTTAAAACAAAATATTTTGTGTGCCAAATCCTGCCTCACTAACAGGACAAGCTTCTAAGCTTCGGGAAAAGAAGTCCACCTCCTTTTAGAGGTTCAGAGAGAGCAAACCATTCTAGAAGGTATCCTGGTGCAAATACAATTCCTCCTCTCATTTCTGTCCTGAGTGCTCTACGTATTGTGGGTGCTCGATAAATATTTGGTGAGTGAATGATCGAATGGGCTGTCATCTTTAACGTTTTTATCGATGACTTGGATGAAGACGCAGAAGGCAGGTTTTTCCGATCTGCCGATGACACAAAGCTGGCAGGGAAGGCTGGTGTGGCGGCTGACGCTCTCGGTGCTCCAAAATATTTTGACAGGCTCACAGAAGAGCACAAAGTCAGCAAGACGAAATTTAACCATTGGGTTCCAGAATTCACTGGTGAGTATAGGGCATGGCACCTGTTGTGAGAGTGTGCCCCGTGGGGTCTGCTTGGCCATGAAGTCAGCGGGAGCCCCAAGGAATGCTGTCTTAATGGACCTATCCCGTCCCTAACATGTAACTGGAACACCACTTCTGCATTCCTTAGGGCACATTTAGTGTATTTGGTCTAATTTTAAGTGACACCGTTTAGGACGCCACTGACAAACTAGAGTGAGTCTGGAGGATAGTGATGAGCTTACTAAACCATAGGTAGCTAAAGACACTCTGTACATTTAGTTTTGTGAAAATAAGGCCAAGCAATAACAGGCGAGTCTTACCCATTATGTGGGGGCAAGATGACAGATTTTGGTGTCCAACAGAGGGTACAGACTAGACTCTTTATGAGAAGGGAAAAGGCCTGCATCTCAACATTTTAATTGCAGTGGGTGGAAGATGAGGCCAGTGACCTTTAGGGCTGTTTAAATCTAGGATTCTAGAATCTATGGTTTTATGATGTGGACTGTTCTGACTTACACAAGAGCCTGTGACAGATTTGCAGCCAAAAAGGGACACCAAATTTGGAGACACTTAGCTGTTGGATCTCTTTTCTAGTATGGCCAGAAAAGCTCCTTTTATCCTGGTCCAGCTTTGCCAGTGGCCTGGAAGCAAGCTCTCAAGAAGAATGGAGTTTGTAGGAACAAAATCAGCCAGTCTCCCTGTCGTGGGACGGTCCTTTGAGCTGCCTATGGAGGGCCTCACACTGTCTGGGTCCAGATCTTTTGCTCTGTCTTGTTCTTCCCCATTCTTCCAACTCTCACTTAGAAGAGACTGCTCTCTCTCTCTACAAATACTGCAGCCTCTCTAGAATGTTCTACCCAGAAGGGGGTGAAATCTTCCACATGTGGTCCGAACTAGCACAGTGTTGTTAATTACTACTTGTCGTGGATGTCACATTTGTTCTATTGATGTGACCCATGGTTTCATTGACTTCTTTTGACCTGGGGTGGGGGCTGGGGGGCTGGCTGTAGGCACTCACGGCTCCTGGCTGGTCCGTGTTGCATTTCTTAGTTATCTGCCCCTTCTGTCTTCATGTTTCAACATCAGAGGTCATCTGAGAGTGTCTTGTGCAGCAGGTTTTAGAAACTCTTTTACTTTGATGGGCCTCCTGGGTGGCTCAGTTGGTTAAGCGTCCGACTCTTGATTTCAGCTCAGGTCATGATCTCGTGGTTCAGGAGCTCAAACCCCGCGTCCGGCTCTGCGCTGACAGTGTGGAGCCTGCTTGGGATTCTCTCTCTCTCCCTCTCTCTTTGCCCCTTCCCCATTTGCTCTGTCAAAATAAATAAACATTATTTTTTTTAACTTTACAATAAAATTGTAGATTTACAGAAGAATTGGAAAGTAAGACAGAAGTTCCCATATGGGGCCTTTGTCTGGCTTCCCTGAATGTTAACATTTCACATTTGTGTTTGCGTTGTGATAAGTATATCATGTGAACTAAGAAATTAACATAGGTATAGTATTATTAACTATATATATATAAAACTATTAACTATATATAAACTAAAGTCATTATTTGATTTCATGATATTTTCCACTAATGTCTTTATCCATTTCAATCCATATTCAATTCAGGTTTCCAAGTTGTGTTTAATTGTATGTTATTTTTACGTTAAATTGCTTACCTTTTTTTTCCATTTGTGAGATGACCGATGTCTAGTCAGAATTTCATTTTTTGCCCCTCCCTCCAACAATATCTTTATATTTCATTTCTTTTTATCGGCCCTCACCATCGACTCAAACTGTTTTTTTGCTTTTCTGTTCTGTGGCTTGTTTACCATTTTAAGGTTTTCTTTTCTGAAGACCAGCATACATTAACATTTTTTAATGTTTGTTTATTTTTGAGACAGAGAGGGTGGGGAGGGGCAGAGAGAGGGGGAGACACAGACACAGAATCTAAAGCAGACTCCAGGTTCTGAGCTGTCAGCACAGAGCCCAACACGAGGTTCAAACTCCGGAACCTTGCAATCGTGAACTGAGCCAAAGTCACTTAACAGACAGAGCCACCCAGGCGCCCCAAGCCTGCATCTTAGATTATGCTCAGAATTGATTCCTCCGCTATTAGGTTCTTCCAAGGTTCAAACCATTAATTCCTCTTGGCTTATCACCGCTTCCTCGATCAGCACTGAAGTCCAAGAGTAGCTTGTCCTGAGAGTTGAAGCCATCAGCAGGGTAAGGCAGGGCTCTCTTCCAAGTTCTGCTTTTGTAGAGGGATTTTCCCAAAGGAAGCCTGGGCTGAGATCCCCATGATGAGGATGCCTTTCTGCAAAGGAAGTTTTAGGTTTCAAATAAATACAGCAATTCCATGGCCTCTGTTTCTCCAGTAGTGTGGACTGCTGGGAAGGCTTTTACCCCTTCTCCCCCCATGGTCTAAACTCCCCTGGCCCCAGCACAGTGCCTGACATGCAACAGGTGCTCAGCAAATGTTTGCTTAGTGTGTGAATAAATTAACTCTGTCCTGTTCTTACTAACCTCTGAGGTCCTTAGCAGAGAAGCACCAATCTCCAGTATGACTCTTACTAGGAGCTGGAATGAAGACTCCTGACACATACTGAAGACTGGGGGTGGGGGGTCCTTCTTCTCTCTTAATTTTCCTTAGGGTGTGGGTTATTGCTACTTGTTACTCTAATTGTGGGATACATCTCTTTTTCCTTCCTTTCAGAGTCAGGTTTAGACGTTCGTTTTAATTTCCTTCCACAACTTTGGAATTTTTTTTTTTTTAATTCATTACAAGGGCACCTGGGTGGCTCAGTCAGTTAAGCATCCGACTTTTGGTTTCGGCTCAGGTCATGATCTCACGGTTTGCGAGATCGAGCCCCGCATGGGTCTCTGTGCTGCCAGTATGGAGCCTGCTTGGGATTCTCTTTCTCCCTTTCTCTTTGTCCCTCCCCTACTTTTCTACCTCTCTCAAAATAAATAAATAAACTTAAAAAAATTTTCATTACAAAACTAGTGAGCCTCTCTTGATTCCAATGTATCTTGGAACTCTTGTTCTCCAATAAATTAGAGTAGAGAAGTAGTGATTACCTGACAAATTTTGGAAAATGCCTGACTGTCCTATAGGATTATCCTTGTCAGTTCATAGTCATGAACTTCAGAACGCAAGATTGAAAGAAAAACTGAGCAGGAGGGATGAGCAAGTGTCAATTTCCTTATGGTGTGCAGAGGGCTTGGGGCTAAAGTTAGGTCTGCATTTGAGTCTTGCCCCAGACTAACAGCAGTGCGACTTTGGGAAAGATACTTCCCCTGTCCGGGATTCTCTTTCTGAATCAGTGAAAAGTGATCAAGGGCCTGAAAAAAGTGATCAAGGGCATGGATCTAGGGCATTTAGTAAATGGCAGGCATTGTTCTTGTCTCCTGGTTTGAGGGGTGGGGAGCTCATGGCTCATGTGCTTATCTCATTAAAGATCCCTCATTTACAAAAGTCTCATCTTCTGTCTTTGCTCTTCTGTTTCAGATGTTTCTGGATAGCTGACCTGGGACCATGTCAGGGTAGTACACAGAGGGTCTGTCATTTTGGGTGGCTAGGAAGTGTGGGCTAGAGAGGGACTGAGTCACCCCATTGGCCTGCATGTCTCAGAGGTGCTCCCCGGTCCCTGAAAATTATAGGTAGTGCTGCACTTGAAAGTCAGTGCAGGCCAGGAGGAAACCATCTTGCTGTCACTTCTGGGATTTCATAGGAATTTCAAGCAGGAATGGGAAGCATGTGTTGAACTTAGCTACCGTTCTTTTACAGACTGGGAACTGAGGTTTAGAGTGACTCTGATTGGAGCTTTTTTGAGTGCCCAAGTATCTTCAAATTCCTGAACATAGCATTTTCTGGAATGTGGTTATCCTGGAGTTTGCCTCTCTCTATGCCTCTTGGCCCGAGGGTGGTGGGATGTCTTCAAATAAATTGCTTTTGGACTGGATTCTTCTGCTCTTCTGCAGCACTAGTCTTGGACTCTACAAAGGGCCTTTGAACCTGACAGTTACCTGTTAGTGAATGCACTCTACTCCTGAATAGGCCTGTTGCGATTGCTCTGACACAACCATAATCTATTTATGCCCTTCCTGGCAGTCACCTTATCAGCCTTAATTCAGTAGATATTTCTTACATATGCTTGCCCTGTCTGAGGATCTGTGCTAAATGCTGTGTTTTAGTTGTAGGAAAAGAAGGGCAGCGGAGTTAGAGAACACTGAGCAATGCAAGTCAGAGAAATGTCCCGAAGCCAACCTCCTAAAGCCTGGGGAACAGTGAGGCCCAGATAGAAAGGGATATAAGGAGGCTGAGAGCTGCGAAAGGGACAACCCAGAGATTGGTTTTGTTATTCTTTCCTTTAAGAAACAAAGGGTGAGCCTTTAAAAAACAACAGCATGAAAAACCTCACTCAGGTAAATAGTATAATTGTTTAAAAAATATTTCATAGTTTATGCTTTCCTCTAAAGCAGCATTTTCAGAAGACTCCTCTAAACAGCATTTTTCAGAAAATTTCAGCAACAGATCAGTTATGTATATATATATATACACACACACACATATATACTTATATGTATATATTTATCATGACCTATTGTACACATTTCGTGTGTGTGTGTATGAAGTCACATTTCAACACATTGACATACTAATATTTCCTATTTTATTTATTTTTTAATTATAGTCTTACTGTATTAATGTCATAACCGACCATTGGATCATGGCCCAAAGTCCAAAAAATGGGCAATTACTTATAAACCTACCCCCCAGGTTTTGGAATTGATATGAATTCTTCAAATTTCAAGCCAGTAGCTATGTTTTAATCTTCTGGATCCCCCCATCTCTGTCAGGTGCTGAGAATAAGACTAGACACCGAAGAGATCATCTGGCCCCAAAGACTTGGCACGGTGCCCTGCACAGAAGTAAACATGCAATAACTATTACCCGTTTTCATTGTTGTCAGTGTTATGAAAGGGGACGTGAAAAACATAGATCATGACTAGCACAAAGGTCTTCATGGACATTTTTGATTTATTAATCTGGAATCTCTGGATAGTACACAAGAGAAAGTTGTAATTGCCTGAGCCCTCTAAGTTGTTTTTGAATTAAATGGTGTCTCTTGTTAGTATCACAGCCATGAAATTGACCATCAGAATTATTTGTTGCCTTCAGTCTGGGGATCAGTGCTGCTTTTTCTTTTCTGAACCTTTGTCTTCCAGTGTATTTGTTTTGTCTTCATATTATAGACGGAGAAATAAGGACACAGGATACTTGAGTCAGGGATAAGCCAGAATAAGAACTTAATTCTACCAATTACCAAGTCAGGACACTTGATACTCAGCCTCTGCTATAATTGTGAGTTGAGTAGAGTTTATCTTTCATGCTTGAAAAGTTACAGGCAATGTACCAACTCAGACAATGCATTATCTCTTTTCCATCGACTGTAATTTAATTTTGGATACTTAATTATTTTGGTAGAAGTCATCATTTAAAATTAGTGCAGTCGCTGCTGAGCACATTTCAGCTACCATAGTGTGCTGTGTGTGTTTATTTCCCTTGCGCAATCCCTGTAAGAAAAGAAAAAAAAAAACATCAAATGAACAATTGATCATTGTGATTTTTGCATGATGATGATGTTAATAATTATTGAGCCCTTACTCGGCACAAAGCAGTGCTTTAGGCACTTTACACAAATGAACTAACTTAACTTCAAATCAAGCTGATGTGGGAGGCAGTGTTATGATTATTCCCATTGTACAGCTGAGGGAGGTGACCATGGAAAAATTAGTAATTTGCTTAAGGTCCTACAGCTAGTAATTGAAAGAGACAGACTTCAAACTAGGGCAGTCCAGCTCCAGAGCCTGCATCATTAAGCACTATGCTCTGCTGTCCAATCGATAAAAATGTGAGGCCTATGAAAATAGACCTCACGTTTTGTTCTCATGTTTCGCTGACAGCTCTCCCTGGCTGCCTGTGGCGATGTTCCAGGTACTCGGTTGGACTTACTACCTGAGAGTAAGAACCCAACTGAAGAACCTTTTCATGTACAATTAAAGCAATGAAAACAAGGTGATTAGAACTAAGTTTACACTCCCTTTCAAATCCGTCAGAAGTTCACCTTCTGTTCTAACTCTGGATCCTCCTTAATAATTAATCACTATCATTATACTTTTCATGGGCATCTCCTAAAAGGAAGTGGGAGGCTTTGAAGGATCCAAAGACAACATGGCATATAAATATGAAAATACTTTAAAAGTGCGCACATGTGTGCACGCGCGCGCGCACACACACACACACACGTTTGGTGTGGTTTTTTTACAATTACTCATCAAACCTCTCTTCTGCTCCTGTGGCCATCTGATGGTTCTTGGAAAAACCAATTGACCTTTTGGTCCGGATGAGAGGTATCAGCTGTGCTGCCCACAGCCCTCATTAATTCAATGAATAAAAGTACAACAGGGGAGTAAATCAGTAAATATCAAAACTTCTAATAGGCTTCACTGATCTGCAATGTCCTGCCATCTGTTTTGACCTCACTCTTAGGAGAAACGCACTCAGATT
This sequence comes from Crocuta crocuta, assembly GCF_008692635.1. NCBI lineage: Eukaryota > Metazoa > Chordata > Mammalia > Carnivora > Hyaenidae > Crocuta > Crocuta crocuta. Next base: position 777,466 of record NW_027529438.1, read on the forward strand.
TGTTTCTCCAGGGATAGTGTGGACATCATGCCTCTATGTATCCATCCTTCTATCGGATCCCTTTGGAGTACAGTGGCAAGACTTTGCAGTGTGCCTGGTGAACGTTAGGAGTGACGTCTCTGGCCCTGATGACTCATCCTAAGTCTTTGACCTTCTAATACCTGAGCTAAATGACCAGAGACTCCGTGTCCTTTACTATTGTGTAGTAAAGATTGGGGGGGGGGACAAATGCAGGGAAGGTACTGGTTTTCTTGCTCTGACATTCCAGCCAAGCCCATCAACTTTTAGATGTCCACCCCAGAGATTTCACGAAGGATCTGTAGATGCTTTAGACCACATACTGAGCAGAAGAGGGAACCAGCTGTAGCACGGCATCCGTGACCGAAGAGAAACCCCAGAGTCTAGTTTACTAAGGTTCGGTGGCAAATCGGGCCGTAGCTTCTTCTGAGCGCCTTGGTATTCGGTGCTGTAAAAGTGTACGGAAAGCCACGTCCTTTAAGAACCATTTGGATTCCTAATGTTCCAAGCCCAAGTTTGCATGCTGGGACGCATGTGCGTGCTTGCTTTTTCTTGGTGATTTGAGCAGGAATTTGAGTTCACGTGTGTGCATTACTAGGTGGGATCAGTGGCCCATGCTGCTATTCAAGGTAAGGGTCCAGGAATTTCTTAGGAATCTGTAAGGGTGCTAAAGTAGTGGCTTGAACTCAGCTAGGGCAGGGAGACAGTCAATAGCCAAACACTTTGATCAAATTCTGTGCTCAAATGAGAGTTATTCTTCAAAGTAGTCACCCTATAAGACTTGTTATACTTTTACGCATTTGCAGACCGCGAAGCTCGGGGGGGAGGGGGACAGAGTTGGGACAACTCCGTGTTTTGTTACCCGATGGCAGAGCTTTGGCGCTGAAGCAGGGACCCTCCGGAATTAAAACAAAAGGCAGCTGTTTGCTTAGCATGAACAAGGCTGTGAAATTTAGCAAACAAAAATCCAGTTAACTTTGAATTTTAGATAAACCCTGCAATGTAAAATTACTGCTTCAGGGAACATCAGACTTAACTATGGGTATTGTATTCAGTTAACGGGCAGCTCTAGATACATAGAGAATCCGGTGGGAGGCGAATCAACTGATGGCGTCGGTGCCGGAGCCTGCCAGGGTGTGTAGAACGATGGTGGGTGGGTGGGTTGGCTGAGTGATGATCGGTAGATGGGAGAGAAACGTAATTCTGCCCCAAGACCCCCGTTTCCACGCGTGAGCTTGGCCGGGCCGGGCCCAAGGAGGCAGTGAGTGGGAATCGCCCCGTTTCCCTGGCAACTGTCTCCCGCCCGTAGCTCCCAACAGTCTGAGTTAGAGCCCAACTAGGTGCCCAGCGGTGCGATTGCCTTTGTTTGGGGCACTCGGTGCCAGGGGCCCGGACGCAGCCCGCCCGCTCTTCAAAGGCCCTTTGGAGCCGGCCGAGGGCGGGCGCCGCAGCACCCCCGGCCGGCCGGCAGGTTGATGAGAAAATGCAGCTAAAGAGCCCGGCGGCGGGGCCATATGTTCCCCATAATCTCCAAAGCCGTCACTTCAATTAGAGCCTCCCCTGAGTTCTAATGCCCGATCCTGAGTAAACAAGCCGCCCTGAAAGAAGAACTCGGTTTCCAATTAAAAGTGTACTAACATTTCTCCTGCCCTTAATTCCCGCGGAGCAAAGCCCCTCTCCGGCGGAGGCGCGCCCGGGTCGCGGCGAGGTCGTCGCCGTCCCC
>NW_027529438.1:779271-810665 GCF_008692635.1 Crocuta crocuta
ATTTAAAAGTAAGGCCACGGTAAATCCGCCCGTCGCTTCTGGTGGGGCCGCGCCTCCGGGCCAGCCTCGGGGGCCGGGCTTCCAAGAAGCAGGTGCTGGGGATTTGTGCGCCTCTGCGCGGGTGTGCGGGTGTGCACGGGCATGCGTGCTCCTCCGTGTGTTTCTTCAAAGGGAGCGTCATGCTGTTGATTTTGGGGGGACCGAGATTACCTTCTCCTCGCCCCCATACCTGCACTCACAGACAGACGTGCCACCTGTCCTGTGCTTCCTTTCTGGCTCTCAGTGCCCCCGAGTCCGGTTAGGGTTTTGCCCCATGGGCTCAGAGCACGCTGGGCGCCGGCGATCACTGCATTCTGCCGCCGGTCTGTCTGTCTGTCTTGCCCCACCCGTGAGAATTCTAAGGGCATGAATGCAAGGTAGCCAGATGTGAGGCTATTTAAGTGGCAGGAGTGGCCGTGGGGGCTCCTGGCGAAGTCTTCAGGAGCTCTCTGGGCTGCGTTGTCTGAACCTTGCAGGCCCTTCAAACTCCGCGTGATGGCATTTGAAGCTTGGTTCCTATTGAATTTTGTCTCTGTTTCGGCAAAAAACCGGTTGAAGGTTGCCCGGTTTCAGATGGGAGAGTGATTGATAGATTAACTTTCTGGCCTACTCCCCACACCATGAAAGAATCAAAGAATTGAAGGCATTATCTGAAAAATTCCAGAAACATCAACAAGCAGAAAATCCTGGCTCGATCATTCAAATGCAAATGCTTTTCCTTCTTTCATGAATTATCTGCCCAAGTAATTACTTTAGTTTTTAGTTTGGCCGGGGCTGGCGAAGACCTCAGAGAATTAGTCCCGGCTAAGGCCGGGCCGTTGGTTTATTCCTTGCTGTCTGATTGATGCTAACTGAATTAAATTGAGGCGAGTTCAGACGTTTGAGGGCCTGTCTGTCACACCGGGTTAGATACTAGGGAGAATGAGAGGAAGGTAAACAGACCTCTGGGTTACAGATGCTCAGGTTCCTCAGTGGAGAGGAAACTCCTGGAACAGAATAATTACAGAAAAATCGAATCTGTGCATGTGTCTCAGTGGAGACAAAAGGTGCTAGGATCCCAGCTATAGGATCCGTAATTCCCCTTGGGGGGTGGGGGGTGTCTGTATATGCAGACAGGGGACTCAGGGAACTAGATGGAAAGCACTTTGCAATGAACGTGACATTGCAGCTGGGTCTTGGCGGAAGAGGTCATTTTCAGACAATGAAAGGTAGATGAGTAAGTTGTTAGAAAGAATGGCATAGTTTGGTGTGCACAGGGATACAGAGGTAGGGTTGTCACCCTGCATGGGAGGAGGGGCTGGAATGTAGGGTCCTTTGGGGACCTGAGATTCCCGGTGCTGGTGCGGATGGCAAGACTGATGCTGGTGTGTGAAGGGGTTGGCGTATCTTCCTTGGATATCATCTGATTGTTAAAGGGGGTCTGATCAGAAGTTTGTAAACACAGTGATGAGCCTTCTCAGTTTGTGCTTCCGACAGAGAAGGAATGCGGGTGGAGTGGAGTTGGGGTGGCTTTGCCGATGGGGGCGGCTGGGCAGGAGGCTACTGCGGTCCTCCGTTGAGACATGAAGGCATGAACTCAAGCACAAATTCGGGCGGGGCTTCAGAGAATTCATTCCTTCATTTACTCACCCCATACCTACATCGTTCCCGTCATCGTTCTAAGTGCTGGGGCTACAATGGTGAACAAAATACTCCAAGGCATCTGCCTCTGGGGAGCTTAAATTCTAGAGTTAAATGATGTCACATACAGGAAGCAAAGTCGAAGACAAAGACGACTTGGGGCTTTCTAACCTGCATGGATGGTGATATAGCACAGGCAGAAGTAGAGGCTCAGACAAGAGAGATCTAGATAATGGATGAGAGGGCATGTTGAGTTTGGAGTTTTTGGTGGACAGTGTGGATGTGGATGGGCAGCTGAGCCCATTGGCTTTGGGTCCAAGAGGAAGGTCAGACAGGGACTTGAGAAGCACAGAAAAACAGAGGGTTTACTACACGGTAGTTTCTCGCCAGTGTCTTCACTGATGTAGCCGTCAGAGTTCACGCGGCTGCAGGAAAGCAAGTAAATGAAACAAGATTCAGGTAGGGCAGTGGCTCTCAAAGAGTGTTCCAGAATCAGCAGCATCAGTGTCTCCTGGGAATGTTAGAAATGTGAATTCGTAGGTCCTACTCAGACCTATTCAGTCTACTCTGGAGATAGGAGGCAGAAATCTGCAAAGTTTGAGGGGTGCCTGGGTGGCTCAGGTTATGGTCTCAGAGTTGGTAGGTTTGAGCTCCACATCGGGCTCTGTGCTGGCAGCTCAGATCCCAGAGCCTGCTTTGGATTCTGTGTCTCCCTCTCTCTCTGCCCCCCTCCCATTCACGCTCTGTCCTTCTCTGTCTCTCAAAAATGAATAAACATTAAAAAAGAGAAAGAAATCTGTAAAGTTTGAAAGGTACTGAACAACCCATAGAGCTCATCAGATACAAGTCATAATGACTAGAGCCCAAGCCTGGGCAGTGGGCATCTACACTTGTTAGTAACCATGGTCTGCAGAAACGGATCTAAATCCCATCTTGGGACAGCTGGCGAAGTGTTCCCCACCAGGGAATGGGTGGACCCAAGCCCTAATTAAGCCCTAGTGTTTATGCAGTGATTCCCAACTTCTTTTTTAATTTTTTTTTTTCATTCTAGAATAATCCTATGACATTGTGTGGCTTTTACCCCATCCCGTTGCCTTAGATTCTGACTAAATGCAGACTTTCGTCTGTCCATATTTTTCCTGTATCTCTAAGTACACTATGAAGGATCGATATGAAAGGACATAGGCATCAGATAAATCTTGGACAAAACTCTTCCTGAGATTTCTTTTAACTCAGATTCTGTGGGATAACTGGTGAACACACATACAGACACCCCTGTTCTACAAGTCCCTCTTTATTACCGTCACCTCCAGTATCATTCACTCAGGCAACACTTGAGCCCATCCCCTGTGCCCAGCCTCAGACTGCTCACCCAAAGAGCACAACGATGCAAAAGATGCTGCCTCTGGAGTCAGATGGACTTTGACACACTTTTGAATCTATCAGCAGGCGATACGTTATTGTCTGGATAAATCAGCAGTGATTGGATGTACATTTTAAGTGTTCAAATGATTTTAGGGAAGAGAGAAATTGATGAGGACATCAATTGATGAGGACAGGAGTCCTCAGCGGTTCAGTTAATACATTGTTTTAAAACCAAGGCTTTGGGGGTTTTGGGCACTGGGTTTAATTTCGTGTTCTTCCATCTGATAGCTGGTGACCTTGGGTGACCATTTTGGCCTTCCTTCCCTCCCTTGCAAAACGGCCTGTTGGGATGCTTATAATAGGCTAGTACATGTCAGGTGTTTATCATGGTACCTGGCACAAAGTAAGTGCTCAAGAAAGAGAGTCTGTTATTGTACATAAGCACCAGGGGCTTCTGGTGTTCCTTTTGACGTCCTGTTCCTACACTGGCAAAGGAGAGTGAGGAAGCCCAAGACAACGTGACACTCGAAGGACATCTTCCCGACTCTCCACAGTGCCCTTGTCATAGGGACGAGAAGCTGTGTGTTAGGCTGCTTGACAGTAGTGTAGGGGAACCACAGCTGGTGTTACCTCATCTAACAGCTGGGGTGTGACCAGAGGGAATTCAGGTTCTTGAAGGAAGGATGAAGGACGCCAGACACAATCGCTGCAGAGTGGAACGTGCCGAAAGGAATGTGACATTGGTTCTAGCACTTTCCTTAAGAGTTTGTCTAGACTTTTGTGTTGGGGGCAGTCCGTTTATTCGAATTGTGCTTTTTTTCTTTGTAAACAACGAGCTGCAACTTGGGAAGCTCCTCACCTTGGCAGAAGGAAGGGCTTCCTCAAAAGGAGACGAGGCAGTGACACCAGACCCCTCCTCTCCTGAAAAAAAGCGCAAAGAAGTGTTCACCCTCCACCACTCCTCCCTTTGCTAGTGTCTCCTGATTCTGTGGGATGCCGTAAGCCCAGGCCGTGTTACATGTAAGAGAGACTCATGGAGACTTGGTGTTCCCTTCACGAGGCTGGTAGAACCGTGCACTGGCCTTTTCTGGTGCTCTTCCTGGGTTGAGAAAACACACGGAGATGCCTCCTTCTCTCTGATGAACTCTTAGTCTTTGAGCCCAGACACAGTCACTCACAATGGGGAGGTCTCAGGGTAGGGCAGCACGTTTTGTCAGAATGTCAAGGCTCCCATGGGCCTCTCTACACCCTCAGCTGAGACCCTTTGCTGCTCCGGCACAGCCTGTCCCCAGCCTGTTCCAACCCCCTCCCTCCACCGTGGTCCAGGGAGGCAGGTTTTACAGAGCCTTCTGCTACCCTGTTCATTTTCTTTGACCTTGGATGTGCCCAAGGATCAGCAGAACAGAAGAAGGAGGTTTCTCTTCTTGTCTGTGACGTCCCTCCTGAGACGGTTTGTCATATGCATACGACATATTGGCTTCGGTCACCATGATGCCCTCAATGCATTTGGATGGCCTGTGCCGGCAAATTTCCAGTAGTGGGAGAACCTTGTATTAGAGTGTCTTGACGGCTGGAATTCTCAAGTTATAAGCTTTAGAATGTATAATTTTCAGAACAGGTAAGAATGGTGATTAGATTTGTTTAAGTAGGGAAAAAGGGATTATCCAGACAGAATATCTCTCATTTTGCATCAAATGTAGTTTCATGGAACCCAACTAACAGGAACTATCAATGAAGCAGAGTATGCCATTTGAAGTCCTCCTTTAGTATAAAGAAGAAATTAATCAGAAAATAAGCTGATAACTCTCAACAATAGCTAAAACATGGAAAGAGCCTAAGGGTTGATCCACGGACGAATGGATCAAGATGTGGTTTATCTTTACGATGGAATACTACATGGCAATGAGAAAGAATGAAATCTGGCCATGTGTAGCAACGTGGATGGACCTTGAGGGTGTTATGCTGAGCAAAATAAGTCAGGCAGAGAAGGACAAATACCATATGTTTGCACGTATAGGAGGATTAGGAGGAACTTAACAGAGGACCGTGGGGGAAAGGGAGAGAGGCAAACCATGAGAGACTCTTGAATGCTGACGAAAACTGAGGACTGATTGATGTGGGGGGAGAGGGGGGATGGGCATGGAGGAGGGCACTTGTGGGGATGAACACTGGGTGTTATGTGGAAACTAATTTGACAATAAACTATTTGTAAAAAAAAATAAAATAAACTCTAGAAAGAAAAGAAAAAAAAAGAAAATAAACTGATATTAAAGATTGATTTTCTACAGCACCCTTAAAGTGTTTTTGCAGAGTTATTCCCCACTTAGCCCAATCTCCTATGCTTTCTGTCTGTGTGGTTGTATAAAGCAATTGCTTACGTTTAAAACATTACCTTCCAGATTTACTAAAAGATGAAGAACCCCACCAAAAAGCAACCAACAAGACAAAAAAGATGTGTCTACGGACTCTACTTATATGCCAGAGAGATGGAATAATTTGCTTTAGAAAAAATGTTTTATTAAAAAATATTGAAGGCTGATATTTAACCCCATAGATTGAGTGTATGGAGTTAACAAGAATTGCCCCTTTTTAACAGCTGTGGTTCCTGCCCCAAATATGTAACTTAAAACTAATAGTGAAGAAACACCAGACAAGCCCAAATTGGTAGGTGTTGGCCTGTATTTTTCAAACACGAAGGCCCATGAAAATTAAAGGTTGAACTGTCCAGATTGGAGGAGAAGAAAGAGACCCAACAACTAGTTGCAATGTCGTTTCTTGGGTTGGATCTTGGGCCAAAGGAAGGATATCATAGAGACAATTAGCAAAATAAAGATTCAGACTTGTGCTGTGATGATGTCACTTCTTAATGTTGACGGTTGTACTATGGTTATGTAAGGATGTTATTCTTAGGAAATACTGAAGTAGTCAGAGGTTAGGAAAAAATATTGCTCCTCCTCTGGGCGGGAGGTCAGGAAAGTTTTACACTGAGATGTTCACCTGTCTGCTCAGCACTGTCGAGAATTTTTTCCTCTCATCACTTATGCCAGACACTTGGTGTGGCACTGGGCTCTGAGTCAACCAACTGGAAGCCTGGATTGGGAGCTGCTAATACTAAGCGTATGTTTTTGGGCAAGCACCTTCACCTATCTGGAACTCAGTTTCCTCACCAGAAATGTGAGGCCATCAATCTAAAGGTTCTCCAGGCTTCATTTCTTTGATGCTACCTTTACTCAGCATGTTCTACCAAGAGGCACCTGGAAGTTATCATACCGTATCTGCTGATTTATAAGTAATGTAAATGGCCAGTAGGAAACCTGTTGTTTCCTTTTATATCAGCCCATGCAGGGAGTTACTGCCTTATGTGTAGGACTGGTCCCAGCACCAGGAAAAATGAAACTAGAGAAGTTCATGGGGGAATGTTAAGATTTAGATTGTCATCTAGATGGCAAATGGTGGAGAGCTGGTTCCTTAGGCATTCCCTAAGCGACAGTATTGCTATCTCCTTTCTATGCTATTGACATTAAATCATTATAATAAGATTAGAAAAATCATTATGGAAACAGAGCATAAGCTCAGAGGTTTCTGTTTATTATCGTAAATACTTTCTCAGAAGGTCTCAGTCAGGATACTTTCATGTGAGAACTATTGGCATTTCAGGTGAGACAGTTTGCTATTTTGCATCTATGGCCTCTTTCTGCTAAATGCCAGGGAGATCATCAGTCATTGTACCAGCCAGAGAGTCTTAATACATTTGCAGATGACCCTGGGGACAAAAGGTTTCTTGTTGCGAACCATTGGTTAATTTAGTGATCATAGCCAGATAGCATATTTGTTAGTATTTCTCCTGTTTGTTTAGAAGATCAAAATGCAGGATGCCTGGGTGGCTCAGTCAGTTAAGCGTCTGACTTTAGCTCTGGTCATGATCTCACGGTTCGTGGGTTCGAGCCCCGCATTGGGCTCTGTGCTGATAGCTCAGAGTCTGGACCCTTTCTTCAGATTCTGTGTCTCCCTCTCTCTCTGACACTCCCCTGCTCATGCTGTCTCTATCTCTCTCCCAAAAATAAATAAAAACATTAAAAACTTTAAATAAAGAAGGTCAAATTGAAAAGAATCTAAGACATCATGTATCAAAGCTCCCTTACTTCATGGTTGAGGGATTTGAAGTAAAGTGCCTTGCCCAAGACCACGTTATAATTACTGGGGAAGGCACATTTAGTGTTAGGCTCTCTTGCACCCACTTCAGGACTCACCCAAATACCAAAGAGGTGTTTGGGATTAATAATGGAAATGGCTGAAGAGCTGTCTGTAACTTTCTTTGATGGATAGCCCTCCCCAAAGTCCCGAGCCTTGGGGTTTTTCGAGAATGGCCAGACCCTTACACAGTTTATCTGGTTCAAGAAGGCTTAAGGGACTAAAACAGAGCTAATGCTACATTTCATATTCTAAGGCACTTTTCTTTCTTGCATTTTAACATATCCAAAATAAGGGTGTGACTCAAAATTGAGATGTGGTGAGAAAGCACAGTATCAAAGTTTAATTTGTCACCCTTTTTTCTTTCTTGGTGGTCCATAAAATAATGACATGTTCTATAATTGAAAGCATCTTATATTTGATGGATTATAGTAACTAATTTCCAGGACAGGTTGTAAAGATCATTTCAATTTTAACAATTCCCAGAGGTTTGCAGCATGTGGCAATGCCTGTCTTCTTAGTTGTTTGGTCTGTGTATGACAAAGCAGTACAAATATTGGAGAGACAAATCAAAGAGAAGGGCTCTAAGCAGAATTGATAAGCTGTCCAATTTCTTTGTCTCATCCCTAGCATAAATTTCCAGTAAAGTCTTTTCTGGCCTCCAATTTTGTCTGTGGCCTTTTGGATCTGGCCATGGTGCTGACTGCTCATAGAACTTTAGTACTGATTTCCAGCGAATCTTGTGCCAAAAGTCTAAATCTTGGAGTAATAATTTGTCATGTCTCATTACCTAACTGCTGTTCTGGCATAAGCCTTCCAAATTAGTCAGAGAAAAATAACAAAGGCGGTGAGAAGGTGATTTGAGCTAACTTCGGTTTCAGTATGGCTAGTGAAATGGAGTGTCTAGAGATGCCTACCTATCAAATGAAGGGACAGTTGCCAAACCTGAAAATCCCTTGTCAATCTGGAGAACTGTGGTTAGACATGGGCCAACCAGGAGAGTAGAAACAACTGTCAATATTTAAAATGGAGTTTAATACAGAGCATTCGTTACACAGTGATGGGATTGTTGAGATGCAGACAAATCAGGATGGTGAGACAGTCCACAAATTTGCAGCAGAGGGAAGCTGTAGAGTGACAGGTGATAAAGCTTCTGTGGGCATCTGGTGAAAGATGCAACTGCAGTGGGGATTTCAGGTGTGACTTAGAGCCATGGAGGGGGTATAACAGCTGCTGGAGGCACTACCCAAGTAGAGGGGGGTTGAGGATTTAACTTTGGTTTTTTCCTTTCTTCTCACTTCCTTGTGAATGCCCGTAAATACATAAATGATGGAAGTATTAAGACTCCTCTGTACATTGAAGAATATTTATCCTTGAAGGTAAAGCATCTGTAAGTCTAAAAACTCCTTCGTTGGGAGAATAAAATTCAGCTTTACAGAAATTTGATTCATGCATAACTTCTCAGGAGCACATCTATTATATAGAATAACACATGTGATATAAAGAGAAGCTATATTAACTTAAAACCTGATAGCAAGGTTAACCTATAGCCCCTGAGATAGCACATTAGCCACCTACATTTCCCCAAAGCTCAGTGGTACCTATAATGCTAAGGTATTTCCCATTGTCAAGCTTCTTAATAGCCTCTTGCTCTAGTTCTCAGTGGTATCAATGAAGATGAAACAGCTGACTGCAAGGGAGGGCTCATTTAGACTTAATCTAAGACATTACACTAAATGGACACACTTGATAACATTCGTGTTTTGTGAGAGATGCTAGTTTGAGCCATTTGGGTTTTACAGGCAGAGGGCTGATCAGCACTTTGCCTCAATCCTGGAAAAGGTGATGATGAACAGACGAGTAGAGAGCAACCTGATGTGAGGGTAAAAGAGAGGTGAGTTATGCTGCAGCGTCCTTTTGGAGGCTCACCATTCTCTTACCAGCCTAGGTATCCATGCCTTTGGTGTTTAGTAGCCATCACACATGACAGAGAAGACAGAGAACTGGCCCTTGTATTTGGTAGGGCACTTCAAGATGATGTATGCCAATGGCTGTCTTATTCATGCTAGTCTTAGGTCATTGTATACTCATCCCCACGTTTTCATCCAATCACACCATTTTTTAAATATAATTTTACTCTCCCCTAATTATCAAAACTAGAAGGAATCACTCTGAAGATGTAGATTAGTTAAAAAGGTATGAAGACCTCCAGTGACTGAAAGTAAGAATGCATTATGGAGAGACTGACATCCCAAGATGGCAACATAGGTCATTCCTGACTTCACTTCCTCTCACAAGAACAATTAACAACAACCATTCAGGAACAACACACCACTGAGAGAATTCTAGAATACAGAGTGAGGCTAATCTCCCCCCAGCCCCACACATACTTCAGAGACTGCATTAGAAGGATAAAAGAAGAGGCTAAATGTTGGCCACGTTGCTTCTGTCCCTGAAAAACACAGGACCATGAAGGGAGTTCTACCCTGAGCCACTGGTTCCTCAATGGGAAAAGAGAACCCAGGATGAGACAACCAGCCTCCCACTCTGATCTCATATCATGGGTATCTGACCATGATAGAGAAGGGGGGAGGGACTTGAAACAATGAGCACATGGATCTTGGCTGACCAAGTTCATACCTACCGTGTCCAGGTAGTAATCCCAATCATCAGTTTTGCTCATCTGCAGAACCAAGTTGGGACCACATTCTGACCAGAGAACTTGATGGGATGTAGTTATGCCTGATTTGGATCCTCAAATTAATAGTTTTGCTTTCCCTAGAGCCTAGTTTGCCCACACTCAGGCAACATGCTGAATCGCAGCCCCACCTGACTAGAAGGGCAGGTGACTACTCCTGGAAGCTATGAAGCATAGCGGTGCTCAGGACAGGAGGTGGGCAAGTGGAGCTGCTCACTTCTGGACCAAAGTCAGTACTGGGAATGGAGGCTTTCACAGGCAGAGGGATTAATTCATAGCCAAGGTTGAGGGTATCTCCTAGCTTCTCCCAACCAGAGAGCATGTTTGGGAAATTGAGAGTATTATGGAGTGGTCCTTCCCCTTTCTATCCATGCAAGGAGGTTGAGACACAGTTCCATGCATTGTGGAGAATATCCTCTGGCCCCATGTGACCAGAAGAGTTAGGGACAACTCTTGGGAAATATTTAGCCTAGTGACATTCAAGCCAAGGGAAGGGCAGACCAAGCAAATAGCTTTCAGGGCAAAGCTCATAGCCCTCTTCAGCTAGGGAACTTGGGGCGTGGGCTGACTTGAGTTGGGACAACAATCAAAGAGCTTTACTGGTTTTAGAGCTACTTTTCTTGCTGTGCAGAGGCAGGAATATAATCCATATTTCCACTCATTGCTGAGCACAGCCTTCAGCATGTCTAACAATGAAACATAACCACAGCGTGCAGGAAGATGTGTGGATCATCCAACAGCACTACATTCAGTGGCATTTGAACAGCATTGCCTGTGGCTTTCCCCATCTTCAGAGCAAAACCAGTGGCCTCACCTGTCCAGGTAATTCAGTGCACACTCAGGATTGATTTGACCCTGCAAACAATGAGGTGCCCACTGTCCTACTAGGGCAGGGAAGCTAGTTAATCATTCTACTTGTTGCTGAATATAGTACACAGTCCCAACACTCTATCTAATAAGCGTGACCAGAAATTTCACTTGAGCATCTGAGTCTTGATTTCAACTTAGGTCATGATCTCATGGTTCATTTATGGGATCGAGCCCAGTGTGGTTGGGATCCACACTGATAGCGCAGAGCCTGCTTGGGATTCTCTCTCTTCCTTTCTCTCTGCCCCTCCCCTGCTCTCACACATGTTCTCTCTCTCTCAAAATAATTAAATGTAAAAAAAAGGAAAACAGAGACAAACAAAATTAGGAAAACAATGCATGAACAGAACCAGAAGTTTGACAAGGAAATAGCAACCGTCAAAAACCCAAATAGTACTTTTAGAGTTGAAAAATATAATAACTGAACTGAAGAACTCAATAGAAAATTTCAAAAGTAGACTTAACCATGTAGAAGAAAGAATTAGTGATCTGGAGGATAGGACATTGGAAATTACACAGTCAGAGGAGCAAAAAGAAAAAATGAAAAAAAATGTGAAGAAACCCTGTGGGAATTATAGAACACAATGAAAAGAAGCAATGTTTGCATTACGGGAATTCCAAAAGGAGAAGAGAAAGAGAAAGGGACAGAAAATACACTTAAAGCAATAATGGCTGAATTTTCCAGTCTTGAGAAATGGACATCCAGATCCAATGAGTCAAAGAAGAAATTAAAGGGGAAATAAATTTTTTGAGACAAAGGAAAATGAAAACACATATCAGAACTTATGGGGTATAACAAAAGCAGCCCCAAGAGGGAAGTTCATAGCAACAAACCCCTCCATTATGTAAGGAAGGAGCCCAAATAGACAATCTAACTCTATGCCTCAAGGAACTAGGAAAAGAGCAGACTGAGCCCAGTGTTCACAAAAAAGCAAATAATAAAGATTAAAGCATAAATCAATGAAACAGACGACAACAACAACAACAACAAAAAAAAAACAGTAGAAAAGATAAACCACACTAACAGTTGGTTCTTTGGAAAAATAAACAAAATTGATAAGCCTTTAGCTAGACTAACCAGGGGGTAAAGAGAAAGAATCCAAATCAACAAAATTACAAATGAAAACAGAGGCGTTACAAGTGATAGCATAGAAATTCAAAGGTTCACAAGACTACTCTGAAAAACACTATGCCAACAAACTGGACAATCAACAAGAAGAGGAAGAATTTTTGGAAACATGTGATTTACCAATATTGAATAAGAAGGAAATAGAAAATCTGACTAGTCAGGATATTGAATCAGTAACAGAAATCTTCCAACAAAGAAAAACTCAGGACCAAATGGCTTCACTAGTGAATTTTGCCATTTTAAGAATTAATATCAGTCCTTCTCACACTCTTCCAAAAAATTGACTAGAAGGTAACACTCCCAAACTCATTTTTCAAAGCCAGCATTATCCTCATACCAAAAAACAGAAAAGGATACTACTTGAGGAAGACCACAGGTCAATGTCCCTGATGAATATAGATGCTAAAATTCTCAATAAAATACTAGCAAACCAAATTCCCTAGCACAATAAAAGGACCACTCACCATGATGACATGGGATTTATCCCTGAAATGCAAGGGTGGTTAAACATAGGCAAATCAATCAGTGTGCTACACCATATTAATATAATGGAAAAAAAAATGATGGGATCATCTCAGTAGATGCTTAAAAAGCATTCAACAAAATCCAACATCCATTCATGATAAAAACTCTTAACAAATCAGGCGTAAAAGCAGATCTTAACATGGTAATGGCCATATATGACAAGTCCATAGCTACCATCATACTCGTGGTGAACTGTTGAAAGTTTTCCTCTATGATTAGGAACAAGATAGGGATTCCCACTGTCACCATTCCTTTTCAACATGGTACTATAAGTCCTAGCTAGAGCAATGAGGCAAGAAAACACATAAAATGTATCAATCAAAAAGGAAGAAATAAAATTTTCTCTATATGCAGAAGATATGATTTTATATATAGAAACTCTCATTTTAATGTTTACTTATTTATTTTGAGAGAGAGAGAAAGCAAGAGAGCAAGCAAGGGAGGGGCAGAGAGAGAATCCCACTTGGGATTGCTGATCTTGCTTAAGACAAAAAGACCAATGGAACAGATCAAGAACCCAGAAATAAACCCAAGCATATCCAGTCAACTACTATTTGACAGGGAAGTTGAGAATACTTAATGGAGAAAAGACAAGCCTCTTCAGTAAGTGCTGTGGGGATAATTAGCTATTCACATTTAAAAGAATCAAACTGGACCCATATTTTACACTACTCACAAAAATTAAGTCAAAATGGATTAGAGGACTTAAATGCAAGACCTGAAGCTATGAAACTCCTAGAAGAAAACAGGAGCAAATCTTTTTGACATGGGTCTTGGTAATGATTTTTTGGCTAGAACACCAAAGCACAAGCAATAACAAATAGACAAGGGCAACTACATCAAACTAAAAAGCTGCTGCACTACCAAAAGAAGACCATCAACAAAATGAAAAGACAAGCTATGGAATGAGAGGAGATACTTGCAAATAAGGGGTTAATATTCAAAATATAGTAAAAAAAAAAAACTCTTAGAACTCGATAGCAAAAATCCCCAAACAGCCCGATTTAAAAATGGGCAAATGACCTGAATAGACATTTCTTCAAGGAAGATCTATGAAAGGCCAGCAGGCACATGAAATGTTGCTCAACATTGCCAACCATTAGGGAAATGCAAAGTAAAATTGCAATGAGATATCACCTCACCTCTGTTACCATGGCCATGATCAAAAGGGCAAAAGTTAGCAAAGCTGGTGAGGATGTAGAGAAAATAGAGTCCTTGGGCACTGTTTAGGGGAATGTAAATTGGTGCAGATGCTCTGGATAACAGACTGGAGGTTCCTCAAAAAATTGAATACAGAACTACCATATGATCCAGCTATTCCACTTCTGGGTGTCCAGAAGAATTGAAATCAGGATCTTGAAAAGATACCCGGACTTCTATGTTCACTGCAGCATTATTTATCGTAGCCAAGACATGGAAACCTAAGTGTCCATTGATGGGTGAATGGACAAAGGAGTGGAGGTATATACACACAATAGAATATTATTCAGCCCTTAAAAACAAGGCTGTCCTATCTTTGTTACAGCATGGTTTTGGACACTGAAGGCATCATGCTAAGTGAAATAGGTCAGAGAAAGACAAACACTATATGATCTCATAGGTAACTCTAAAAAACCAAAACCAAAACAAAACAAAAACACAAGCTTATAGAAAAGAAGGTCAGACTTGTGGATACCAGAGGGGTGAGTTGGGGGGGGCAGTTGGTGGAATTGAGAGGAAGGTGATCAAAACATAAAAACAAACTTCCAGAATGAGTAGCATGATGACGACAGCTAACACTGCTGTGTGGTACGTGGGAAGTTGTTAAGAGACTAAGTCCTGAGAGTTCTCATCACAAGGTGAAAATATTTCCTTTCCTTTTGTTGTATCTATATGAGAAGATAGGTGTTAGAAGAACCTATTGAGGTAATAATTTTACAATATACACAAATTAAATCATCATGCTGTATGCCTTAAAGTTATACAATAATGGGTGTCAGTTTTCTCCTGATAAAACTGAGGAAACAGTATACTATGATTGTTGGTCTTCCCTGTGTATACATGCAGGGGTAGTGGTAGGGAAAGAGAGGGGAACATTCTAGGTCAGTAATTCTCAAAGTGTGGTTTCTGGACCAGTAGCATCAGTATCACCTGGGAGATTGTTAGAAATGGAAAGTCACAGGGGCGCCTGGTTGTCTCAGTCGGTTAAGCGTCCAACTTGGGTTCAGGTCATGATCTCACGGTTCGTGGGTTTGAGCCCCGTGTCAGGCTCTGTGCTGACAGCTCAGAGCCTGAAGCCTGTTTCGGATTCTGTGTCTCCCTCTCTCTCTGACCCTCCTCTGCTCATGCTGTCTCTCTCTCTCTCTCTCTCTCTCTCTCAGAAATAAATAAAACATTAAAAAAATAATTTAAAAAAAAGAAATGGAAAGTCACAGACCTCTCCCAGACCTGATGGGGAGAAGACCCAGCATTCCAGAAACTCTGGAGAGTGGAGGGAGGAAGGCCCAGCAGTCTGTGCTTATGCTGCTCTCCAGGTGGTTCTGAGATTTGGTCAAATCCGTCCCTGCTCCAGAGTCTAGATTATAATTACAATGGTCTTACATTCAGAGCAACAGTATTCTTCTTCTTATCTTTATTTCAACATTAAACTCTATACCAGTAATGACAATCTCAGGAAGACTTTTTCCCTTAGAAATTCAAAGCTAGCAGGGCGCCTGGGTGGTTCAGTCAGTTAAGTGGCCGACTTTGGCTCAGGTCATTGATCTCACAGTTCCTGAGTCCAAGCCCCTTACTGGGCTCTGTGCTGACAGCTTGGAGCCTGGAGCCTGGTTCAGATTCTGTCTCCCTCTCTCTCTGCCCCTTCCCCACTCAAGCTTGTGTGCACTCTCTCTCTCTCTCAAAAATAAATAAACATTAAAAAACTTTAAGAAATTCAAAGCTAGCTAATTACGTGAAGTGTTTCTGATGGTGCTATTAGCAGTGATTTCCCCAACATCAAGGTCATCTTAGGACACCCAGTTTCACTTAAGGGTAATAAGCATAAATACTCTCCAAATGGCTGTAATGGGGTTCACTGCACACAGACTGTTTATATTAATTTAGGGAAAGCTCTTTCTGCAAAAAATACATGTTTTCTTAACCCAGTCTTACGTTTTCACCTGCAAAGAACCATGACCATGAGAATGTCTGTGGAAGATCTCTCACATAGCAAGGGCAGCCCCACCTAAGAGGGCTGAGGGCCTCCTGGCCAGGTGCCCCCTCCTCCCCACAGCTGTCCTTGGGTACTGTATGTTCTAGTCACCAGATTACTGGTGGTCTACCATGTAGACCATGGTCCCTGCTCCGCAATGTTGGCCTCTCTCTGTCTACATTTCCTTTTTTTTTTTTTTTGTTTCCCTTCTTCCTGCCTTTATCCCTAATTACCACAGTTTTGGGTTTCTCTTTTTTTATGGTCTGCTCTCCTCTCCTCTTCATGAAAACATACTGGTGGGTACTGATGGAACAGAGGGCCATCTGTGGGGTCCATATCAATGTGAAAGAGAAATTCAGATCATAGGTTAAGGGGCATAATTTTCATCCCAGCTGAGCCCCCAAGTATGGAGGTAACTAATAATTCTCCAGTAATTTCTATAGCCACAGGAAGTTGTTTGGCGTTGGTGAATGGATTTGTGAAAAGTGGGAAAACAGGACTCTGCAGTGTGCCTGGTAGTGCCATGCATCACCACTGTGACTTTTGGCTTCATTCTGTCCATTCTGTATTAATTGGACATGAGCTATTTAACAACTGATTATTAATCTCTTGAGTACTCCGCCTGGTGTGTCATGGAGGATACATGAAGCTTATTCTAGCTCAATGGAAGATACAAAAAATTATAAGGATAATATTTATTTAGCGAGCATCAAGTTCTCACCATAAACTTAGTGCCATAAATACAATGCATCAATGGTCTAGTTTATTATAATTAGCTTCTTAAACAGGTGCTTTTAACCCTATTTTACCAAGGGAAAGACCAAAGCTTAATGCTGCGCATCTTGGCCAAGGACATCAGCTAAATGATAAAATGATGGAGCAAAATACTCGAGTCCAAAGCCATTAACCCTTTGCTGCACCACCTCCAGAAGTATGGCATAACAGGATTCTTCTATTTTCAGAAAAACCACAAACAGAGTTTATAATATTATTTTCAGCTCTAGTGGTTAGAGAATGTAAGACAATATATAATTTGAATATTCTCATGTAACTAAAATGAGGCAGACAAACATGGGCTCAGCGTTTTTGGAAAACAAAATAACTGACATGGAAGACAGATGAGGATGTCCTCAGGAAAAGATTCGGGTCTTTTTGGTACAGAATTCTGGAGCTAAAAAATGTATTCCCTACTCTCCGCAGTCATTCTCTAGCCCATTGCTCTATTTTATTTGATTCTTGGCATGTTTAACATGGTCGTGGACTGAATTATGATTTCCTTTCTTTATTTATTGTCTGTCTTCTCCCAGTAGAGGTAGGAAGGCAGAGACTTTATTGCTCTTGTCCACCCCTCCTCACCCCATGTCTGGAAGAAAGCCCATGCATCGTAGGCACACACCCAGATGTATTTGTGGAATGACGGGATATTCCGTATGGGAAGTGTGAGTTTCACAGTTAGTGGGGATATGCAGTAGGTTCATAAGCAGTCATGAGACATCATAAAAATGAAAATATTGAAAGTATCTTGCATTTTTATAGTATTTTATAATTTTTTTAAAAAGTGCTTTTACCTACTCCTGCTTTTATGTTCTTACAACCCTGTTAGGGTGGCTTGCAGGTCTTTATTCCCCTGATTTTACAACTTCGGAGGGTAGGGCCCAGAGAGGTTAGGTCATTTGCCTTAGATCACATAGCCAGTGAATGGTGAAGGTCAGTACAGAGATTGCATGCCTGACCTTACTTTTCCCTGTTCTTTTGAGCCTCTCATCGGTTTGTGGAATGGACTAGAGTCTGAAGGCACAGACCTGGCTGGGTACTGGCCTCAGCTTGCCTCTTCAAACCAGCAGAGGGCCTAATCACCACCAGGATGTCTCTGCCAAGGGCACACAGGCAGTCAGATCAGCTGTGGTCATCCAAGCAACTTCTTTCTATGATTAAGTCCGCGATGAACTTGTCCAGAGAGGATTCACTTCCACAATGAGAGCATTTACAGTGTTATCCAACTCCCTCAACTCCCCGGTCACCTAAAGGATTGTTGTCTGGTTCTCTTTTTTAATTTGGAGAGATAACCCTTTGTCTCCTAACCCTGACTTGAAACAATTTCATTTTCTCGGATAATTTTATCCTCCTGAAGACTGGTAATTAATGCAGCAAAATTGGACTCCTTCAAAGAGATACAGTATTCAATCCACCTAAGTCTGTTCTAACCAGCGCGAATACACTCTAACTTTATCAATATTAACCTGCTACAGTGGTATGCACATCACAGCCCACACCTAGTGAATCACCAAGCAGCTGGATTAATGAGCTTTTACTGAGGCTGAGCACTGAGCCCCAAATACCTGATTTGGCTTGTTAGAGGCTTCCGGTCCCCCCTCTCTGGTATTAGCTACCTCGAAACAACAAAAGTTATGGCTTTTGTTTGGTGGTTTTGTCCAGGCTTGATTTGCATAGAGGAGTCTTCTGATATCCTGATTATTAGTCTCTCCGTATATGACTAATCTGTGCATAGAGGCAGTCAGAGCATTCGCACCTGTACCTACCAGTTTGGATTGCATATAAACGTGCTTTTATTAAAACGGAGAAAGCAATGGAAGAACTCAGAGAAGAAAAGATGCATGTGTGCATGTGCATGTGTGCGTGCGTGCGTGCGTGGAGGCAGGGTAGGTATTAGCATAAAGCCTATTCAGATATGAAAAGGCCCCACACTGACGCAGATCCATGGTAATTCCAGCAACCGGCGCCAGTCCCAGTATGTCCCTACAAACCTCCCACGGCAAGGTTTGCCTTTCATGAGCGCCCGCCCACTGAGGAAAGCACATGAGGTGCCCAGGCTGTGGTGGGTGCTAGCATTCCCAGAGTGGAGGTGAGGCTCCCTTTGGGATCCTGGCTCGCCCGCTGCCCCCTGCCCCCTGCCTGGCACAGAAACCTTGCTGAACAAAGGTGCCTTTCCAGGACACACTGCCTACAGCCTGACTCACGGGGCCCTTGGCTTCTGTGTGCCCTGCTCTGGAAAGGCTCGGTGCCTTGAGACTGGAGATATTTGAAGGGGTTGCTGTGGTGGGGCATGTGTAGGGAGGAGGGGGGAGGCTCCATCCCTTTTGCACTGAAAAGAGTGGCTTTACCCCAGGAGCTCCCGGTGGGTGACCCGCGCCCGAGAAAGCCTGCCCCGTGAGCCTTTCTTTCCTCACTCTTTAATAACAGGGACGCTAGCAACAGCTGGGCAGTACCTGATATTTTGCAAATACCAGGTACCCTTGATCTTTGTAACAATCCCGTGGGGCA
The DNA here is from genome assembly GCF_008692635.1 of Crocuta crocuta. Classification (NCBI taxonomy): domain Eukaryota; kingdom Metazoa; phylum Chordata; class Mammalia; order Carnivora; family Hyaenidae; genus Crocuta; species Crocuta crocuta. The sequence goes on from NW_027529438.1 coordinate 798,157, forward strand.
GCTTAGGCAGGGAGAGGGGACATGGGGCACCAGAGAGAACATCCCGACTGTGTGCCTTTGGGCAAGACTACCCTCTGCCTGGGGCCTCAGTTTACTCATCTATAAAAATAAGTATATACATTTCCTGCCCCGTAGTGTTGTGATAGAGACAACGAAACAATGCAGTTGTCAATGACTACACGCCAAGTAGTAGGTAAGCATAAAGGATTCTTATGTTATCATACAGATGAAGAACTTGGGTCTTAGAGGCGTAGGGAATTTCATCCAAGGGTGTACAGCTGAGGCGTGAAATGAAGGCTACAATCCAGCTGTCCTATTTCATGGCCAAAGTTACTTTCTACTATATTCTATATGTTCACCAGATACAAAGGGGGACCTTTCAATGTCTGTGGGAGACAGAGCATCCGATTGTCCCCACTCTTAGGCCAGGAGATGCACAGGTAACTGTCTTTCGCTTATGTCCTATGTGCTGATTCGAAAGTCTGTCTCTCTCATCCTTGCGGGAGCAACTCAGGCCTGGGCTTGGAAGTACACAAGACTTCGATGAAACCTGGTCCTGCCCCCCCAGGCCCTGTGTGTTGGAGGGGAAGTTCTTGAACCTCTCTGAGGCTGTGTGTATTCCTTGGGCGTGAGGAAAGGTAACAGTACCACCTGCCATGCCTGTTGCCATGGAGATGAGACGCGCATACCCTGGATACAAGGCCTAACATGGAATTGGAACTTGGGATGAGGGCATTCTTCTTCTTCAGGGGCCCTGTCTAGCGCTGGGACCTGAGAAACTTCTTCAGCCCCGTCTTCAAGGTGGGCGTGGTGGCCTGGGTTGTCACCCCACATGCACACAGTATTTCAGTGCCTGGTGTCTGTGCCTTCCCTGGTCCACGGCTCCCTGTGCTCCAGGCCCAAGCTTTCCCCAGGGAGCGCCAGCCACAGAATTCCCCTTGCCTTTCCTCCCGTCACTGCTGACAACATTGGCTCTAGAACATCAAGAGCCCTGGAGTAAGCCCCACACAGCCTCTCCACCCTGCATTCCCTCTTCCTCCAAGTTGCTTGCCCTGTGATGACACCCTGAGGTCTGCCTCCTGATCCCTCCGTGCACGTTGGTTTTCTGGCCATTCCTGAGGATAGGCAGACTGAGCCCTCTCTAGGGCACTGGCTTCCTGCCCTTGGCTCTGCTAATCCTCGCCTCCCTCATCCCCGTGTTTAAGTTCCTGTCGCTGGCTTCTCTGGCTCATGGACATCCCTTTTCTAAATGCCCACATTTTTACTAATGTTTTTCGCCATGCCTGAAGAAGTTAGCCAAATACTATTTCATATTTTGTATTGTTTCACACCTGCTAATCCTGTTTTCTGTTCCTTAAGAGCAAGAGGTGACATTTGAGGGCTTTTGTAGCCCCTTCCAGTGCACTGGGCAGTAGTGAGCTCTAGCGGCCTGTCAGCACGCCTGGTATTTGACGAGCCCCCTTCCTGGATCAATGTCTTGCTTCCATACCATTGAAAGTTCTGCTCTGTTGACATACGGTGCCACCCTCCTCGACCCGGAACTGCCATTCATAGTTCGTGTCATTCATCTTTAGTTCAAGTGACACACGCACAAGGTTGCCTTCTCCAGTCCCCTTACCTGGCTCCTCTGAGCACAGTTATCATTATTTGGGAATTGGATCTCTCCCCTTTCCTAATCTGAGATCTCTGTGAGAGCAGAGGTTGAGTCGCCACCGTCTGTGTGTCCCAGAAGTGTCACGGTACAATGTCTGATGCAAGCTCACAATAAATGCTTAGTGAGTGAATGATGCAGTGAACGAGTTCCGAGTCAGATCTTTCGTAGGAACTTGGGTTGGGTCTGATTCGAGACCTCCTTGAAGAGCCACGTGGAAGGCGGATTCACACGGTAGCCGGAGGGACTTTCCTTTTCTATTTTGTTTTTTTTTTTTTTTATTTTATTTTTTAATGCTTATTTATTTTGGGAGAGAGAGAGACATAGGTGCAAGCAGTAGAGGGACAGAGAGAGAAGGAGACACAGAATCTAAAGCAGACTCCAGGCTCCGAGCTGTCAGTACAAACCCCGATGTGGGGCTCGAACCACGAACTGTGAGATTATGACCTGAGCTGAAGTCGGACGCTTAACCAACAGCCACCCAGGCGCCCCAGGACTTTCCTTTTCTAGAGAACTTTACTTCTCTCCTCCTGGATGTTAGATGCTGCAGCATCTGGAGTTGACCACTACTATCTTCAGAGGGAATGGAATTCCAGGCCTGTAGTGCTGGGGCAGTGACTGAAATAGCTTCCTGTCTTCATACACCCCATCTTCATAAATTCCGCCCTTCCTTCTTTCCCTCCTCCTCCCCCCACAACAAGTCCCAGACCCTTCCTCTACTCCCCCGGCTTGAAGGACATTTATGAGGCTCATCACTGGGGAGGCATCCAAAGCCTGTTCCTGCCTCTCCCTTCCCTAACATGAGGGTCTCTGCCCCGCCCCCCTCACCCTCACCTCCTGGGCCAAGCTCAGATATCTCTGTCCCTGTTTATGGGCCGTTGGGATTTTTCCAACAACCTGAAATGAATCTCTGAGGCCCCACAGGTAGGGCAGCTCGTCTCGGGGCCATAAACCACGGCTGGCGCTTTCATCTGTGATTGCTTATGTCATAAACGAGTGGGAGGGCCAGGCAGGGGGAAGCAACAGCCCTGGACCATTCCAGATATTTTTTTTTTTTTTTTTTTTTTTTAATGAGAAAAGGGAAAGAAAGACCCTGAGAAACATGTTCAAACTTTATGCCAAGCAAATTCGTTTCACTCTGTGAGGCTGTGCTTGGAGACTTCATCTCTGGACTTCCCCACAAGGAGTCAGATTTATGCTGTGTTTGCGTCTAAATGGCCTCCAGCGTTGCTGACATTTGTTGTCGGAGACAGCGAGTAGTGTTCCTTTCATCTCCGCTGAGGGGTGTCAGCTTAAATTATGAGGGATCGCTCTGGCCTGCATCTGGGTGTGGGAGACTCTGGCAACAGAGAGGGGGCCGCTCCCGCCCCTCCTCCCCCGGCTCTGCTGTGTGAAGGCTTCTCCCCATCTTCTGCTCTCCGGTCCTCCTGCTGGGCCTGGGAGAAACTTCCTGGCTCTCTTAGAACTTCTCTTTCTCTCGGACAGATTGGTGAAGGGTGTGTTTCAGGCGTAGCGTAGTTTTCTGGAAAAGTTGGGGTCCGAGTCGGACAGGCCTGGCCTTGCTGCAGGAGACGGGGAGCCTCCTCCGTGAGCATCCCAGGAGCAGCCTGGAAATTCCCCCAAGAGAGTTAGAGGGCACCGTTCTGCCCGCAGTATTTACAACACAGCAGATGAAAGCGAGCGGATGGTTAGCGATGGGCTGCGTCCCCCGTGGCAGCTGGGTCATGGCACCTGTCGGCACTTCGAGAGGTGCCGAGAGGCCTCTCCGCGCTCGGTCTTCAGAATCCCCCTTGCTCCGATCTGCCAGGACACCTGACATTCTACAGTGGTTTGGGTTGGAGGCATTTTCTGTTCAGTGCATCTACGTCTTCGATAAGGGTGATTGGGGGGGGAGGTGTGGAGAACACACCAAACTCTGCAAGTCATTGACTCCTCCGTGTCACCTGGCTCTGCTCTCCGTCCCCAGAGTCAGAACCTTAAAGCCTGGCACGTAGGATATGTAAGTTTTGCTGGAGAACAGGAGGTCAAGAGAGGTCTGGACGAGGGGCCAGCGATCTGCGGCCTGCAGGCCTCCTCGGCCCGGTGCCTGGAACGCAGCCACGCCTGTTCCTGTCGTCGGGAGCTTTTGCACTACAGCGGCAAAGCTGAGTCACTGCAGTGGAGACTTTAAGGCCTTCGAAGAGTGAAATATTTACTCTGTGGCCTTCTACAAAAAAAGAAAAAAAGTTTGTAGGCCCCTGGCCTAGAGCATCTTGGAAGGCAAGATGTGAGACCTCAGGGGACGGAGAGAGAGAGAGAGAGAGAAAGAGAAATTAGTAGCAGAAAGGAGGAATAAAATAGGGTGGACGCGTACCCACAAAAGCAGTAGAAACCCTGGAAACAAATCTTAATCTCCCTCTTTCTGTCCCCCCCGCCCTTCCTCCATCGCCCCGGCCCCCTTCTCCTTCCTCTTCTGAAAACAGATGTTTTCATCTCTCCTCTTGCCGGGGTGTGGGGACGATGATGAGCCACACAGTGCTCTCCACATCCTCCGCAAGTGGGCAGCGGGGGCCTGGCCCGGGAGGTAGTTCCGTTCCCCCCTCCCCATAGTTCCAGGATGGAGTAGCGCTCCTGGGGGAAGGTGTCCGTGTCTCAGACGAGCGGAGAGGACGGCGACACCAGGAGCCTCCACTGTCCTGCCTCGGGGGCTCCGAACAGACCTCGGTGGTTACCGTCTGCCTTCTGGAACCAGCCCAAGCCCTCTCCCTCCCTTCACCTTCCTTCTCGCAAGCACATGCTCCCGTTCTGCAACGCCAACTCAGCGTTGGCTGGGGTCACGTCTGCCAAGACAGAAGTGAACGCTGGCTTTGTAAAACCTTAACTCAGACTCCCGTCAACAGGCAACTGTTATTAACAGAAAACACGTGTCTCGGATCAAGGATACTTCTTCTATGTTGAAGTAACAATCGTGATGGTGGTGACGACTCACCAAGCACCTGGTACCTGCTGGACCGCGCCAAACCCTTCACATGCATCGTCTCTCAAAACTCTAGAAACACTGTCACTTTCCCCAATGAGGAAAGGGAGCCTTGGGAGATTGGGTCAAAATCACACATCCTAACTTTCAGAGCCTAAGTTTAAGCCTGAGTTGTTGGATTCCCAAGCCCGTGTGTATCGATGCCAAGTTGCTTTCCCGAATGACGGCAGCAGAGATGAACCATCATCAAGGAATCTAGCATGACTTTAGACCTTACTTGTTCATTACTTAGGTCTTCCAAGGTATCAATAAACATTTGCGTCAGGCTGTGTGAGGAACGGCTTTAGGAGAATCAGACTGGGTCCAGAAGACATTTGCAAATAGGGGCACTTGGGTAGCTCAGTTGGTTAAGCATCTGACTTCGGCTCAGGTCCTGATCTCACGGTTTGTGGGTTTGAGCCCCGCGTCAGGCTCTGTGCTGACAGCTCAGAGCCTGGAGCCTGCTTCAGATTCTGTGTCTCCCTCTCTCTCTGATCCTCCCCTGTTCACGCTGTCTCTCTCTCTCTCAAAAATATATAAAACATTAAAATAATTTAAAAAAAGACATTTGCGATTACCGCTTTATGGACAAAATGGGCGTCAGACATGAGCTTTCTAAATTATAAAATTGCATTTGATTTTTTTTTATCTGGGATAAAATGTTTTCTATTTTCCAACTCCTTTTTTTTTATTATTTAAACTTTCCTTTTTTGATTCCAGATCTCAGGGGGAAGGCTCTCAGTTTTTCCCCGTTGAGGATGATGTTAGCTGAAGGCTTCTCATAGATGGCTTTGATGATGTTTAAGTAGGTTCCTTCTATCCCAACTTTCTCTAGAGTCTTTATTAAGAAGGGATGCTGTATTTTGTCAAATGCTTTTTCTGCATCTATTGACAGGATCATATGATTTTTATCTTTTCTTTTATTGATATGATGTATCACATTGATTGTTTTGCGAATGTTGAACCAGCCCTGTAACCCAGGAATGAATCCCACTTGATCTTGGTGGATGATTCTTTTGATATGCTGCTGGATTCGATTTGCAAGGATCTTGTTGAGAATTTTTGCATCCGTATTCCCCTTTTTTGATTCCAGTATAGTTAACATACAGTGTTCTAGGAGCTTCGGGCGTGCAAGGTAGTGAATCACACTACACCCTAGATGTGTCAGTTGATTGTTACAGACTCAGCCCCTTTTAGTCCCTGGACTTAGAGGAGATCTGTATGAGCCTGGAGATCAGGGGATGTCAGCCCGTTTGCAAAGAAGACTCCGCAAAGTCCTCCCTGGTACTGGAAGAGCACCCTCTTGACCCCGAGGAGTCCGTCAGCAGACAGGACTGTTGGTCTCCTGGGAGGACCAGCTTTGCGGGGTCTCTGAGCAGTGGATGGCGGTTCTGGAAGGGTGAATGTGAGGAGTCTGTGGCTTCTTTTTTTTCCTACAGTCTCTTGTTTTGTGGGGTCTTATTTCTCTGTGGGTTTTAGTTCTTATGTGCTTATTTTCTCCTTGCCATTCTGAACATCTTGAAAGATCCTAAAACCCCTTCCTGTGGAGGGATGGCTGAGGTCCACTGATTGGATTTGCCCTGGGAGGAGCCACCTCAGGTGAGGATGCTGGAGTAGCCACTCCTTGTCATGAGGTTTCTTCTTTTCTCTCTTCTTCAGTCTTTTCTGGGGCTTTCCCCTGTACTCACTCTCCAGGGCAGTGAGGCAGAAAGGAAAGGGCATCCCTTCCACATCGGTTTCGAGCCTCCTGTGCACCAGGACCACATTAGTTGCTTTGTCCACGGCAGCACTGTCCCTGAGTCGCCCGCGGCTGAGTGCTATTGCTGTGGGGGTGCAGGTGGGGAAACTGAGGCACAGTGCATGTCAGCACTCTGGTAGTGCTGCGCTTACATTGGGGGGCTGAGCTGGATGGAGACCCAGGTGTGCCTACATCACAGCCATCCAATGACATTGAAAGGGTCCTGCCCTCAAGGTGCTCACAGGTTCGTGCTCCTTATGCTTAAATGTTCATAGAGGGAAAAGGCCATTGTCCTTCTGGATGGAACACTCCACAAAAGTAAAAACTGAGATGGCACGTGGATGAGCGTCCTTTACAGAAGAGGGTGGGATGAACAAGCGCGTGCAGCTCCTTTGGGGGGGGTGGGGGACGGTCCCAAAGGGGAGCAGTGTCAGGAGACCATAGCTGGGGAAGCTCTTGGGACAAAGCTTTCCGCTGGCGGAAACAAGACAGGTGAGCTCTGTGAGGACCCAGAGAGAAAGGAGGTTCTTGTTTGCGTGATGTGAGCACATAACTGCCAGTGGCTTTTAATGCAGAAAGAAGGAAAACGCTTCCCTCACACGGGTGTTTCCCGGACCCTGAAGCATCTTCTCAGGAGGGTGAGGGCTGTGGGGTGTGGGAGGTGACCCGGGACAGGATGTGACATGCACCAAAGGCTTTTACTTCCTTCAGAAGTTACTCTTTGTATTGCTCACGGCTCATCAAGTAATCCACATAAATATAAACAATTAACTTTAATAGTTATTTATTTGATACACAAGCAGTTCTGACTAACTACCCTGTGTTGTGTCCATTCTCAGTTATTGGTACCTGCAAGTCATCGAACGCTGTCCTCTATGGCTTTTTGGTCAGTAGTATTTTCTGTCTCCCGACAGTGGCTAGAATTTCAGACACAGTATCTAGGAAGTTATACAAAACTTCTCCAGGTCTAGACTCAAAAAAGGACATCTAAGAAATAATAACTAGTGCTTATTGGACATGTATTATATGCCAAACAGCTTTTTTTAAAGTAGGCTCTGTGCCCAACATGGGGCTCAAACTCACAACCCTAAGATTAAGAGTCGCATGCTCTACTGAGTGAGCCAGCCACGGGCCCCCAAGTAGCATTTTGCGTGTTGTGTAGGTAACCTCATTCAGTCCTTCCAACCCAATGAAGTAGGTTCTCTTCCATCCCAATTTTGTAGGTAAGGAAACTGAGTCAGATAGTGTTCAGTAATTTGCCCGAAGTCACACAGCTAGTAACTGTGGAGCTAGGATAAGCATCTGGGAGAAAGTTCTGAGCTGAAACGGTGGACTTTCCAAAGATCTGCTGTCTTTGGATTCTAGAAATATATTCCTTCGCCCCTTCCTTTCAAGTCAACCCCACACAGGTTACTGCACTTACCTAGAAACCCATCCTGGGAACGTTGGACCCAAGCACCTCATTATAGAATAACACACAGCTCCAGGAAGTGGCTTCGAAGAACTTAACCCATTGTTTTCTGCTGCTTTTAGGCAAAAGTGATGATGAAGAAAGTCTTTGCAAGTCAGCGCAGGGCACAGGGAAAGGAGCTGCTGAAGACGGCAAGGACCATAAGCGCCCCAAACGTCCTAGAACCATCTTGACAACCCAACAGAGGAGAGCGTTCAAAGCCTCGTTTGAAGTGTCCTCCAAGCCGTGCAGGAAGGTACGAGGTGGGGAGTGGCGGGAGGAAGGGAGGAAAGGGGACCGGGCCCCCTTGTTTGTGTGTACCCTGCACTCTGGAGTGTTGATGAGCCCACTCGAGGGTCAGGGCGGTGGGGAAAGCCATTCAGATTGAGTTTGTGCAGGTAGCCTTGAGCCCTCCAGGAGACTCCGGAGCACTGATGGCTGTGGCCAGGGCTATGGTAGAGTCTCCCTGTACTTCTGTGTGCACATATTCCCATTTCGCTTGTCTGTTTGCTCAATTCATGGGGAGCAACAGAAAGAGTAGTAACAGGTACCAGTTGGGGTATCAACCCAGAGGCTATAACAATGGCAGTAAAAATACAGTGGTTTGTACAATACATTTACTTATTTATTTTGGGGCTAGTTTGTTCCACGTGGAGTGGTGGTTTGGAGATTCATCCGGGTCTTGGTTCATTCATTGCCACTGCGGAATGGTATCCCACTGTGTGGACGCGCCGCAGTTGGTTTGTTCAGTCACCTGTTCACGGATGCTTGGGTTGTTTCCGGTTCGGGGCTGTTACAGATGGGGCTGCCGTGAACGTCTGTGGTTTCATGAGGTAGGAGTTCATTACCATCTTCTGTCACAGCCCAGAGGTGAGCAGCCCAAGACCAGCAGGGAGCTTTCCCATCCATCAGACATTCCAAGGGGTTGCCATCACCATCTTTCTCTGCAGCCATGGCGGAAGAGGTGATGGAGGGCAAGCATTTGCCTTCCAAAGGCGTGCCCCAAGGTTCTTTGTACCACTTTCTCTCATCCATGGCAGCCAAAATTGAATCCCATGATGGCATCTCTTGCAAGTGGCGCTGGGAAATGAGTCTACTTGGGTGACTACGTGCCCTGCGAAAGCTTAGCATCCAGCTATTAATAGGAGGGAGGGGAGAATGGATATTGGAGACAGGAAGCAGTCTCTACCACAAATAGCCACACCCATTTATTAAGCACCTGCCATTTAATGACTGCCTGCCATATGCTCCATGATGTTACTTATGCAATACAAATAGGAGAGCATTTTTATTGAAATTCATGGAGGAAATATATTTTTTGAAAATTTAGCATTGTTACCCCTACGTCCCTATCCGTATTAGTCAGCTTTTGCTGTAGTAACAAACAAAATCCCAGCGGCTCCTGGCGGACCTGGCTTTCCTGCTCCCGACTGTGGCTTGGCTGCGACCCAGCTGGGCTCAGGTCCTTCTCCAGCTGTCTCCCTTGGGCCCCGCCCGGGCCAAAGGAGCGGAAGGATGGCAGGAGCCACGTCACACCAGGCCAGCCCCCTGAAGGCCTGTCCTTGGGTCACGCGGACCGTTTCCGGCACATCCCGTGGGCCAGCGCAGGTCACGTGGCTAACTCAGTGTGGGGAGGGCCACCAATTGGGAGCAGAGGAGGGGGGGCGACCCTCTGCTAAATAATATCATCTGCCACCACTTCTGACCTTTGAAACGTGTTCCTGCAGACCTCTTTCTTTCCCTGTCCCTGCCGCTCCTTGGGCTTCAGGAAAGGTGCTGGCAGGAGACAAGTAGCCCCCAAGTAGGCTTGTCCAAGGACAATGATCACCTCCCTCATTTATTACTTATCCTCCATATACTAGACTCCTGCCTCTGTATGGCCCTGTGCCCAGTGCTTGTCCCCAGGGAAGGGTGTAGGCCCCCGGCGGGGAGGAGACGCACGTACACGTAACTAACACCGGGGAGGAAGCGGTGGGGACCGTGACGGAGGGGCAGCCGGGAGCCGTGGGAGCCCAGGGAAGGGAAAGGTCTCTTCTGTCTGGGGAATCAGGCAAGGCTTTGCGGAACAGGTGGCCTTCTAAGCCGGGCCTCTGAAACATGGATAGGGTTTCAGCAGGTGGAGGTGGGGCCGGGGCTCACTGCTGTCTGAGTTGGCTTAGCAGAAGGATGTGTTTTAAAGATCTGGTCTCATCAGCTCCCTTCTTGGAAGCCTCGGCCCAAGTGGTGTGATGAAAGGTGGCATCCTTCCCAAAGCCCCCAGGGAGCTGTGCTCACATGCTATGCCTTCAGCCCCGTGTCCGCCCCAGAATGTAAGCAAGAGGGCAGGGGGACTCCCTCTCGGGAAGGCTGTGTTGCAGGCCTCTTCCCTCCCGGCCCGCTGTCCCTCACCACCTGCCTGCATGGAGGGCGGGTTTTAAACCCATCTCGTCGTTAGAGGGATCCTGACTGTCCCCTTTCTGCAAGGCCATGGTGCATGTGCCGTACCAGAGCTGACTCCTTTGCTCTGACAGATTCTAGATGACTCCTGTCTCATTTTCCTCGAGCAGGACTCACTCAGGGTAACAGGGAATGTGAATATTCATGAATCACTCAAAGTCACCCAGAGCTATGAGAGAGAAAACCAAACATTTAGGTCGATGAATTCAGATGGAGAACAAGAGAGAGACATTGGTTCTGTAAAGTGATTTTCACCCTCCATCCACCTTAAGTAGGTTAGCCCGTATGCATGCATGTGACTCGGCACAATAAGAGATTTTGCTAATGATCTAGAATGGTCGGAAGGCCTGATTTTTCAGATTAAGAGAAACTGAGAAATGCCTCTTGGAATGCACGTCTAAATTATTTATTCCTCTCTTTGTTCACCTGGTGAAGGACCTCTCCCCACACAAAGGGGACCAGTGGTCTTGTGTTTGGGGTCAGGCTGGACATGAAATCCCAGCCAGCACCCATATGAGATACAGCTGGCCGGCCTCCCCATGCACCGCATGGGGAATGTTCGGCCCCTTCTCTGAGATGCTAATGTTTTCATATTTCTAATGTTCAAGGTGAGGGAGACTCTGGCCGCGGAGACAGGGCTGAGCGTCCGTGTGGTCCAGGTGTGGTTCCAGAACCAGAGAGCGAAGGTAATCTGCTTCTTACTGCAGTTTCCTGAAATAATATCATAGGACGTTGTACCTGTGGCTGGGTTTCCAACCAGAACTCCTTGGATGCATTTGCTAAACAGAACTTGCAGTTCTCTTGACTCAGGAATTCTGCTGAGGGGCCCCTGGGTGACTTGGGGTAGTGTCTGACTCTTGATTGCAGCTCAGGTCATATCCCAAAGTTGTGGGATCGAGCCCCACATCAGGCTCTGTGCTGAGCGTGGAGCCTGCTTGAGATTCTCTCTCTTTCTCTCTCCCCTACTCCCTGCCCTTCTCGCCTGCTTATGTTTTCCATAAAATGAAATAAAATTATAAATTAAAAAAAAATTCTGTTGACAACAGGCAGGTCAGCCACTGCAACCCCACAGAAGGGGAAAGACGGGGCATTCGTTCTGGTGAAATGGCTTTGATTTTCCTGATGGCCGTGAATGTGAATCTGGCCAGCCATCTGCCAGAATATAAAAGTAGATTCTTTAATTCACTGTTGTGTAACCCAGATACCACAATTATTTTAAAATTGCAAAGAGAAGCCTACATAGCACACAGGCCTGAGACAATAGCCTGGTGCAGTAAGATGAAGGCCTTTACTTACCTCTTCCAGTGCGCGCCGTATGCACCCCAACCACCATATTGGCCTCTGGGTCCTACCAGGGCTGCCCTGCCCTGCCCTGGTCATTTATTCATTTTAGAACTTTTGCTCAGTTGGTTTCCTGCCCCTAAAAATGCATGGGCCCCATGGCCCATATGTCTGGGGTCCTCATCCTTAGTAGGTGATCAGTTAATGTCTCATTATCTGATTGCGATTGCCCCAACTGAATTCTTCAGAATAAGAGCACTTGGTATGTATTCAATCCTGAAAGGAGTCCGTGTTTCAACAGGATTGAGAGGCCCTGTAGCCTCATGGGTTCATCAAACAGAAGAGTTTGAAGCCTTAAGAAATGTTGCAGGAGAGAACATTTTGTTTGCTCGTTTTTCCTGGGGTCTCATGGAACCCTGACATTCCCCCAGAACACAGTTGAGAACCATTGTGTTCTTCTGGGAAGGCTTAGTGTTTACAGGGTGCTTTGGGAGACCAGCTCCTTACCTGGAGGCACCTCAGAGACTGGGGCCAGCAGGTGGGGGAGTGGGTGGGAACAGCCTCGGTGCACATCCCAGATCACACCGGGCCGGTCCGGCACCACCACGCTGACATCACACATGAAACTGCCACAGCGTGAGCAGCGAGGTGTGTCTGCTTAGAGGAAGTCCCTGTGCCTGAAGACCAGCAGCCACGTGCTTCCCAGCCCACTGTCCCGTGCTTTCCACGGCTGCAGGCTCAGAGCCCGCAGTGGCCCTGGGCAAACGTGGGGTCCCTCCGGCACGGCTCCCCGACTGAGTCAGAGCGTGGGATGTCCTGCGACCTGTCCCTGTGCTTTGCGCATGAGGCCAGCCCACCCCCTGACTCTAACCCTCTCCCCACCAGATGAAGAAGCTGGCCCGGCGGCAGCAGCAGCAGCAAGACCAGCAGAACACCCAGAGGCTGAGTTCCGGTAAGG
>NW_027529438.1:810748-811280 GCF_008692635.1 Crocuta crocuta
CCCCCACTGCACCCCCTCCCGCCCTGCCTCACCCCCCCAGCCGGGCCCGTCGGCGCCCAGGCCTTGCCCACCGCCTGGCTCTTTGAACGTACTTCTGGGCTAGTGAAGCCCTATCCACACCAAGGAGGGTGGCTCGTCCAGTGGGGACCGAGCCCCAGGGATCTGGAGAGGGTTGAGGGCACCGAGCTGAGGCCTGTGATGCTGACCATGTGCAGAGCCCCCAGGACTGTGGCCGGACTCCCCACAGAGCCCTGGACGCACCCAGATCCTCCTCCTTCCTGGCAAATCAATTGACAGAGGACACCCCTTTCCAAAATAACATGGAATAGTAAAAACCCTGCTAGCAAAACAGTAACCCCCTGCCTCGTTGGGCATGTTTATGGATCACAGAGCGCTCTCATGCTGACCTGAGTCTGACAGCCCCCCACCCAGGGGACAGAGAAGTACTTTCTCCCCATCTCACTGATGAGCAAATAAGGGCACTGCAGGGCTGACTGTAGTCCTAGAGGAATGGGGGGGGGGGTTCGGGCCT
>NW_027529438.1:812263-818549 GCF_008692635.1 Crocuta crocuta
GGGGTTCGGGACTGGAGCAAGTCTCTGATTCTGACTTCCTCAAGGCCATTCTGCCCCTCTGAGGAAGCCAGCCGCCATCTTGTGAGGGTGCTCAAGCAGGTGGAGAAGACGGTGTAGTGGGGCAATTAAGGGATGGCAGATACAGCATGTCACACTCCAAGTCTGGGACTCCCTGTCTTACATGCACCAGCCTCTCTCACTCTCTTCTCCTCATGAAGCTGCAGCAAAGGCCGGTGCTGGACAGAAGTACTGAGCAGTGGGGGGTATGAAGTTCAGAAGATGCTCTTGGCCTTCTTGCCCAGCATGGCCTCCTGGGCAGCACATGGAGAGTGATCTGCCTTCTTCTTTGCCCCCCAGCTCAAACAAATGGCAGTGGGAATGCTGGGATGGAAGGGATCATGAACCCCTACACGGCTCTGCCCCCCCCACAGCAGCTCCTGGCCATCGAGCAGAGCGTCTACAGCTCAGACCCCTTCCGGCAGGGCCTCACCCCCCCTCAGATGCCGGGAGACCACATGCACCCGTACGGTAAGATGGACCCCAGCCCCCCGGGGACCGCTTACAACTTGCTAGCTTGGGTGTCTCCTTTCCCTTCCAAACGTGTGTGAGTTCCCAGATGCTCACCAAAGCTACAAGCCGAATATGTGCCCAGAAAATGCCACTGGACTCATCTAACCAGTGGCTACAGAAGGAAGACCAACACCCACAGTCATCAGTGATGTTCCCACTGAGCCTCCTTTTCAAATATTCTTGTTAGTTTTAAGTAGGAGCTTGTTGTTTCATTGTAAATCCATTCGCTGTGATAAGATTTCCCTTCTTTCATTTCACACCAGGTACCACATGTTTGCAAGCAATGCTGGCAGGGAGGTAGGCCAAAGGCCTTAGTTAAGCAAACTTTTACACAAAGAAAGAAAATATATGAAAGCACAGAAAGCACATTTTCTAATGGAACTGATACTGTTTAGATGCTCTCAATGAACTCCTGAAACAGGTGCTGGGATGGCTTAGCCTCCCCAAGTATCCAGCTTGCTGGATGGACAGCAGCTGGGGCCTGGGCACCCTGATGGGGTGCGTGAGCTCTGGCGCGGAAGTCTGAAGTTCAATCTCAGGGTCAAATCCATTTTTACACAGAGAAGGTCAGTGGCCTATGGAATGCATCTGTTCTGTGTAATCTGTGATCAGTTACACGGATAGTGACAATTAGAGTTTTATTCAGCAAGCCTTTAAAACAGGGTGAGAGCGGGGTGCCTGGGTGGCTTAGTCGGTTAAGCGTCCGACTTTCGCTTAGGTCATGATCTCACGGTTCGTGGGTTCGAGCCCCGCGTCGGGCTCTTTGCTGACTGCCAGCTCAGAGCCTGGAGCCTGTTTCAGTCTGTGACTCCCTCTCTCTCTGACCCTCCCCTGCTCACACTGTCTCTCTCTCTCCTAGAAATAAATAAAAACATTAAAAAAAAATAAAAAATAAAACAGGGTGAGAGCTACATGGCTCGGCCCGTGGATTTTGTCAAACAACTGCTTTCATCAAAGAAAAATTCTCTCTTCCCATGGGCTGCATACAGCAGACGCCGATTAAGACCTGGCTGTCTGCAGTGGCTGCCCTGACCAACTCCCCTCATTCATACATACATAGACATGTCCGTGCAGGTAAAACGTGTAGAGGGTACAACATATGTACCTCTAGGTTCTTGTCATGAAGATCCCTGAGCTGTTCCACAGTTTGCCCTACTATCTTCTCCGTCCAGGGTGTCAGTTAGTCCAGGGCAGGCACCTAAGCTCGTCTCCTCTGCAGGACTCATTGGGAGAGGCAGCAGGCACTCAGTATAACCTTGCTGTTTGAGGGGACCTATTTCCACCAAGGTCTCATGAGCCTCTTCCAACAGCGCTGATGTCTATCTTCTTACCAGTCGTCCTTCAAGCCCATTTTGGGGGCCAGTCCTCTACAGCCCTGCCCCCGCCTATCTAGCTGGCGATGCTACATCCCGCCTGCTCCCCAGCCTCACTGTAGACATTGTGACGTCTTCTTATGCTGCATCCAACTTGCACTTTGTCACCTCCTAGTTTCCACTGCTTTCAGTCATTGTGCTTTCCGCCCGAGCCCCTAAGGACATGGGAGATCTTCTGTGGATGGGGATTACCTCCCTCCTACTCTACTGCGTAGCTCTCCCTCACCCCCTCCTCAGCACCCACTACACGGGGGTGGGGGTGGGGCAGCTGTGCTCAGGTCACACGCTTGCTGCAATTGCTGCACTTTCTAACACCGAAGTGCTTCTGGACCCTCACGGCTATTTCGTCTTCATTTCAGGTGCCGAGCCCCTTTTTCATGACCTGGATAGTGACGACACCTCCCTCAGTAACCTGGGTGACTGTTTCCTAGCAACCTCAGAAGCCGGGCCCCTGCAGTCCAGAGTGGGAAACCCCATCGACCACCTGTACTCCATGCAGAATTCTTACTTTACCTCTTGAGCCTTCCCCTCGAGTTCTGTGGCTGGGCTCCCACACGGAGCAACCCTGTGATGGGAAGGGTTGGCCGGCTGTAGGATGGGGAGGCCAGGGAAGAGGTGGGGTGGGGAGGGAGTTTTGTCGGGGATGCTGTTATATGATGACCTGATGTAGCTCGGCATTTCCAAAGACTGAATATACAATGATTGCGTAGCTTCATGTTTCCAATAAGAGTCTTAGCTTAGATATGAAGACGTGTTTATCATTAAGGACAGGGACTTTTAATATAGACCTTCTCATGCAAACTAGGTACCCAGAGACTCCTAACAACTTCCCACCATTTTGGGGAAGCTCTTGTCAAGAGGTGCGTATGTCTACCCATCCATATACCCATAGACAGACAGACGGACAGATAGATGTGTGTGTGAGTGTGTAACCTTCCATACGTTATCAAAAAAGTTTATTCCTAATTATAACAGACACCAACTGTACAGCAAAAGTAACTTTATTTTCCGTGTGAACTATATTTAAGGAAATGCTTGATGCACTTAAGTTATAAAATGAGATAATTTACTTTTATAAACTTTATTTTTAGTTGGAAGAGACTGGTCGGCAGGGCAGAGGGCCACTCTCCACCTTGGCCCGTAGCTTTGAGTGCTCGACTTACTTCTGTTTTCAAGAGCATCATGGGGTCTGGAAAGCAGCTCGTGTGGCTGGCCGTATTCTCTCACGGATTCTTGCTCTCTTTGGGGCTGAATCACAGAGCTCGGGTGGAACAGAAAAATCCTCGATCACGTTCTTAGACAAGATCAAGCCGAGGCTCTTCAGCTTTCTTTTAAATTCTGACACATAGTGTGGGCAGCAGTAGGAAGGTCAGTTCTGCTCTTGAACTTCAGCACCTGCGGGTGTGGGATGAGACAGACAGTATGTACCTACCTCACTGGGGGACCCTGAGGCTTAATTCACCCCCAGGACACATGAGCTGGGCTGAAACCAATGTCCTATATTTGTTTAAAATACCAGACCGGTCTCACTTGGCAAAAGAGGCTACTTGGGGCTGCCTGTACCCCGAACTCCAGGGGTAACTCTCCCTGCTGTGGTCCCTTCTGCAAAGCCTGGCTGGAGACACCAGCTGAGGGCAGCTCAGGGGGATGCCGGAGTCCTTCCATGGGGAGGAGGCTATTGCTGAGTGGATGGAGGGGGGCATCGTGGTGTTCTAGAATGGAGGTTTGGCAGAGCCCGGCCGGCAGGCCTGCGTTTTATGGCCTGCCAGCTAAGAATGGCTTTTACGTTTTTAAAGGATTGTTTAAAAAGAAAAACGACATGACAGAGTGTATGTGGCCTAGAAAGCCTGAAATATTTACTACCAATGCTGTCTGGCTCTTGTCATAAAATGTTGCTGGCCTCTGTTCTAGAGTCTATTTCTTAAGCAGCCTTCTGGAGCTCTTAGAGGCGGCGGGGGTGGGGGGGGAGGTCCAGATGGAAACCCAGGGTTCCCCCCTTTGTCTGGTTTTTCGGAGTCTGAGCACAGAAGACCCAGCTGCCACTGTATACAGGGACGCTTCCCATCCTGATCTCCAAGTGCGGTGCTAGGGTCAGCTACTTCTGTGCCGGGATGCCTCCTGACAAAGCAGACGAGATGATGTGGAAGACGGAGGGGGTCAGCCCGGACTCCTCTGAGAGCGGCGGTTCAGGCTCGGCCTCGCTCCTGACGACGTCCCAGGTCTTAAGAGCCTTGGACACAGAGACTTGTCCCCTTCACTCTCTGCAAAGCCAGAGGGAACACACTCCCTTCCGGTAGAGTCTATGTTGTGTGATTTTTTGTGTGTGTGCTCTTGTTTATAATTTATGCAAACCACCAAGAAACCCCAACCAGTCTGGCATCTAGGAGTCCTGCTGATGCCGGGCGCCGCCGCAGGCTTCTGTAGAGACCCGTCGGAGAGTGTAGCCGAGACTATGTGAGTGAGACAAATAGAGATTCCTCCTCCACTCGTAATGGCGTACCGAGATGAAATTAAAAACTTCTTACAAATGAGCTGTTGTTGATTCAGGGGCAGGGGGCGGAGGGCAGGGAATCCAGGGGATGCGGGTGTTTTATCACCAGGGACCTGGGGAAGAGCATATGGCGAATCTGAACACTAAGGGAAAGGGGCTCCCGCAAAACGTAAGGCGAAAGGAGCCTTCGCCCTCCCGCCGGGATGAACACGAAGACCTGGGTCTTCACACAGCTGCAGATGGAGGCCCCGGAACATTCCGTCGGCGCCGGCAAGGTCGCCTGAGACAGCAGAATGGTTGGCACCGTGCATGGGGAGGACATTTGCTTGGAAATCAGAGCGGTGTCACGGGTGGGGGCAAGGCTCTCACTCAGGATGGAGGGGCGATGTCTGGCCAGAATGGGGAGCCGAGCGAGCTGGCAGGAGCTCTTCCCAAAGTTCTCAGTGGTTTTCAGTGTGATCTAGGGGCGGGTTTTATGACTGTAAAGCAAAGAGTTAAGGCCACGATGGGAGCGCATGTGCGGTGTCGCTCTCTCCGTGTTCTCTCGCTCACCTTCAAGACCCTCTCCCCCAACCTCTGGCTCACTCAACCCCAGGTGGGAGGCTGGCTCTGCCTCTTGCTGAGGGCCTGGAAGGTGGACATGGGAGGCCCAGCAGGGAAGGCGGTCTCCCACTGCACTCCCCCGGGTGCCGCTGCTTCTACCTCCAGCTTGCCGAGAGAGGCCAGACCCGAGATGGTCCCCTCACGGCTTGCCCCTTTGACACCTGCTTATCCTCCAGCACCTGCCTGCGCTGGGTCTTCTCAGGAAGCCTGCAGAGCCGGGTGGGGTGTCTGTGCGGGGAGCCCAGCAAGTGCTAGCTGCTGCAATAATCACCCCCCAGTTAATCATTCCGACACAACAGGAATTTCTACTTTCCTTCCCCGGGTGGGAGTCTGGGTTCAGACAGCATCTCTCTTCCATGTGTAATGAAGGCTGTGTCCATGGCTTCCAAGATGGCCCTGCCCATTTGTTTTCTTTTCTTCTTTTCTCTTGATGACTTCCGGCTAAAAGTGGGCCCTTCCAGGTTATGAATCCCACGGCTGCCGCCTACTAGCTGCACGGCCGGACTGGGGCAGGTTCCTTCACTCTGCCAAGCCCCCGGCGAGTGGTCCGCAGCACAGATGGGGTTCTTGTCCCTGCAGAGATTGCGAGGACAAGGCGGTGACACAGGTCAAGCCCAGAGCCTTGCGAAGGGCTCACAGCAAGTGCCCGATGTGTGGCGGTGGCTGCGCCGGAGGGCTGTTGAAGGAAGGCTAAGGGAGTTTCCCACCACGTTTGAGGAACAAAGAGAAAGCACCCTGGTCCACCCCTGGGGTCATCATAATCACTCCTTCCAGTAACTTCTTTAAACCTCAGTGTGGGTTGTCACATAGCCTGACTCACCGTTGTGGGAGAGTCGAGTTTTTTGCTTTTTTAATTTATTTTTTATTTTCTTGTTTCATAAAGTTTATTTAGTTTGAGAGAGAGAGAGAGAGAAAGCGGGGGAGGGGCAGAGACAGATTGGGAAACAGAGGATCCAAAGCAGGCTCTATGCTGACAGCAGTGAGCCAGATGCAGGGCTGGAACCCAGGAACTGCGAGATCATGACCTGAGCCAGAGTCAGACGCTCAACCGACTGAGCCACCCAGGTGCCCTTGTTTGTTTTTGAAAGGCATGCAGATAAAATGCCAATTCCAAGGACACGGTGTGAACTCTGTACTCTAAGGAGAAGCAGTCAGGTATTAAGTGATTTGTCCAGATATCTCAGGGCTGAGATGAAAGGGAGGCCCTGGATCTATAGTCTGAGCTTTTTCTGAATGGTGGAGTTTGGGG
>NW_027529438.1:819041-848005 GCF_008692635.1 Crocuta crocuta
GGGGTAACTCTCCCTGCTGTGGTCCCTTCTGCAAAGCCTGGCTGGAGACACCAGCTGAGGGCAGCTCAGGGGGATGCCGGAGTCCTTCCATGGGGAGGAGGCTATTGCTGAGTGGATGGAGGGGGGCATCGTGGTGTTCTAGAATGGAGGTTTGGCAGAGCCCGGCCGGCAGGCCTGCGTTTTATGGCCTGCCAGCTAAGAATGGCTTTTACGTTTTTAAAGGATTGTTTAAAAAGAAAAACGACATGACAGAGTGTATGTGGCCTAGAAAGCCTGAAATATTTACTACCAATGCTGTCTGGCTCTTGTCATAAAATGTTGCTGGCCTCTGTTCTAGAGTCTATTTCTTAAGCAGCCTTCTGGAGCTCTTAGAGGCGGCGGGGTGGGGGGGGGAGGTCCAGATGGAAACCCAGGGTTCCCCCCTTTGTCTGGTTTTTCGGAGTCTGAGCACAGAAGACCCAGCTGCCACTGTATACAGGGACGCTTCCCATCCTGATCTCCAAGTGCGGTGCTAGGGTCAGCTACTTCTGTGCCGGGATGCCTCCTGACAAAGCAGACGAGATGATGTGGAAGACGGAGGGGGTCAGCCCGGACTCCTCTGAGAGCGGCGGTTCAGGCTCGGCCTCGCTCCTGACGACGTCCCAGGTCTTAAGAGCCTTGGACACAGAGACTTGTCCCCTTCACTCTCTGCAAAGCCAGAGGGAACACACTCCCTTCCGGTAGAGTCTATGTTGTGTGATTTTTTGTGTGTGTGCTCTTGTTTATAATTTATGCAAACCACCAAGAAACCCCAACCAGTCTGGCATCTAGGAGTCCTGCTGATGCCGGGCGCCGCCGCAGGCTTCTGTAGAGACCCGTCGGAGAGTGTAGCCGAGACTATGTGAGTGAGACAAATAGAGATTCCTCCTCCACTCGTAATGGCGTACCGAGATGAAATTAAAAACTTCTTACAAATGAGCTGTTGTTGATTCAGGGGCAGGGGGCGGAGGGCAGGGAATCCAGGGGATGCGGGTGTTTTATCACCAGGGACCTGGGGAAGAGCATATGGCGAATCTGAACACTAAGGGAAAGGGGCTCCCGCAAAACGTAAGGCGAAAGGAGCCTTTGCCCTCCCGCCGGGATGAACACGAAGACCTGGGTCTTCACACAGCTGCAGATGGAGGCCCCGGAACATTCCGTCGGCGCCGGCAAGGTCGCCTGAGACAGCAGAATGGTTGGCACCGTGCATGGGGAGGACATTTGCTTGGAAATCAGAGCGGTGTCATGGGTGGGGGCAAGGCTCTCACTCAGGATGGAGGGGCGATGTCTGGCCAGAATGGGGAGCCGAGCGAGCTGGCAGGAGCTCTTCCCAAAGTTCTCAGTGGTTTTCAGTGTGATCTAGGGGCGGGTTTTATGACTGTAAAGCAAAGAGTTAAGGCCACGATGCGAGCGCATGTGCGGTGTCGCTCTCTCCGTGTTCTCTCGCTCACCTTCAAGACCCTCTCCCCCAACCTCTGGCTCACTCAACCCCAGGTGGGAGGCTGGCTCTGCCTCTTGCTGAGGGCCTGGAAGGTGGACATGGGAGGCCCAGCAGGGAAGGCGGTCTCCCACTGCACTCCCCCGGGTGCCGCTGCTTCTACCTCCAGCTTGCCGAGAGAGGCCAGACCCGAGATGGTCCCCTCACGGCTTGCCCCTTTGACACCTGCTTATCCTCCAGCACCTGCCTGCGCTGGGTCTTCTCAGGAAGCCTGCAGAGCCGGGTGGGGTGTCTGTGCGGGGAGCCCAGCAAGTGCTAGCTGCTGCAATAATCACCCCCCAGTTAATCATTCCGACACAACAGGAATTTCTACTTTCCTTCCCCGGGTGGGAGTCTGGGTTCAGACAGCATCTCTCTTCCATGTGTAATGAAGGCTGTGTCCATGGCTTCCAAGATGGCCCTGCCCATTTGTTTTCTTTTCTTCTTTTCTCTTGATGACTTCCAGCTAAAAGTGGGCCCTTCCAGGTTATGAATCCCACGGCTGCCGCCTACTAGCTGCACGGCCGGACTGGGGCAGGTTCCTTCACTCTGCCAAGCCCCCGGCGAGTGGTCCGCAGCACAGATGGGGTTCTTGTCCCTGCAGGGATTGCGAGGACAAGGCGGTGACACAGGTCAAGCCCAGAGCCTTGCGAAGGGCTCACAGCAAGTGCCCGATGTGTGGCGGTGGCTGCGCCGGAGGGCTGTTGAAGGAAGGCTAAGGGAGTTTCCCACCACGTTTGAGGAACAAAGAGAAAGCACCCTGGTCCACCCCTGGGGTCATCATAATCACTCCTTCCAGTAACTTCTTTAAACCTCAGTGTGGGTTGTCACATAGCCTGACTCACCGTTGTGGGAGAGTCGAGTTTTTTGCTTTTTTAATTTATTTTTTATTTTCTTGTTTCATAAAGTTTATTTAGTTTGAGAGAGAGAGAGAGAGAAAGCGGGGGAGGGGCAGAGACAGATTGGGAAACAGAGGATCCAAAGCAGGCTCTACGCTGACAGCAGTGAGCCAGATGCAGGGCTGGAACCCAGGAACTGCGAGATCATGACCTGAGCCAGAGTCAGACGCTCAACCGACTGAGCCACCCAGGTGCCCTTGTTTGTTTTTGAAAGGCATGCAGATAAAATGCCAATTCCAAGGACACAGTGTGAACTCTGTACTCTAAGGAGAAGCAGTCAGGTATTAAGTGATTTGTCCAGATATCTCAGGGCTGAGATGAAAGGGAGGCCCTGGATCTATAGTCTGAGCTTTTTCTGAATGGTGGAGTTTGGGGTTTTTTTTCTAATGTTTTATTTTTGAGAGAAAGACAAACAGTGCAAGTCGGGGAGGGGCAGAGAGAGAGAGGGAGACACAGAATCCGAAACCGGCTCCAGGCTCCGAGCTGCCCACACAGAATCCAACGCAGACTCGAACTCACAAACGGTGAGATCAGACCTGGGCCAAAGTTGGATGCTTAACCAACTGGGCCACCCAGGTGCCCCTGAATGGCGGAGTTTTGAGTTCACCCAGCAAGATTCAAAAATGAGAAGAAATCGGAATTGATTGGTCAATTCCAAATGCAAAGACAAAATTTTCAGCTGCACTGCAATGAAATCCAAGTATCCCTCTTTCCCTCCCTGGCCTTCCCAACACAAATACACAAATACAAATAAATTCAGTTCAAGCCAGATGCTAACTCAACTAAAATAAAAACCGATAATACATTGTTTCCTTGAGTCCCTTTGTTTAGCACATTGTGACATTATGTTCGATGACATGAAGGGGTAAGTTTGGAAGAAGTCCTCCTTGAGGTGTTTACCCTTAAAATACAGGCCTTGTGGTCAGAGTTCATGCAGGATTGGAGGTCCCTGGCCTCCATGTCATATTTGAAGTTCCCTAGATGTGCAACTGTGGGCAAGGCTCTGGGTCTCCCATTTCTTATATAATGGTGTCAACAGTTGCCTGCCTTTTAGGTTGGTCACTGTGAGCATCAAAGGAAACAATGAGGAGAGATCTCTGTACAAATAGCAGCGTGTCTCAGCATCTTGTTCCAGGAGGCGCACACAAATGGGCAGCTTGCGGAGCCTGGCTCCGTGTGCAGTGCTCCTGCCTGGGTAGGTGGCCTGTGTATTAGCTAACCTGTCTCTCCCTGTGGTCCCAACCCTGCCTCCTTATGTGTTTGGGAAGAGAAAGGCAGAGCCCACCCCTAATCTGGGTGGAGGGTGGGACCCACCTCAACAACTCTGCAGGTGCCCAATCTCAATTTGCCTCTTTTGGCACCTTGTTCATGAACTCATTCAACAAGTATTTGCTGAGCACCTAGAATACGCCGTGCTGTGGGTCATAGAAATAAATAGAGGCGAGCAGGAAGAGATGTTGACCCTGCTGTCATGGAGATTACAATTTAGTGGGGGAGGGGGCGGGGGGAAGAGCCATTAATAAAAAATGTGAATGAACTGAACCTGCATGGTCTCAAGAGCCACAAAGGAGAAGACTTACGGCCGCAACAGGAGTGTAGACCCGCGTGACCTCGTGTGGAAGGTCAGGGAAGGTGTCTCTAAGAAAGCGATGACAGAGCTGACTTTATTCATCCCTCCTACTGCCCACCCTCTCCTTTCTATAAGGCTTTGTTCTAACTGCCGTGGGAGGAAAGAACGTGATAAACCAACGTCCTCCAAGGCAACCTTGATAAGGTCTTGAGACGTTGCCTAAAGTGTCTTGTAGGGCAAAATGCCTTCAGAATCGAACTGACAATAGTGGTCTATTGAGCGCAGCAGTGGACATTTGCTGTCTTCTGGCCACCCGGCATCTCCTCATGATACTGATCACGTCACCCTGATTTCCTCTGAGGACTTGATCCTTCTTCATCACACGTGGACTTTATGGGACTGCAAATCCAGGTGACTCGGGCTCGTATACACAAGGAGCAGGGGTGCGTAACCAAAGCTAAGCCAATACCCCTTTCCAGGACTGGAGTCGGAGAGAGAGGTACCAAGATGTAAACTTGTTTAGAGCTACTCCACTTCTGCAGGGCACCTGCTGAGATGAGCACACTGCCTGTTGCATGGCCCCCGTAGCTGCCCGCTCCCCATCCGTTGCCAAGACAGGTCTCCACGTGCTCTCTGGCTCAGTTAGCCATCCTCTCTGCTCATCCAGCAAAGGCCCTTGTTTACTAAAGTTAGCCTGAGTTTTTAGTTGCTTACAGTCAAAAAATCCTGACAGGAGCTATATAATAGAAATGTTGTACTGTTTTATACTGTAGGAAGGGTGTGTGTGTGTGTGTGTGTGTGTGTGTTTGTGTTTTCCTCTGGATTAAATTAGATAATTGTTACTTCCTTCATTTTATAGATAAGAAACCTGTAGCTCAGAGAAGTGAAGCTCAAGATTGCAGGGCTAGTTAGGCTCAGAGTTGAGTTTCCAATTCATTTCTCTTGGGTCTCAGTTTTTGCTTGTTTCCCCAACCCTGACTTCTAAGTGGCAAGGGACATGGAGGTCCAGGGCGCGTGCATGGCCAGAGACTGAGAGAGGTACAAAGAAGTCACAACACTCTTCCTGCCTACAAGGAGCTTACGATCTAGTTGAAAGTAAAGAGCATGCACTTGAACTCACTATATTTGCCTGTAGGTGCCAAGCATCACATTGCTGGCATGGATGATGTGCGGAGGGCATTCAGAAGAGAGGTTATTGGGACAAAGGAAGGGAGGAAGAGGCTCTACCGGGAAAATGGGGCTTGAACTGAACCTTCAAAGATGGGCTTTGAGACCATAGACACAGACTTTCTGTATTGATGATTTGATACATATGCTGAGAGGAGGAGGGAGGGTATTCTAAATAAAAGCACCAAAGTGGATAAAAGTGCAGAAGACAGGATGCAAGTCATGTTCAAGTGTAAGTGCATGAAGACCACTCTAGTTGGGGTGGAAGCCTGACTAATGGTGGAATTGGAGAAATTGGATGAGCTTGATGGTGAAAGTGTCGGTGATAGAAGTGTGTTTGCAGTAAGTCACTCATACAGATCAAAGCGTCCCTATCTCAAGGTGCAATCATGGCTGCTAGTTGTTCCCATAATTTATTCTCTTCTAAAATGAACCTTCCATTTGTAGCTGGTACAAGGTTGCTTGGAATCAAGCTTGTATCTCTCAACTCTAGTGCTACTAAGTTTGTTCATTTGACCAAGTTCTGCCCAGCAAGATAAATAGAAGTGTCCCATGGCATCTTTGAGGCAACCTTCTCTAAAAGACAACTGGCATGTGCCCTTTCCCTCTTCTACATCACTTCCTTCTCCCTGCCTGTAATGCAGGTGTGATGGCTGGAGCTGGGGCAACTATCTTGGGTCATGAGATAAACCAGTGAGTGGAGGCAACACATGGTATGACAAGGTAGAAAGGGTCTGGGTTGCTGAGGACTTTTGGGACCCAACCTGCCCNGTGGGGAAAGCCTTTGTTAGAGCAAGGGGCCCAAAAATATTCGTGTGGCCCATATGTTTATGTGTGAGTGTGTGTGTGTGTGTGTGTGTGTGTGTGTGTGTAAATATATATACACTTCTTTCTTTTTTAAGTTACTGTTGTTTTGGGTTTCTTTCACTCACAGCCAAATCTAATCCTCACTGATACACAAAGTCAATTCCAGTTAGGAAGAAATCAAAGCCCATTTTGTTCCCCTCATGCTGCTAAAATAAAAGAGGGAAAGGACCAGACAGTCCATTCCTAGCTGATGGGGGTCAACTGAGGACAGGTGGAAAGAAGGTGGAATGATTGTCTTGTGACTTTAGAATTTATGGATAGGTGATGTGAAAAGCACTTACTTTAGAGCTGGGTCCTCTGATCCCTTAAATAAAAGGAAGTGAAGGTGGTTTGTTGATTTGCCTACTTGATCTCAACACACTTCTCTACCTCTTCCTATATATATTTTATATACTTGGGTGTCCATTTTTCTTAAGTTTTTCTTTTATTTTATTTCAGAGAGAGATAGAGGGCATGTACATGAGCATGGGGGAGAGGCAGAGGGAGAGAGAGAGAATCCCAAGGAGGCTCCATGAGCCCGACACAGGGCTCCATCCCACAACCCTGGGATCACGACCTGAGCCGAAATCAAGAGTCAGACACTTAACTGACTGAGCCACCCAGGCGCCCCTATTTGGGACTGTGATCAGCTTTCCCAGCCTCCAGAAGTACACTAGAGTCTTTCCTACATACCCCATGGTGTATGCACACCGTAGTGTACACGTACTGAGTGTGTTGTAGGTACACACACATATGTTTGTTACACACTTACGTGTGTACATAATATGTACATGCATGCACGCACATATGCACACACGCATTTACGGGGAGTTTGGCCAGAAGTCACGCGACCATAGTGGCCCGGGTATTTACTTTTTAATCCGACTTCTGAGCTGTGGTTTAGACAAAGCCTGCGAATGGGTTTATGTGTGCGTGTGTGGGGACGCCGCAGAGGTGGGAGCTGAAGACCGTCAGGATGCACTTTTCCTCTCCTGTGATGGGAAGGCTGCTTTTCCAGCCTTCTGCTGCTTTGCGGGGACACAGCAGAAGGGAGGAGGTTGAAGCGGAACCCCGAGGAAGCTCGCTCCTACTCTGCAGAGAAAAAAGGACACAAAGACCCAGGCCTGCCTCTTCCATCTTGAAGAGGCAGGTGCTAGTGGAAGACCAGTTTCCTGGCGTTGGGAGAAGAGTAAGGCATTTGGGAGGCCAATTGGAGCTGATTCATCACAAATCACTTGCCATGCCAATAACAAGCTACTTAGTGGATTTAGAGAGAACCTTCCTTCCCTGGCCTCATGTTTCTGTGAGGAGATTTCCACTAGAGAGATGCTCTCGGCTTCTTCCCTCAGCCCTGACTTGCTTCTCTTTAAAGGAAGATGAGAAGGTGCTAGATTGGTTGTTCGGGGAATGGAGTTGAGAACGCTTGCTGGGTCTGTGAGTCTGTGGGTCTTCAGTGCCCTCAGTGGTCTGGACGCACCGTTCAGTGTTCTTGGTTTGTGTACGTGGAAGGTAACTGGGACAGAAATGGAGTTTGGTGGGCAGTTCCATTCAAGAAATTGTACTTAGGGGGATCCTCTGACCGTGGCAACAGATCTAAGCTTCATCCTTTCATTAGATTTATCAATAAAGCTGTTTTCTTTAAAAACAAAATCTCCATTTGGCTGGTTCCTTTATAATATTTGCTGGCTAGTCACAAACAGGAAGCAATGGCAGTGATGTTCTTTATTGTTTCCCTAAAAGTCCAAAATTAAAAACCCATTAGGCATATCACAGAAAGTCCAGCAATTGTATGGTGAATCTAAATCAATTGTTTATTTGTTAATTTACTCAACATTTAAGACAAACCTTTTTTTTTAATGTTTATTTAGTTTTGAGACAAAGAGAGACAGAGACAGAGACAGAGAGCACAAGCTGGGGAGGGGCAGAGAGAGAGGGAGAGAGAGGATTCGAAGCAGGCTCTGCACTGTCAGCCCAGACCCCAATGCGGGGCTCAAACTCACAAACCGTGATATCATGACCTGAGCCAAAGTCAGACACTTAACTGACTGAGACACTCAGGAGCCCCTAAGACAAACTTTTTAACAATTATCTTTGTGCCAGTTGGTGAACGAGGGTAGTGAGTATGAATTTAATTTTGAAAGCACAGCTTTGTAAGAAACGTACCTCTCTTTACATTCTGTGTGACAACCTCAAGTCTAATTTTGGGGACACCTGAGTAGCTCAGTGGGTTGAGTGTTCATTTTGGCTCAGGTCATGATCTCCCGGTTCATGGGACTGAGTCCCATGTCAGTATCTGTGCTGAGTGTAGAGCCTGCCTGGGATTTCTCTCTCTCCCTCTCTCTCTCTGCCCCTTCCCTGCTCTCACTCTCCCCCCAAATAAATAAACAACAAAAAAGTCTATTTTTGGTCCTTTTCCCACCAGGCTACATTTCCTTTTCCACACCATGACCATGTTGTAGTATAGGGTCTTAGGACAAAAATGGCAGAGGAGTTAGAGGAAGGGTCCCATCAGATGTTGGCCCTCTGCCATCCCCCCAAGGTGCCTGTTGCCATAGTTAACACCGTGGCTCTTTATTCATAGCTGTCATGGTCCTGACACACCTTGCAGTGTCTTCTCTCAGGCCTCTGGTCGCATTACTAGGAAGCCTGCATTTTCTCCTTCTCCTGATCAAGCCAGGACACCCCCCCCCTTTAAATGCTTATTTATTTATTTTGAGAGAGAGAGAGAGCAGAGTGGGGGAGGGACAGAGAGTGAGGGAAAGAGCATCCCATGCAGGCTCCATGCTGACAGTGCAGACCCTGATGTGGGGCTTGATCCCACGAACCATGAGATCACAACCTGAGCCAAAATCGAGAATTGGATACTTAACCAACTGAGCCCCCCAAGTGCCACTGGGAGCCCCTTTTTAATATGGGGACAGCTGGGGACGCCTGGGTGGCTTAGTCGGTTAAGCGTCCGACTTTCGCTTAGGTCATGATCTCGCGGTTCATGGGTTCGAGCCCCGCGTCGGGCTCTGTGCTGACTGCCAGCTCAGAGCCTGGAGCCTGTTTCAGTCTGTGACTCCCTCTCTCTCTGACCCTCCCCTGCTCACGCTGTGTCTCTCTCTCCTAGAAATAAAAAAAAAACAAACATAATATGGGGACAGCCATTTGTCCTTATGTTTCTAATCAAGACATTTAGTCTACATCTTGAATTTTTACTCTTTTGCCTTTAATTCTTTGATGATAAATAAAATAATATTTTAGATATTCCCGGCTGTTCTGGAAATACTGTTTCCCCACAGAGTATGATTCTAGCTGGTGGGGACAGGTTTGTAAATAGATCGTTGTGACATAATTGGGCTTTTAATGAAAGTGCACACGCAGACTTCCATACAGGCAAAGTGGAGAAGGAGGGTTAGGAATGATGTCATAGTGGAGGTGATATCCGATTTGGGCCTTGAAAGATGAAGAAAATGCCAGGAATACGGGGTGGGAAAGGACTATCCAGAAAGAGGGAAAAATTCGAGCATGAGCAGAATCCTCTGTTGAGGGGAAGACAGCCATCGTGGCTAGAGCGGCAGACGCCTGGGGAGATGGAGCTGGGAAATGGTTGGGACACTAATTAGGGCCGTATTGACTGGGAAGGACTCAGATGCCTCCTTAACAGATTGGACGCCCACTGGGCATCAGAAGTTATTACTCCACAAACATTTCCTGAGCATCTACGGGAAAGGGGGCATTACTATGGGATCCCATAACAGTGAAGACACTATCCTTACGAGGCTTAAAGCTTAGCAAGGCGATAAGGCCCAGTATTCGATATTTTGAGTATGTTTAACAAAATACACGACAATGATTAATGTATATAAAATAAATATACAAAGATAGCAGTATGACAGAGAGCTCAGTATAGATCCCAACACATCAGGACTCTGACGTTTCAGCCACCTGGGTCCTACCACCCCAGTCCGTGAGATGCCTGAAACACCTTGGGTCACGGATTGAACATTTTACTGTCCATTTAGACATCGACCAATGGAGAAACAGAGACAGCTGAGACATAAATGGCTTGAGTTCTTTCTTTTCGCATGACACGGAGAGAGGGGGACACCAGCATGGACAGATCACAAGCTTTGGACTCAGACGTGCTGGAATTACCATTGAGCCACTCACTGCCATGCCTTCCCTCCCCCTAGAGCTCTATTTCCTTATTGGCAAATGGGGACAAAGATGCCTTCTTGCCAGACTGGTAAGGGACTAGAAGGGCATGATCAGTAGCTGCATGGGACATGGTGACAATTACTGTGGTCACTCTAGATGCAACATAATGGCCGGGTGCTGTGGGGTGGGAACAGGAAGACAGAGAAAAGAGTGCTAGTTTGGGGAATGGCTTGGTGGTGAAAGTAACAGGACTTGGCCGCAGGGAGAAGGAGGAGATAAAACATTTTGAACCCAAGTAAACCGGAAACAGTGATGCCTTTAAAAATAGCAATGCGGAGAAAACCCCACCTCTTCCTGTTGTCCTTGGTCCCGGAAGATCACCCTCGACAAATGCAAACACAGGACCCAGAAGTGGGTTTGAAGCAGCTGTTGTGAGATGTCAGGTCCTCGTCGGAGCCACTCAGAGGGGGTTGTGCCAGGGTGGCCGCTCGGTGCCTGTCCTTCCTCCAGGGCTGCGACGAGAATGCAAGTGCAGCAGGAAGCTGGGTGTGGCGGCTCAGAGACGAGGGGTCTTTGGGGGAAACTTGGCAGGGAAAACGGAGGTCCCCTCAGGTGCAGGAGGGCGCGGAGAGGAGAAAGGAGGGATTCAGGATTGACCTTCCGCGTAGGGATTGGGACATTCCATCAACAACCCCTCCTTTGTCCTCAGATCTTGCCTGATGGCCAGCCCGAGATTTGCTGGGAGATCACCTTTCAGGTGGGGAGGTCCCCGTGATTGTTATCAGGAGAGGGCAAGAGCCTACCCTGAGTGATCTTACGCTAATTACCTCGCCTCGAAAAAGGCAGTGGCTTGGAGTTAAATAGAGGGGATCTCCCCACAGAACTGTCAGCGTGGGGCACAGAAATGGCTCCAACCAGGTCCCCTGCTAACTTGAATGTCAGAAGGTAAACTGAGGCTGCCATGCAGATCCATGCTGTCCACTAGAACTACACTGGGAACCGCCTGTGTTAAATTTCCCATTAGCCATGTTTAAAAAAAGCAAGAAATAATGAGTGACGTTAATTTTAATAATATATTTTATTAAACGTAATACATCCCCAATATTTTTCAACATGGCCCACTAGCTACATTTCTTCTTCTTCTTTTTTTTAAGTTTAGTTAATTTGGAGAGACGGTGATCACTGGAGTAAGGGAAGGGGAGAGAGAGAGGGAGGGAGAGAGAGGATCCCCAGCAGACTCTGCACTGTCAGCACAGAGCCCAACACGGGGCTCGAACTCAGGAACCATGAGATCACGACTTGAGCGGAAATGAAGACTTGGATATTTAACCGAATGAGCCACCCAGGTGCTCCTCCCATTAGCCACATTTCAAGGGCTCAATAGGCACATGTGGGGAGTAGCTACTGCATTGGACAGCACAGATCTACACAATTTGGGTCCAAAAAGAACTTCAAACACTGAATCCATAGCAAGAAGGAATTTGTAATTCTCCCTTGAAATATCTGAACAAGGAGCCGAAATTCATTAGCTTTTATCTGCATTTTACTTGCCGAGGCCTGTTGCCTTTCACTATGGGAGCAGATTAAGGACAGACATAAAGGTGACTAGTTATTACTTTCTGCTAGAGGTGATCTGCACACGTGCATATCTTACCCCCAGTTCCCAGTACTGTGCTTGGCACATAACAGACCCTGAGGGGAAAATGCAGAGTTAAATGAGTTACATAAGAGATAAACACCTAACCTTTGCCCCTATAAAAATGGAGAAGCAAATGTATTTCATTCAGACATGAAGCCAGCAGGGTCGGCGAGTCAGTCACCGGAAGAGACAAGTGTCACTGATGAGCTGCGCGTGTATTCTCTCAACAAACATACCCTGAGCACCAAATCTGTGCCTGGCATTATATTCTGCACCTGGTTAGAATGACGAGTCAGATAAGCCCCTGCCCTCCTTCGAGAAAGAAGCAGGTCCACTCACGATCACTATATGACACATGTCAAACTAGAAATTTGTGCCCAGTGGTATGAGAATCCAGGGGGGAACAAATGTATTTATTTGATTTTTTTTTTTTAATGTTTACTTGTTTTTGAGAGGAGAGGGAGACACAGAATCCGAAGCAGGCTCTAGGATCCGAGCTGTCAGCACAGAGCTTGATGCGGGGCTTGAACTCAAGAGGTCGAGATCATGACCTGAGCCGAGTCAGAGATTAACCCACTGAGCCGCCCAGGTGCCCCTAGGGGAGGGAAATTTAAATCCATTCAGGGGAGGTAAGGAATGCCTTGTGGAAGACATTTGGTCTGTGTCTTGGGAAGTGAGAGGGAATTAGCTTGGAGAGAAGGGAAGGGTGGGTGCTATGAACTTAAGCATGAGTTGGGGGGATCTGAGGTGGGCAAGGGTGCGGGGTGGCGAGGGCTGTGGGGAGATGGCAGCGAGTGCCCCATGGCTCAGCCAATGGCTTTCAAACCTTTTCCTCTCAAGACCCATTATGCTTTTTTTTTTTTTTAAANTCTTAACCGACTGAGCCACCCAGGCGCCCCAATGCTTTTTTTTTTTTTAAGTTTATTTATTTTGAGAGAGAGAGAGAAAGCAGACATGTAAGCATGAGTGGAAGGAAGAGGCAGAGAGGGAGAGAGAGAGAACCCCAAGCAGACTCCATGCTGTCAGCGCAGAGCCCGATGTGGGGCTCCAACCCACGAACTGTGCGATCATGACTTGAGCCGAAATCAAGAGTCAACAGGTAACCGACTGAGCCACCCAGGCACCAGATACCCATTCCGCCTTTAACAGTTATCACAGATCCCTTGGGGTGCATGGGTGGCTCAGTTGGTTGGGCAACTGAATTCAGCTCAGGTCGTGATCTCCAGTTCATGGGTTCAAGCCCCAGATCAGGTTCTGTGCTGGCAGCTCAGAACCTGAAGCCTATTTCAGATTCTGTGTCTCCCCCTCTCTCTCTGCCCCTCCTCTGCTCATGTTCTGTCTCTCTCTGTCTCAAAAATAAATAAACTATAAAAAATTTTTTAAATAAATAAAACATTAAAATTTTTTTTAATAATTATCACAGATCCCAATGAACTTTTGTTTATGTGAGCTCTCTCTGTTAGGATTTACTGTATAGAAATTAAAGAAAAATTTAAAATATTTCCTTATTACTCATTGAAAATAATAATAAACTCATGACATGTCAACATAAATATCACGTTTTTAAAGAAATGGCTATATTTTCGAGAAGAAAAATGATTTAGCGCTGTGTTTGTTTCACATGCTTGCACATCTCTTTAATGTCTCACTTCAGAGGACAGCTGGGTTCTCACACCTGCTTCCGTACTTGCCGGTGGCAGTGTGTGAAATCTGGCTTCATGAAGGTACATCAGTAAGTACATGCAGGGAGGAGGATTTTAATAGTTTTTTAAAAAAATTATGTGATTGTTTTTCTTTCATATTATACCAAAACTTGGCAAGCTATAGTTTATTCATTTTTGAGAGATGGAGAGAGACAGAGCACAAGCTGGGGAGGCACAGAGATAAAGGGAGATGCATAATCTGAATGAGGCTCCAGGCTGTCAGAACAGAGCCTGATGTAGGGCTTGAGCCCACAAACCACAAGATCATGACCTGAGCGAAAGTCAGATGCTTAACTGGCTGAGTCCCCCCAGGCACCCCCATCAAGCTGTAGTTTCTTAAAAGTTGCTTGATTCTAAACTCATGTTCTCTGCTGCATTAAATTCCATTGGTAACTCATACCTAGACTTTGGTTTGCTAATACCATTTGCTCATCAAAAGGCTCCTGGGAGAAATGGCTGATTCTAGAAGGGCTGGGGCAGGAAATATACACGATGGACCTCAACACACACAACACACACACACACACACACACACACACACAATGGTGGGGGTATCTCAAAGGGACACAGGAATCAGCTGAAAGAGCTGGCCAAGGCTAGAAAGACTGAAGCAAAAAAATAATAATAATAATAATAAAGAAGTATTGGATTATAACCCAAGTGCAAACTGAATACCATGATAAAGATGAATGGTTGGATAAATGAATGAAGAAAAGATAAATCCCCTGTGTGAAGAATTCCACCTAATTTATCCTGTGCCCTCAAGGAGAAGCCCAACTCCCCACTCGTTAAGTGTGGGCTGCAAATAGTGATCTACTCCCAGGAAGCAGCACAGAAGGGAGGAAAAAGTAACTTAAAAGCAGAGGAACCTGGTGAGCACTCCCTCAGCCAGGTGACTGAAGCGAACTTCAACAGTCCTTCTTCAGGCCCGTAGTACGTCCCTTTGATGTGATGTGTTCTTGTCCCCAAAACCATAACCCCATCTCATTGAGAGAGAAGCACCAGACCAATTCAAGTTGAGGAACATTCTGCAAAATACCTGACAGACAGTCTTCAAAACGGCCAACGTCACTAAAAACAAAGGAAGTTTGAGAAACCGCTGAAGGAGACACAGCATCCAACACAGTGTGGTATCTTGGGCGGGAAAAAGGACGTTACGTAAAAACTAAGGAACCCCAGTAAAGAAGGGAGTTTAGTTGACGATACCGTATCAACATTGGTTCATTCATCACCATAAAGATACCACGCTAAGGTGAGAGTTAATCACAGTGGAAGCCAGGCACGGATTATATGAGAATTCCTTGAACTATATAGTGTTTCTCTAAATCTAAAACTGTTGTAAAAAATAAAATTTATTTTAAATAACCCAGTGGTCAGATGGGGGGAGGGAGAGAAAAAAATATATGCATAGTTACAAACAAAGAGGGAGGCAAACTATAAGAGAGTTTATTATTTTATTTATTTATTTTTTTTAATGTTTTATTTATTTCTGAGAGAGAGAGAGACAGCGTGAACAGGGGACGGTCAGAGAGAGAGGGAGACACAGAATCTGAAGCAGGATCCAGGCTCTGAGCTGGCTGTCAGCACAGAGCCCGACGCGGGTCTCGAACCCACGAACCGTGAGATCATGACCTGAGCCGAAGTCGATGCTTAACTGACTGAGCCACCCAGGCGCCCCTATAAGAGACTTTAAAATCAGAGAACAGGGGCGCCTGGGTGGCTCAGTTGGTTTAGGCATTTGACTTTCACTCAGGTAAAGATCGCACAGTTTGCGGGTTCAAGCCTTGCCTCAGGCTCTGTGCTGATAGGTGGGAGCCTGGAGACAGCTTCAGATTCTGTGACCCTTCTCTCCTTCTCTCTCTGCCTCTCTCCTGCTCGAACTCTGTCTTTCTCTCACACACATAAATAAACAAATACAGAGGACAAACTGAGGGTGGAAAGGAGTGGTGGGGGTGGGGAAAATGGGCGATGGGCACTGAGGAGGGCACTTGGAGGAATGAGCACTGGGTGTTTTATGTAAGCGATGAATCACGGGAATCTACCCCCAAAGCCAAGGGCACACCGTATACACTGTATGTTAGCTAACTTGACAATAAGTTATATAAAAAAATTTAAAGATTTAAAAAATCCAGTGGCCAGACTTGCACTTTGAATAGATATTTTTAATCCATACTTGGTTGCGTAACTTCGTTCGTTGGCCTCTTGGGAAATACCAATTCTCTGAGGTAAGCGATCCTTCTCAAGGTTGACACATTTCATTGCACCGTATCAAATAAATCGTACTTGCTAATAACACCATTGATCTCATCGGAAAAGTTCTGAAGTCCTGGGGATCTGGCCAGCTCACAAACGCATGTGAGTTTCCAAAATTCTGATTTTCTTTTGAATGCTGGAATTTGGTCATTGGCCACAAAACTGTCACATTTTTTTCCCCTTAAAGTGACAGGTTGGATTTGCTCATTTTTGAAAACAGGCCTACCAAGTTCGAAATCTGCCTAACCACAGTTTGCCGTTTTTATCAAGGAAAACTGATATTCTGCAAAAAGAGCAATTGCTCAGTTCACAACCTGAGCACTCACACAGGGGCTGCACGTGATGTAACCACACTCCAGGAGGCAGAAGTGCCACGTGCACCCTTCCCAGAGAATCTCACCAAATATCAAGAAGATGTGTACCCAAGGGTTGAAATTTAATACCATGCATCATTTTACTGGTTCATCTATTACATTCTCGACTGAAAGTGGTTTTTTAAAAATTTTTTTAACGTTTTTATTTATTATTGAGAAACAGAAAGAGACAGAGCATGAGCATAGAAGGAACAGAGAGAGGGGGAGACAAAGAATCCCAGGCAGGTTCCTGGCTCCAAGCTGTCAGCACAGAGCCCGACAAGGGGTTCGAACTCATGAACCGTGAGATCATGACCTGAGCT
Source organism: Crocuta crocuta (assembly GCF_008692635.1). Lineage (NCBI taxonomy): Eukaryota > Metazoa > Chordata > Mammalia > Carnivora > Hyaenidae > Crocuta > Crocuta crocuta. The sequence continues at coordinate 835,433 of NW_027529438.1, forward strand.
GAAGTCGGATGCCTAACTGACTGAGCCACCCAGGCACCCCTGTTATTAAAAAAAGTTCTTTTAAACACTTTTTCACTTTTGAGAAACAGAGAGAGACAGAGCATGAGTGGAGGAGGGACAGAGAGAGGCGGAGACACAGAATCTGAAGCAGCTCTAGGCTCCGAACTGTCAGCACAGAGCCCGACGTGGGGATTGAACTCACAGACTGTGAGATCATGACCTGAGCAGACGCTTAACCGACTGAGCCACCCAGGTGCCTCAGAAAGTGGCTTTTTTTTTTTTTTTTTTTTTAATGGGAGCATGTTGGAGTGAAGAGTGTGCTAACCGATGGTACAGTTTGGCTGGACTGTCCCGTCTTGATCCGTGCCAAGGTCCCAGCTGATTACCAACCATTGCTTTGAAGAGTATTGAGCAAAGCAGAGACACAAATGTTTTATTCCGGATGCTTCTGGCAGCAGAGGGGGGATGGGTTGGAGGAGAAGACACATGACACAGAGAGGTGCGTTGTCCCCACTGACTGGCACGCACTCTGCTCCTACCTGCTCTGGGACTGCTCTCTGCACCTGCTGGCCTGCGTGGCCCCTGCCTGGGTGCCGCCGTGGATACCTCTGTCAAGGGGTGCAGGTCAGCCTTAAGCAAGCTGTGGGTTCTTGCCCCATGAACCTCTAGCCTGAGGGCCTGGTCCGTCCTTCCCCAGATGACTGCTTCTAGGACCTTCGGGAGTCAGCGTGGTGGAGGGAGGTCCGCTAGCCTTCTCTGAACCCTTCGGGACGCTGCCTGAAGCCCCGCCCCTGCACCCCGGAAATCAGTATTGTTCTCCCCATTGTCCACGTCGGGGGGAAGGCTGTCCTTCTCCCACGTGTACCCTAAAGCAGAGTGATCTTTCTGCAGGTGACTTTGACCCCATTGCTGCTGGCTTGAAAGGTCTACAGCCTTGTCTCCGGCACCCCCTCCCCACGTACTCAGGCTCCAGTCCCCAGCCGGCCACTTCCTCCAGCCCACCTCACTCTCTCCACCGGCAGGTGTGCGCGCAGGTTATTTATCCTACAGCACCCCTTGTGCACGTGCACACACACACGTGGGGCCAGAGCTGGCTGGTGGAGGGGAGGAGAGGCAAGGCTAATGTCCCTGTCACCACAGGAGAGGCAGGGCTCCGTCTGTGTCAGGCAGACAGCCCGGGGGCATGTAGGCTTCTCCCACAGGCACCCAATTCTTCTGACACGGTCTGTGGATGGAAAGTCGGGAGCCCAGGGCCACCCGCCTGCTGACTGCACGTAGGCTCAGCTTGGGGGACATTCCTGAACCTCCAAATGTTTGGACCAGGGTGGGGGGTGCACAGAGGGAGAGGAAAGGTAATGAATAGCCAGGGTGAAAGGCCTTTCTCCCAAAGAGAAGATTGGGTTTGGATTCCTGCCCAACCCCCAGCCCCCAGGGTCCTCTCAATTTCGTGACCTGGGCCCCCTCGTGACCTGGCTCTGCCCCCGGGGTAAGCAAGTATCTACAGCTCATCACCGCCTTCATTCGCACTCATTCAACAATTTAGGCCCTGCCTGCTCCCGGGAGGCAGGCGGGAGGCAGGTGAAGCTTATTGTCAACACCCTTTCTGTATCCTTATCTTTGATTGTAGGGGAAGACTTGTCTGCCACTCAAGGGGTCCAGCCAGCAGCGGAGGGGGTTGTATGGCCCTAGAGGCCTCCGGAGGCAAATAATCCAGAAACATGTTTACAGGGAGGTCTGAGACCTCGGGGCCAAAGCATGAAGGGGACCAACTGCCAAGCCTTGTTGCACCTGGTCCTCCTCCCCCCCCATGGCCTGTTCTCCTTTAAAGCGGAGAAAGAGATTCCCAGCTCTGGATCGATTTGCCTGATTGTGAAGCTTGCAGCCTGGACTAGTCTCAGGATTTGCATCCCAGAGACTGAGTAGAGACTTACAACCCTAAATGTGCAAAAGCCTGGGACACGATCTGTGCTCTCTGTCTTTCCGCCCTTCCTTCTGTCCTTTTCCTTCTCTCTTCCACCAAGTATTTAACGAGCCTATGCTGAGTGCCAGGCACTGTGGGGGCTGAGGACATAATGGGGAGGAAGACCACCGCTCGCAAGGATGGGAGCCGCAGACGCTCTCTGTGTCGGCAGAGAACGCGAAAATTCCATCCGGGGACCTGAGTTCCTCGTGCGTCTGCAACTTTGTAAGTAGCACGGTCTGCGGTTAGTTACTTCCTGGTGATCTAACGTAGTTGAGGACAATGAGCTTTAAATTAATTACAGGTGATATGATGACATTGACAACTTACTCTGAGGTAGTTCGGCGTAGGCAGTGTGACAGAACACTGCCGGCATATGCGTTCTTCTAAGACTTGGTCCCTCAACATGCATCTTCCTGGGAGTCACTTCTGTTGTCACATGTAACCGTAGTTTACCCATCTCCATCGAAGATGTGCTAGAAAAACACAGCACAATGTTTTTATCCCTTCTCTTGATCCACATTTAGCTGGTATCCGTTTGGGGCTATTACAAAGCAACATTACCGTAACAAACAGTTTTGTATGTTTCTTGGTGCACATGTGCAAGAGTGTTTTGCACACGGTGGGTGGTGGCTCACTTCCTGAGCAGCATTGGGGATAAAATAAAGTCGACGGTCCTAGAACATACCCCGCCTAGGAAAGATGCGTATTATTTTTCTTTTTAAGCACAAGGTTTGCTTTGTGAAACACTTATTTGAGTTATCTACACAAACTTGTTGCGTTGTCTATATCTCTCTATACACACCCATGGGTGCACACACCCCACTCTGCACATTACTTACGTTTCAGGGCTATTGCTGTGATATGAGCAGTGCCTCCTTGAATTGCATGGCTTGACAGCAGGTTGTATTCAAATGAGTGTGCATGAGAGTGTGTGTGAGTGTGCACACCTGCTGGGTCCCAAAATACAGAGGATTTTTTTTTTTACTATGGATGAAACTCACAGGTCTTGAAAGCCTTAAGATCACGGGGAATATGCATCTTCAACTTTTCTAATGTAAAATTATATTCCAACGCGGTTACACACGCCAATTACATTTTATAATTTACATTTATCTCATTCAGAGTGCTATTTTATCTTTTTACAGTTGGCTACCAGTGAAAAGGTTTCTTGTGATTTTAATTGGCATTTCTCTGATTACTAATATAATAAACATCATTTTCATGTGTTTGTCTGCCATTTCTATGACTTTTGTGAAGTGTCTAGGCAAGGTATTGAGTCATTGTTGTATTGTTTTCTACTGATTACTAATCTGGAGATAATCTCTTGTTTGTGTAAGTTTCAAACATCTTCTCTCAATTTGTGATTTTCTTTCGTTTTTTCACTTCTACCAGTGAACAGAAATTCTTAATCATTTTACAGCTTTATTGAGGTATAACTGATATCCAAAAAGCTGCCTGTATTTAATGTGTACGAGTTTGATGACTTTGGACATATGCATACACCATCATATCATCACCACAGTCAAAGTGATCACCTTCAAGAGTTTCCTTGTCTCTGTGTGTGTGCATGGACACATGCACGTGTGTATGGTAAGAACATGAAATCTGTCCTTTTAACACATTTGTACGTGCACACCACTGTATTGTTAACTATAGGCACCGCATATCTCTAGAACTTACTAATTTCATGTAACTGTAATTTTATGCCCATTGAACAACAACTCCTCACTTCTCCTTCCCCTGATTCCCTGAAAACCATCATTCTATTTTCTGCTTCTATTCTTTTGACTCTTTCAGATACTCTTAGAAGTGGAATCATGCGGTACTTGTCCTTCTCTGACTGGCTTCTTTCACAGTGGAATGTCTTCTAGGTTATTCTATGTCATCACAAATGGTAGAATTTCCTTCTTATTTGAGGCTGACTATTCCAGTGTATATTACGCATATTTTCTTTATCCATTCCTCTATCAAGGAACATTTGAGTTGTTTCTGTACCTTGGCTATTGGGAATAATGGTGTAGTGAACAGGAGAGTGCAGGTATCTCTTCAAAATCCTGATTTCAATTTTTTAGATACACACCCAGGAGGGTGTGGGATGCTGGGTCATATGGTAGTTTTAGTTTTAATTTTTAAAACTTTTAAAAATATTTTATTTATTTCTGAGAGAGAGAGAGAGAGAGAGAGAGAGCAGGGGAGGGCCAGAGAGAGAGGGAAACACAGAATCTGAAGCAGGCTCCAGGCTCTGAGCTGTCAGCACAGAGCCCGATGTGGGGCTTGAACACCTGAACCATGAGATCATGACCTGAGCTGAAGTCAGATGCTTAACCGACTGAGCCACCCATGCACCCCTTGAAATTCTTAATTTTAATGTAGCTAAATCTATTTCTCTTTTTATGGTTGACACTTTTGGTGACCTGTTTACACAATTCTCTACTACACTGGGGTTATGAAGATAGTTTTTCCTTTCACATTTAAATCTATCATCTATTTGGTCAGCATCCCTCCTCATCAGGGAAACACAAATCAAAACCACACTGAGATACCACCTCACGCCAGTCAGAGTGGCTAAAATGAGAAAATCAGAGAACTCTAGATGCTGGCGAGAATGTGGAGAAACGGGCNAAAAAAATCTATCATCTATTTGGGATTCTTTTTTTGAGGTATTCTATTTAATTCCTTTTTGAAATCTGTTTGTTCTTAGACTTTTCAGGTTTCTATTTTGATATCTTCCATCTTAACTGCTCATATTTTATATTTTCATCTGATCATTCTAATTTGTAAGGTAGTTGCAAGTCTGAGCTTGCTGCCCACTATTCTCACAGGAATTCGCCCATGGCGACTGTTTCCGTGTTAGTGTATTAAGTTTTATTTTTCTAATGTTTCTTTATTTGAGAGGGTGGGGGAGGAACAGAGAGAGAGGGTGTCAGAGAATCGGAAGCAGGCTCCGGGCTCTGAGCTGTCGGGGCTCGAACTCATGAACCTTGAGATCATGACCTGAGCAGCAGTATGATGTTTAACCTCCTGAGCCACCCAAGTGCCCCAGTTTAATGAATGTTACATGAAAGCTCTTTCTCTTCTTTGGTATTGTATCATTGAAAATTTGATGCCTGAGATAGAGGTGTGTCTCTTTGGAGTGGATTTGCATTTGCCCAGTCACTCTGGAATCATTTTGAGGTTTGAGCTTGAGGTTTTTTGAACCAATCAGGTAGTAGGAAAACCAGCTTGAGCTTTGATGGCTCATGGCAATAATTCCCTCCACCTTTATTCAAATCCAGAGTTTGAGACCATTGAGTTTATATTTTATTGATGTGTGGCTCTTGGGGTCCCCACTTTATGCAGATATCTTCTCTAGGTTACCTGACTTGGGAGGGCCTTGAAATTCAGCTTTTCTCAGTCCTTAAAGGAGCCGAGAAGACTGATGTTCAAATTCCCAGGACTGGCTTGCCCTCTGCTCTGTGATCTGGGCTCAGTTCTTCACTTAGATATTGACTAGACTACCCCTTACATTTTTGTCATTTCATGGATCAGTTTAAGATGATTGAATATATTTCTGTAGCATTATTGGTTATATTTAATGGGAGCACTGTTTCAGGTATATAACCCAGCATGCTGCTTGAAATGAAAGCCATTTAAAATGTTCAATTATTAATTTTATGTTCAGAAATTCAATTTTATTTCTTTTCCAGTCTGCTTGGTAATTTTAAGTGCTTCTTATTCTTTGCTTGCATTTACAGTTCTTACTTTACATCTTTAAACACATTTAGCATACTTATTTTATAATCTGTCCCTGATAATTCCTGCAGCTGAAACCTTGACAGGAGTGAATGATCTATTATTGTCCTTACAGGCTCTTACTCATAGTAGTTTGTTTTTTGTATATATATATATATATATATATATATATTTTTTTTTTTTAACTCTGAGCTCATATTTTTTACAGCATAAAAAATATATGCGGGGATTATTTGAGACCTGGCTTGAAGATGAGTCACTTCAGAGAGAATATAACTATTTTGCCAGGTGATAGAGTACAATCCCAACCTGAGGTTATTGTCTAAACCAATTTTTGCTTTAAGATTTTCCAGATGATTCTGGTAATATGGATCTGGACTTCAAACACTCACGAGGGTTGGCTCATGGTTACACGTTTTCAGGGGAGAATTTTTCCTTTACCCACATCCCAGGGTTGAGACCATTCATTTTCCTTCCTCTTGCCAAGTAGGGGGATTTCAAATTTACTCTCCATTGAGACTACAACCATTTGGGTTTCCAGCTTCACTTAGGGTCTTCTGTTAGTCTTACCAACCTGCAGACTGTCAGGTCATCTATTGATCTCCCATCTTGTGAGGTAGACGTTTTCAGAGAGAAATCAGCTTCAGGGCTCTTCGTGTCTTTCTTCGCATTTTCCCCTTGGATTTCCAGCTCAGAGTCATCCTTACTTGAATGCTCTTGAATGTGTTTCAAGATGTTTAAAAAATAACCTGCCAGTTTTTGGTTGTTTCCCATGAGAAGGTCGGTCCAAGTCATTCAGTACATGCGATCAGAGACGGAAGTGCCCCACACACTCTGTAGTAGGAGTCTTCGCAATCCCCATAAAAGAACGAGCTCCATGGCTCGTCCCAGACCTGTGCCCAATCCTTACGACTTGACCACCTAGAACACTCTGTGGGATTTCCTTCCTTGTCTGACTGGAAGAGACAGTTGGGATGCTCTGGCTACTGGAAGGACTCACACCTCCTGTCTGCCCCTTCCCACTGTCGGTGTGCGCAGTACTCTGACTGCAGAGGTGGGAGATAGTAACGCTTCTCTTATTTCATGCATTTCCACTGAGTCCATATTCTGTCTGCAAAAAACACTCATTTGGAGCAAGAGAACCGGCTCTTAGTTTCACAACTAGAATAGTATAAAAATAAGTCTTTAATTGGATATCCCCTTACGTTCCCATAAATATATTTTAGTCCTATTTGCCTATTTGCCATAAACTGCCCTTGACTCTCCCCTGACCTAGTCATCACACACACACAGATACACACACACACACACACACACACCCCTCCAAAAGAAATCAATAACACATGGGCCTTGGGACCAGGGGGGAGATTGGCAAAGACCATGAATACATTGAGCAGCATAAGATCCAAAAAAGAAGTCGTGTGATTTGGTGGTCTAGACGTTAGGCACCGTGATTCCCGGTCATGACCGCAGCTCAGGTAATTCAAAAGACGATGAGCACATACTGTGCAGGCTACCATGCTTGGTGCCAGGAAAGTACAAGGGGAATTGTCCTCCGACCTGGTAATATGATTGGGAAGTGAAGCATCTACATGATGTTTCTCTACAAAACAGATTTAAGTCAGTTCTATAAGAGATTCAAGCAAGTTTTTATGAGATGTGATGGGGAAGAACTAATTCCGACCAAGAACATGGCATCTCAACTGGGTTTTTTTTTTTAATTTTTTAACATTTATTTATTTTTGAGAAAGAGAAAGAGAGCACTAGTGGGGGAGGGGCAGAGAAAGGGAGACAGAGGATCCGAGGCAGGCTCCATGCTGTGAGCACAGAGCCCCGTGCAGGGCTTGAACTCACAGACTGTGAGATCGTGACCTGAGCGGGAATCAAGAGTCGCAGGCTTAACCAACTGAGCCACCCAGGTGCCCCTCAACGGGGTTTTAAATGATTGACTTCAAGGAGCAAAGGTTAGGGAAGTACATTTATGGAAGAGGAACAGAGTTTGGGCAAAAACAGGGAGAGCTATGAAATGAAGGGGGCACGGAGACTGAGTACGGGGTGCCCTGCAGAGCCGTGGCAAGAGCAGAGCAGCTGCCGTTAGACCAGTGCCTATGCTGACAGGTGTGGTGGACTTAGGGCTTCGCTCCTCACTTCTGAAGTGGAAATAACAATACACACATTGTTCTTGTGAGTATTCCAAAAGCAAGTAAGACGCTTACAGAAAATTCCATTAACTTTAAGTGTGTACACATCTGAGGCAGTGAGGAAAATGAGTTATCCCCAACAGTCGAAAGGGTCATTCTGTGACTCACTTAGATTGGTTATAGTAGAGATTCCTAGTCATTATTTCTGGTGATGTAACTATTTTCCCACTGGTGTTGGTGCCTCAGCTCCCATACAAGATACGTCATATACCTACTAACACAAAAGGTAAATCCAGATTAATGTATTGAACAAACTTTGAAATTTTACCTCTTCCAGACCATGGCGAGTGTACTACGTGTTATCTCAAGTTCAGCAAGTACGTGGGTCAGGGGAATTGGGAAGCCTAGGATCAGAAGAAAACTTTCACTAGGAAAGATTTCTAGCCTCTCAACAGTCTGTCCCAGGCTGCTGGCATCCTTATTTATAATAATAGCACACCATAATAGCACAACCAGTTAGTACATATCTCAATTCGGGTTCCCCAGAAAGCAGAGCTGAGTCAAAGATTTAACAGAGGAGAAGGGCCCAGGGAGCAGGGGTGAAGCCCTGGCAGAGCAAAGCACAGGTGTGAGTTGTTCGCCACTCCAGGTGACGACTTGCTTGACGAACCTCCCCCCCTTCCCTGGCAGTTTCTGAGGAGTTTTATGAGGTGTCCCTCAAGACCATCCACGCGGGATACAGGGAAGCACGTCCCCACTGTATTCTTTCCACTGTCGGCCAACGCCTGGCTCAAGGTGGATCAATTCCCTTGTGTCTCTGGACTGTGCCGGTTAGGACTCCAGGTGGGTTGCCGTGGTCAGCGACAGCATAGATGGCCAGAGGTGGAAGGTGAGGGTGAAGGTCCAAGGTGATGGATGGTCCAGTCATACCTGTGACACCGGGCACATCAGTTAAGCCAGGAGGATCTAAAGAGACACAAAAATGGGATCAATAGAGGGCATGAAACACACATGCCCATAAACGTATTTATTGTACCCAGGACACGATACGCCTGTGTTAAAAGGCTGAAATGTTTTCATTTCAAGCAGTTATTTGGACACCATACAGTAGGGCTCTGAGAAAAGGTTTGCAAGTAACTGTTGATAAGTTCGCTTTTTTTAAAAAATTTTTTTATTAAACTAGTGGACTTAATGCTGAAATTCAACCAAACTCCTTAGGGCAGTTCTTGCCTCCATTGTCCAGTTAATACGCCTCTTATATCAAGTAGCTGCTCCCCTCCCAGCGCCAGCTGATTTCAGCTTTGCGTCCAGCTGGGTTCATATTAGCGCTCTCTTTTTTGAAGGGGCCGTGATCTCCCCCCTTCCCATTCCAGTATACTGCGCCCTGGGCCTCTGGGTGGCGCTTGATGGACAGTTGTGAATGCGCCGCCCCCCCCGCCCCATCTGGTAGGTTGCTGGGATCCGTCCAGACCCTTCCCACGCAGAGCCCACTATGCTCTCATGCCACTGTACTGTGCCAGCCTCTCATGATGGAGAATGATGTGCCCAGCGTGGCCTCTGCTCCCGGAGCTCACACGCAGGACGTGCCTTGCCACCTTTGTGCCGCTCTACAAACGGCGCTGCCCTCAGCTTGAAATGCTCTTCCCATACCCGCTGCTGCGTTTCATGAACCAGCTACCCACTCTTACCTGTCACGGTGCTGCCCTACACCGACCCCTCACACGGTGATTCTTCTTTTTCTCTGTATACTAGCAGGACCTGGTGTATGTTCAGTCTTCCTTTATCCTACGTCTAAGGAATCACCGATCCAGTGGGGTGCTGGTTAACGTGCTGACCCATTCACAAACCAAATGTGATGGGGAACGTTTGCCAATTTCCACGAGGCAAATTACTCCCATCATGGCCTATTTCAAGTCGCTAAGAGTTTAACAACCAACTAGCAAAATTCATGACTATTTCATAGTGGGCTCTCCACGGAGGAGGTCACTGATTTATACCTCTGATAGGGCTGAATGCTACTATTTTTTTAACCGTTCATTCTAGTTATTGTGCTTAGTAAACTGTGCTGTAGGCATTTGATTACTGGCATCGTTTCCTGCTGAACACCAGAGCGTAAAGGAAGAATGCAGGCTCTGGAAACAGGTAGCCTCAGTTCGTAATCCTGGCCCTGGTACTTGCTGGCTGCCTAATCCTTTACCTTTGCCTTTCTGTCTCAATGTTCCAATCTATAAATGGGTATATTCATTTTCTATTGCTGCACAGCAAGTCAGCACAGGCTTAGAAGCTTAAAACAACACCAGTTTATTAGCTCATAACTCTATAGGTCAGAAGTCCAACTGTCTTCTCTGCTCACGGTCACACAAGGCTGAAATCAAGGGGTTGGCTGGGCTGCGTTCTCATCTGGAGGCTTGCCTAAGGTCAAATCTGCTTCCAGACTCATTCAGGTTGTGGGCAGAATCCAAATCTTTGGGGCTGTGGGGATGAGGTCCTTGCCTTCCTACTGGCTGTTGATCAGAAGTTACTCTCAGTTTCTAGATGCTGTTCACCATTCCTCACCGAGGGGTCTTGTCCACCCATAAAGCCAGAAATGGAGAATCTCCCTGTCATCAAATCCTTGATGCTTTGAGTCTCCTCAGGAGGTACCTTGTCTCTTTTAGGGTCCCACCTGACTAGGTCAACTCATCCAGTATAATCTCTCTTCTTTAAGGTCAACTGATTAAGGACCTTGTTTTGTTTTGTTTGATATTTGACCTAAGTTTATTTTGGTCAGAACAATTTTGTTCTGGTTTACAACATTTCACTAAATGTAGTTGAGTGAGGCAGAATAAAATGGTTTTATTCTGTGGTTTCAGATGCCTTGTTTGGTCATGCAGAAATGACAACAGCCAAGCTAAACAATAGCTAAGTTTCACACTGTAGGAAGTCGCCAACACTGGATCCTTCCTGTACCTTGACACCAACAAACATTCATGTTGGAAGATGGTCTAGCGCACACTTTTCAGGGCGCATTTCTGAATTCAGTATCTTTAAATAAATCACGACTATATTTGAGGTATGCAGCATAGTGACTTGATATACGTATGCGTAACTATGTAATACAAATACATAATGAAAATATAAATGATCACTTCAGTCAAGCTAATTAATGTATCATTTCCTCACATAGTTACCATTTTATCATGCGTGTGATGAGAATATCTGGAATCTACTCTCTCAGCATGTCTGCAATGTTCCGTAAGTATTATTAACTATGGTCATGGCTGTACATTCGATCTTCAGACATATGCATTCTACAGAAATCCAACTCACTTCTTTGAACAACATCTTCTCAATTCCCCCTCCTTTCTGTCCCTGGTAACTCCTTTTCTACTCTCTGCTTCTGTAAGTTTGACTTTTTTTTTGTGCTTTTCAACTACACTATTTTCTTACTGATTTTCTTTCTGGGTGATCAATCTGTCTGTTGTTCAGAGTGGAGTAGTCAAGTCCTGTACTGCTCTCTATTTCTTCTGTCAGTTCTGTTAATACTTGCTTTATATATTTAGATACTCTGAGGTTGGGTACACACATGCTCTCTTGATGAGTTGACCCCTTTATCATGATTTGTGACTTTCTTTGGTCTCTTCTTACAGCTTTTGACTTAATGTCCATTTTGTCTATTATAAGGATATTCACTGCTGTTCTCTTTCAACTGCGATTTGCATGGCTTCTCTTCTTCCATCACTTCACTTTCAGCCTTTGAGTGTCCTTACTGCTGAGGTGAGCCTTTTGTAAGCAGAGCAGTGGATGGCTGGGTCTTGGTTTTATTATTAGTTTTTAAATCCATTCAGCTACTCTGTTCTTTTGACTGGAGAATTTAATCCATTTACATTTGAACTCATCATCAATAGGTAAGGATTCACTATTGCCATTTTGTTCATTTTTTTCTGACTGTTTTCTAGTTCCTTTGCTCCTTTCTCAGCTTTTGTTGTTCTTTGATTCCTTTTTCTACCTTTTGTGTATATTCTATGGGTATTTGATTTGTAGTTACCATGAGTTTTACATAAAATATGCTAGAGCTATAATAGTTGATTTTAAGTTGATAACAACTTCACTTCAACTGAATACAAAAACTCTACACTTTAACTTTTCCTCCCTGTATATATTGCTATTAATGTCACAATTTAAATCTTTATTTTTAATGTTTTTAAGTTCCAATGTATAGTGTTATATTACTTTCAGGTGTACAATGTAGCAATTCAGCAAGTAATGTATACATTACTCAGGGTTCATCATGTAAGTGTGCTTTAAAAAATTTTTAATTCCAGTTAGTTAACATACAATGTATTATTAGTTTCAGGTATACAATGTAGTGTTTCAAAACTTCCATATGTCACCCAGTGCCCATCACAACAAGTGTGCTCCTTAATCCCCGTCGCCTATTTCACCCATCCCCTCACCCACCCTCTCCTCTGAGGACCCTCAGTTTGTTCTTTATGGGTAGGATTCTGTTTCTTGGCTTCCCTCTCTCTCTTCTTTCCCTTTGCTCATTTGTTTTGTTTCTTAAATTCCACATGGGAGGGAAATCATATGGCATTTGTCTTTCTTTGATTGACTTATTTCACTTAGCATTATACCCAATAGGTCGATCCATGATGTTGCAAATGATAAGATTTCATTCCTTTTTTATGAATGAATGATATTCCATTATATATATATATATATATATATATATATATATATATATATCTCACTTTTTCA